>NC_143021.1:185252189-185627189 GCF_055824585.1 Amblyomma mixtum
GAGCATAGCTCGTACCCATTTTGAGAGAACCGGTGGGTACCCGGCCGGCGGCGGGAGTCGAACCCACCACCTCCCGAAGCCGAAGCGGGTGCTCTACCACGAGGCCACGTGTAAAGCCCAATTATAACGGCTTCATTTATAACTAACGCTCGCTCATTACGAACTAGGGTGATGCTACCGTCAGAACATGTATTATGGCTATCGCACTGCGTCTCAGATAAAAAACCACGGACACACCACTCAGTTATGACAAAAGAGGAGGAGCAATAAAGTCTCCCCCGAAGTCGAAGAACGCGCGCTTGCCGCCAATGGACAGACACAAGGTTGTTTCTCAGCTCCCGTGAGCTGAGCGTGAAGGTGGCACTGAAATTGAAGTTAACCGCCGGCAAAACGCGTAGGCAGGCTACATGGTCAGTTAGTGAGTGTGTGTGCCGGCCGCGCAAAGAGTTTGAAGTGGGAGGAGAAATGTGCTAAGAGAGACAGAGGGGCTTCGTTAAAAGCGAGACCACTGCACACGGCCGGTGAACAACCAATGAGAGCAATATGCAAAGTTAGAATGCCTGTCACGAGATGTGTCTGCCGTGGCATTCAGTTAAGTGCCGTGCGTTACCTACCCGCACAAATCTCCACCTCCTTCGCCATTGCCGCGTGCAGGAAACCGACATACAGAAACCGGCCTGCCTTACTATTGTGTTGAGTGGTCAACCAGTGCGCACCAATCAACAAAAGCTGCAATCACGCAGCACGCAATGATATTCGGGTAAAGCTCTAATTCTCGTCTGGTCTGAATGTCTATGCAGGCTCTGCGCAAAGGTTGCTTCAAGAACCTAATAACTGCGGCTAGGTGTCGCTTTATTTGCGGCCCAACGTTCCGCTTTACGTAGGGGTGGCGCATACGAGGTCTGTTAGAAAAGTATCCGACTTTATTTTTTTTTGCGAACACCTGATGGATATGAAACAAGCGTGCTTACAGCAGCCGACCTTGAACCCTCGTGCGCATGCACAAATTTTTTCCCGCCTGCCGATAGCGTCAGTCGCTGGGAAGCAGCGTTTGAGTGAGGCAGTGCGCAGTGCTCTCGTCGGTTTTTTGTTGCAAGGAAAATGGCGGAGCGAGAGGAGCAGCGCTACTACCTCAAATTTTGCCAGAAACTTGGCGATAGCCAAGTGGAAATTATTCGAAATGTTCAGACGGCTTTCGGTGATGATGCTATGAGCAGCACACAGATTAAGCAGTGGTGCAACTGGTTTAAAGACGGCCGCACATCCGTGGAGAGAGAGCCACGCTCCGGCCGGCCATCAACATGCCGAAATGACCAGGTAATTGCCGAAGTGAACGCTGTGGTGATGCGGGATTGTTGTGTGACTATCCGAGAAATTGCGGGAGAGGTGGACATCAGCAATTTTTCTGCACATTCCATTATCACCGAAGATTTGGCCATGGAGAGAGTTGCGGCGAAATTCGTGCCGAAGCTGCTGACGGTGGAGAAAAAGCAGCTTCGTGTTGAAGTCTCACAGGAGATGCTGGATTCCACAAACAGTTACCCTGACTTCACCGACGCCGTAATCACTAGTGACGAGTCTTGGGTGTACGGGTACGACCCGGAAACCAAATCCCATTCGTCACAGAGGACGCATTCCACGTCACCAAGACCAAAGAAGGCCCGACAAGTGCGCAGCAATGTCAAAGTGATGCCGACTGCTTTTTGGACTCCCTCTGTGTGGCACACCACGAGTACGCACCCCACAGGGTCAAAGAATGACTAAACAGTACTACAGGGATGTCCTCCATCGCCTACGTGGTGCTGTGCGGCGCAAGAGACCGGAATTAAGGTCAACAAGAAATTGGCGCATCCCTCGCGGCATTGCTCCTGCACATTCCTCGCATTTGATTCAGACTTTTCTGGCGAAAAACCAGACTCCTGTAGTTCAACAAGCTCCTTACTCTCCTGATATGTCCCCCTACGACTTCTGGCTGTTTCCTAAAATCAAGAGGTCATTGAAAGGAGCGCGATTTCAGAAAAGAAAGGACATTATGGCTGCAACGACAGCAGAGCTAAATTCCATTCCGAAAAGGGTCTTTTCGGAATACTTCCAACAATGGCAGCACCGCTGGGAGATGCATATGGAGCCCCAAGGAGACTACTTTGAAGGTTATTAGGTTTCTAACGCTCCAGTTATGCCAGTTTTTTTTATTCGGCCAAAGGTCGGATACTTTTCTAACAGACCTCGTATTGTACTTCATTCTGTGCTCACGCGCACTGTGGTCGCTTTGTCGCTGCATCCTTACAACTTTGTTGAGGATTGACAACAAAGATGGCGACCTAACATCAGTTGTCGTGAACGCTTCAATCGCTATCGGTATTATCGCGTCCCTAAAGCATCTCCTACGCAGAAAGGGTTTCGGTAAGGACCACGTGACCGCAAGAGATCTTAGGAAGCGGGTTGACAGGGCCTACTTTCAAGAAAGAGGCGTGCATAACGGGCATTTAAAGAAGTAAACGAACCTCTTGTCTAACTGTGTATTTGGCCGTAATAGGGCAGGTGCGCTTAGTGCAAACTTTGATTGTAGCGAACGCAGTCTGTGTGGTAGTCCGGATTGATGTAAGTGGGCTCGACTATATTCACTATACGCTTTGCCAACCGAGGCATTGCCATTTTGCCACCTAGACTGCTGTATGCACCTGGAGCTGCTACACCCACCATCGTTAGCCGAGGTTCATGAAGCTGGCCAACCTGCACACGGCTAACGACGAATGAGAAAGTCGATGGCAGGTCGCCGACCCACAACCCGGCGTCCATTGTGCTGAAAGCCTCTTTCTTCGTTCGCTGCTCATTATGCTGCTGCGGTCGGTACGAGAGGATTCAGCGTAGGCTACCTCTACCAAAAATCTACGCAGAACGTTTGCTTCACTCGAATGAGTGCGAAAGCACGGATTTACGCTATGTAAAAAACGATGGTGAGTGGGCAGTGCCGCGGCCAGAGCACTCGCGCCAGGCCAGCCTGCTGCAGAAACGTACACTTGACGATTTTGCCAGGCTCCGAACCTCCGAATGAGTGTTTTCGCACTAAAAATACATCGGCACCGGTCTGAGATAGATTGGGTGGGTGCAGCCTGCGAGAGGGCATATTACCACGCTATGAAGTATCATGAGCTTAAAGGGACGAGAAAAGCATTAAATAACCAGAACAAGCGGCACCGAGGGAGTCGGCAAGCGAAAGTCACCGGACTCTTCTCATCTTCGCCTGCATTGTATAGCCTTGGTCAAGTCTTCGTTATGCTTTTGATCCGTGTAGTTGAGGACTTACAGCGCCACTTTGAGAACAAGAGCTCTTGAAAGATGGCGGTTCTCCTTACAATGCATACAATTATAGATACCGAGCTGCCAGTAAGTTTCCTTTGACGCGAGTGAAAAAAGTTTAGATGATCAATGCGACTGACGTGGCAGGGTGTGCATTAGCTGGACGAGCACTCGCTGGCGCTGACGTGTCCTCACCGTGTGAGCGGGTGGCGTGATCCTGTCCGTTCCACCTATCCCCGTGTGACACGTCGTACGCCCTCTCCTGTCTCCCCCACGTGCCACCCACTGTCCCCTCCTACCCTCTCTTTGTTTTCCTTTCCCAATTTTCGTTCTCTCCGCTCCGTTTAAAGTTGAGAGGAACAATTCCCTCTCTCCATTTTAGCACTTGCCAACCAAGGCTTCACACGGACAGATTTTTCCAGCATTCCGGTTCTATGCTAACGCATGAAAAATATGCCCTCTCAAGACTTTTGGCTAAGGCTGCACATGTGCCCCAAAAGTGAAACGGAGTCCGCGTCTCTGCAAAAACTGGGGTCCTTCGCCAACGCCGTTTAGAAGGTGCGCAACACAAGTACAGTACTGCCAAGCGGGACGTTTGATCTGCTCCTATTGTGTATATATGAGACTGTGATGCTTGAAGCCGCCTCAATTCCTGTTTTTATCCTCTCTTGAGCTCCCTTTTATTTTTGGGCACCAGTATCTACGAGCCTTTGTGCACTACAAGTGACATGAAGTTAGCTGTTTTTCGTGCAGAAAATGCAAAGAGTGCTGAAAGATTTTGACTTATCATTTGTTCACTGGCATCTCTAAAACAACGACTCTGTTTTTGTCCCCACCTTTACAGCTTGATATGCTGCCGCCAGCGCTGGCTTCGTCAGTCCTAAAACTGTGCGCCACGGCGTGCGTACTAATGACCTTCGGAGAAATATTTGACAGGACGAGGCCGCGAAGACGAAAAGAGCCTGCTTTCACACTTCTGGACCTGGCCTACGTGGTGGGTTGAATTCTTGGACCGCTTGCGTTATCCTGTGCTCTTTGCTCTTTTAAACTTTGTTTGCTGAAGAGAACGTGAAGAAAGTTGGGGAGGAAATGACGTAAGAAACGAAAGCAAATTTTGATTAGCCCTTGACAACGTGTGCAATTTAGAAGCGCGCATACACGCGTCCTGTATTTGTGCTCCTTCTTGCCTTCGTTCTTTTCCCACTGTGGTTTCCATCAGTTAGCTATGCACCGACTAGCCCCAGGTAAAATTCCTTATTCAATTAATTATGACGTCAGAGATAATTAGTTTAAATGGCTCAAGGTCAGCTTCGTACAAGAACGCGGTGGCGCAAGGCGTTATAGGTCTACTCGAGGTGATGCCAAGTAACTTTTCTCCAAGCACTTTCTTCAAGAGAAGCCGAGCACCAAACCAGGGGAAAGTTCAGTGGGAAATCAGTGGGAAAAAAAATCGAACTTGGCGATGTGACAAGTATGTGAGTAGAGAGAGAGATATAAATGGAAAGACAGGGAGTTTAAGTAGGCTTTTATATGTTCCTGAGCACATAAACAGCGAACTCTGTGCTATGTACCATGTGCGCCTGTAGTCGCTATTGGAATAACATGCACTGTTCACTGTATTGTACACTGTCAACGTGAACTATCCTTTAAGGTAGTTAAAAGGGAGTAACCGGCTCAGTATATCCTCCCTTGTAAGGCTGCCTAAGCACCGGAGTAGCTTTCTGTCACTAAAATGAATAAAAGCCTACGACCAGCATCGGCAGAACATTTCATCTTCAAACCATGCATAGTTATTGCAGCTACTAAGATTTTAAGCCTGATTTAATCTCGTCTAATGGCTAACCTCAGGACGTCTGCTTCAGCGGTTACAACTCTTCTATTGCGCACTGTATGAAGTTACTATGAAATAAGGGGGAAAAATGCCTCCATTGCAAAGAGTACAGCATTACTTATATTCAATGGTTTTAACCTGCCCCGGTGCTTAGGTAAGATACCCCGCCCCTATTAGTAAGGAGTGCGCTAGAGGACGGATTACTTCATTTCTACTCCCTCATAGGGTAATCATCAGTGCTGTCTCAACATTGTCTCACTCCTCTTAAGCACTAAAGATTTCTCTGCCTCTCTGCATAGCGGAGGTCCAAATATAACAAAGTTGCATTTATTCGACAAGCTCGCAAAAACGCGAGTAATCATGCGAGTAAGTGCTCTTGCATTATTTGCTAAAAAGCTGGCCTTGTGTTTCAGATTGGCAACGTGGTGACGTGCTTGCTTTGCGCCTGGCAAGTACACACCTCTGCGCGAGATTTGTGGATGGAAGCTTCGTTGTCTACTTTGAACTTGATTGATGTCTCGGCGCAATGCGCGCAGACTGCCGCGTTGGTGAGTGGTGACCGAGGCTTCGTTTACCTGCATTACGCCCTGTCTTGGCACACATGCTATCTCGAACCCGGGTTTCGTTTGGTAGCGTGTTAAGTCTTCGGGCGGAGGAAAGGCTGAAGCTTCGAAGTTTGGGAAAACGAAAAGAAGCGGGTTTAATGGCACTTTTACGAAGCTTATTTACATACTGAAGACAGAAGAGCAAAGAATCAAGAATTTAAAGTTGATAGCGTCGAGCGACTGAATGAGCCTCTTCGACAGGGCCCAGAGCGTCCTGTCGCACTCAGCACCGTCCTTAAAGGGCCACTGCCCAGGGTCCGGACATTTTTGAAAAACAAGCCCACTGCATAGATGAGGCATCGAAGATAACCTCTGCAAAATACTAGAGCCATGCGCGCCCCGAAAAGCTGCGAAAATTCAAATCAAAGCTCGCTCGTTCTTTCCTTCAACAAAAACGGGCCCGGCCCACTACTCTGAACCCCGCTGACGTCATGGGGGGCTACTTTCGCTAAAGGCACTCCATTGGTGCATCGTTCTGACTGACGGGAGAAGGTTGGGCGTAGCCTTGGCGTCGCGTCGTCTGCACAACGCTTTCCGCAGCGCCTTCTGTTCTGGCTCATGCCTACAAACCCGCATGAAGGAACAAAAAAAAAGTGCGGAGGGAGCGTGCGGCGACAGCCTTGAACCCTTGCCATAAAAAGTAAAAAATAGTAATACTGAGGGAGTTGGTTCGCACCCCCCCCCCCTCCCCCCGCCGTGATCACCTCACGAGACGCTCTGCGTACGTGCTCCCTTCTCAGATTTTTTTCTTCTATGCAAGCCCCCCAAAACAGGGTTTTAATTACTAGTGCAGCAGAGCCTTTCCCTCGCTCGCCCACTTGACCGCTCCGCACACACACCGCTTATCTTTCGTGCATCTTGCGTACGCCTTGACTCCAATGAATGACATATGCTTTGGAGCGGAGAAAAGACACAAACACACAGAACACAAACACGCATGGAGAAAAGCAAACGGGCGGTTGCCGGGTCCGCGCTTCGCCGTGTGTTTCGAACACAACCGACTTCCGCCCCTCCGCTCGTGAAACGGTGGGGAGGCCTAAAAGAAAATGAAAAGGTGGCTCGTTAACTGGGAATGACAAACAGATGTATGAAAGGATGCGCTCGCTAACAAGTCTAGGTGGTCGAGCCGATCGCGCCTCTCGATCGTTCAGTGTGCGGAGAAAATGCAAAAACCAAGAAAAGAATTCTATTGAAGGCGGGGCCATGACGTCGCCCTGTGACGCACTCCACAGACACCACGCCTCCGGCTTACACCGGAGAAGGAAGGGGTGATTTTGCCTTGCCGAGCCTACTCGACGAGGAGCGGGAGAGAAAAATTTCGAGGAGGGAATGGAAGGAGAGGAGGCTCGCTCAAAGTGAGGTAGAGAGTGTTTGGGACGATGGGGTGGGCAGGGGCCCTTTAAGTCCCCTAAGGTTCCGCTCCTCCATCAGGCGGGGGCCATTCTCAGACGTGGCACATTTCCCCAAGATGAACACCAATCAAATTTGCCCAGCACTGTAGCAGGCGGAGTCACTCGTTGCAGGGTCAACCCGTGGCAACGGGAGAGAAGAAATTGCAAGTGCCATGCTAATTTCTGTAATGCAGCAACAGTGGTGCAAGCGGCTCCCTGTTTACTGTGGGGGTCCGGATGGAAACGGGTAATTACTTGGTGGTTCCGTCCCTTTGTTCCCCCGAACGGGTGCCCTTGGTTCCGTGCGTCGTCGGTCGCCGTCCCCAGGCGTCCTTCTCCGGAAAGGTCATCCCCACCCCGCGAAGCGTGAGAAAATCCTGCAGGCGCTTTCTCAGCGCGGCATCCTTCTTTGGGGTCGTCGGCTGGTCAAATGGGGGGTCGCAAGCTCGGTCATAACAGCCCCAATATAAAGTTGTAGGCGTCACGTACAACTTCACTGCAATCGACTCGTTGGCTCTAACCATTGTTCTGCATTCTTACGTAACTGGGAAAAGTCCTCCTTGTCGTCACATTTTAAATAATTCTTCGACAAGGTGCCGATCAATCTTCGCTTAACACAAGGTGAGGAGGTGGCGTTTCGAAGAATACGGGTGGGTGCTGCGCTGTCGCCTGCGGTTAGGCCCTCCTGGACATCAGCTGTGAGTAGTGCATACGCAGGCTCGAAGTAGCCCATAGTGTTTTTACGCCAAGTAAACTGTGGTAAAAGCAGACAAAAAATGACAGCCGCAGCTAATTAACTAATTTGTTTGCAGTGCGATAGCATAAATGCTCTTCGGGATTTTACCAGAAGTGGGTAAACTTCCGCTCGATACATCAAGAAATTTTGATATCGCATTGATGTCATCAGTTCCAGCCTTGTGACGTCACTTCCCTCCAGCCAATAAGAAAATCTGGTCTCGTGCCGTTTCTTCCGCCCTGCCAATGGGCAGAATGACTGACGGCATACTTTTTTTCCCGATTAGGCTTTTAATGCTTTGACATTAAAAAGCGTCTAAGGCGTGTACCGGGGCCCGAGCATCATTCGAGGAGCACTTCAATTTGTTCTGTTTTCTGCAGCTGAAGATCGAAGCGCGCCAAAACGAAACTACTCGAGCACGGAAACCGCAAAGACGAAGCTACCAGTAGACTGGGCGCGTGTGGGGCAGTCAAGCATTATTTCTTTTTGAAGCGAGATCTGTTTTACGTAGCCCTTCCCGTGTGGTTCCACGCGTAGCTCGTGACGAGAGGGAATTCAGCTGGTATGACGTCATCGGCGCGCGCCGAGTAGCCGCAAGTGGTGGATGGAGCGGCGAGCAGTATGGCTTCGCAACGCGAAACCCGCGCGCAGAGCGCGAAAAGTACTTTTCTGCTTGGGATGTAGCCGAGTAAGATCAGAAAAAAAAACGTCCCGGCTCGCCGCCACCAATGTTTTAATGCATTATTAAGCGCTCGATGAATATTGAATTAAGCCCCGGACGACCAGCGTGACCGGATCTCCCCGGGCCACCCAAACAGCTGCGGCAACTGGGGCCCTGGACTAAGGGCTGCACCTTCTGGGGCCTCCCTTCAACATTTGCTCATAATAAAAGTTTTTTCCCTCTCTCTCTCTCTCCTAGGTGTTCGTCTTGGCGTCTTTTTTGTGGGATAAAGTTGCAATAACGGTTGCGAAATCGAACTTAACCAGGTAATGGGATGCGTAACATTTATCCACACTGTTTATCTTTAGAGCTCCGAGCAAAGTCGGTGAGGATGTCACTGCAATGTACCTGGTAAACTTGCCTGTGCTTGTGATGGCTTTATTTCATTTTTTTTTCTGGCTTATGACAACCTTGTTTTCGCAAAAAAGTGGTCGTTTTGTGAATAGGAAGCGACAGTCTATCAGCACAGGGCAACCTCTGTTTTCCCTCAGTGTCCCTTTAAAGATTCGTCAAGAAAAATATTAATGGGTACGCAGTTCCGTATAATGCACGTTGTTTCCAGCTAATTCGTTTTCTTTCATTTCAGATAATCGCAGTGATTGCATCAATGTGGTTAAGGTGTTGTTCTGCCGGCACATCGTTCTTAATATGGGGATCACACTGCCTTCACTTGGCAGCATTGGTCACAGAACTTGTCGCCGACGACCAAGTGGTAAGCGTTAACACCGCTTAGTATGGAACGAAAGACATCAAATTGAGATGGTAGAAAACTGGTGGTTGGCTCGAGAGAAAGAATAAATGTGTATCTCTATGATCTGCAAAGTATGAGCGTTTGAAGGACAAATTTTTCAAGGACATACTGTTCCAGCAAGGCTGGTTCTGCTGTTCCAGCGGCTTGGAATTCTAGGCACATTTGGTACACAAGAAATGTTAGGCTAAACGCGCATATATTCATGCAATTCCCTTCTGTGGCTCAAGTTTAAAGTTTGGCTGCCCTTCTTTTATTAACGTGCGTCAGAGAGAGAGAGAGAGAGATAAAACTTTCTAAGTTTTCTAAATTTTGAACGAGTCAGGTGGGCGGACTCCTTGGTTCAGGACTCCGGCGGCTTGCGCTGACGTCTGGACGCGTCGAATGGTCTGACTTTGGTCCTCAATAGTATTCCTGGTGAAGGCTGCCTCCCTCTGCTCATATGATGTCTGCGATATTTGCGAATGTCTAAGTTGTAAGCTGGTTAATGAATTCCGATAATTACGTTTTGAATTATCAGAGCTACGCAACTAGTTGCAATTAGATATTTGTAGCGGGCAGACAGTAATAGCCATATCATTGTTTAGAATTTCAGAAACGCGATTATCCTCGGCACTGTGGCTCGGCAGAATTTCGCTACATCGTGCCAAAATACATGTGCTTTCGAGAAGCATGCAGGCGGAGTAACCTTTACAGTGCACATAATAGTCAAAAGCCAAATTTTTCCGAGCCCCAGCACCAAGGATAATGGCGTTTTCGAAATGTTCAGAGCTGATATGGCTATTACGAACGACTGGCTACATATCTCTGATTGCAATTAGGCGCCTAACTCTATTAAGTAAAAAGTAACTAATAAAAATTAGGTAACCAGCTTACTACTTCAGACGATTCACCAGTTTTTTGGTGTCCGCGAACTCTGGTAATAAGAAAAAGCCATAGTTTTATCTCTAAAAACCTATTTTTGTGTATTACTTAGTCTTCCCTAAAATACCTGGTGTATTGGGCTTCAAAAAGTGCTGTTCGTCATCATTTGCGGCCACCTGGGCTGAAAGGGTTAGCTGAGAAGGGAGGTAAATTAAGATCCGGGTGTTATCTTGTGCACGCTTTGGGACCAGGGAAGGCGACGACAAAGCGAGGCCGGTGATGCTTGTCGTGAACTAAATGAAGATGGCTTAACTGATAAGAAGGGATGACCAAGGCTTTGCTGAGTGCCTTTTGACCAGGCCGTTCTTGCCTCGAAATAGACAAAGAAGCCCCCAAGGCTTGTTCAGCATTTGGTCTTCAGGTTCACAAAACGTGTTGCTGGTGGAAGAAGACCGACAGTCCGAGCGCGCCTGAATGAGGACCAGTTGCGCTCCGGTGCGATGTTTTATTTCTGGAGATTAATTACTGATCGCCGCTCATATTGTCCTTACTGGGGCCACTGAAATGGAGTAGAGCCTGACCACACGGTAAATGCAATTGAGCCGAAGTCGACCCTTGAGGGCATGAAATCGATGGGACCCGCCTATCAAAAAAAAAAAGAATAGTGCCCGAAATATGACAAATTTTTCTTGCGCTCTAGTATTTTACTGCAATGCTGTAATATTTTTTTGCTGTTTTTCTTTAGTACTTTTGTTGCTACTATCATCATCATCATCATCATCAGCCTGACTACACCCACTGCAGGGCAAAGGCCTCTCCCATGTCTCTCCAATTAACCCTGTCCTTCGCCAGTTGCGGCCACTGTATCCCCGCAAACTTCTTAATCTTATCCGCCCACCTAACTATAGAACATTGCAGTGAATTCTGTTGCGACTGCAAAAATTGCTGTTGTTAATAAAAGTTCATGGCCAAAATTACGGCACGAAATCTGTTGTCATAAAAGGAAACCGTTGTGTTTTTCGACTGAGTGAAAATTTATTCGAAATATGCGGGGCTCGAATGCAAGAGAGCCTTAGTAATGCAAGAGGCGCTGACAGGATGTCGACGAGACGTCGACGGGGTGTCGACCGTTCCCTTTAATAAACCATGTGTTCGAATCAGGCGAGTTAAAATAGTTAGTGAAGGTGATAGCAAATATTAGTCTTTCGAGCACGGTTACGTGTCTCCTTATACTGTTAGGGTCCAGAGCAAGTGGTCAAGGTCCACTCTATTTACTCAGTCAAAGAGAAAGTTCTATTGAGTCCACTGCCTTGTTTTGACATGGCACGTAACATCAGTAAGTGGAGCACTGACGAATGGTTGTGAGTGTGGATCAGGGACATGCGTCGCACATTTTGACGCCAAATTTTTATTCACTCCAACGAGCTTACCTACTTCTGTACCTCTCTTCGTGTTCTGCGTGCGACGCTGTGAAAGCTGGAAAATAAGGGCGGCTCCAATATCTACCTCTCCTCTGCGTATCATCGCGATAGCTTTACATTTTCACAAACAATAATACTTGCTTTGTCAAATTATTTAGGTATTGCCTTCTTGCTCACTCTGAATGATTGAACGGGTGTTCGAACTGTCGTATTTGCACTGACAGGGAATTAAAAATTGCGACGACACTTTGGCAAATAAAGTGTTGAGAGGCGAAAGCCGAGGACACTATGCCGTGACGACTTCCAGTGGATGTGACGTCACAGCGATCCCGCGGCTATATCGATACCCAAATTATACATATTTCGGGGATCTTAAGTGTTAATTACGCTTAATTACACATTTTTTTCATCTAATTTGACATACATCCGATGTTTTACCGACCATTCTGCGGCAATTTTCACTATGGCGTGACGACTTCCGCTGGATGTGACGTTACACCGTACCCGTGGTTATATCGATGTCCGGGCTATTTCGACGCAATTTTGACATTTTTGACTATAATAATTGACTTATTGCTGTACAGTCATCAAACGTGGCTTCTAGGTTGATGTTTTCCTCCTATATCTGAAGGAACCATTCTCTTTCTCCTATCTCTTTTAGTTCCTGAGTTAACACGAGTTAAATGCTTCCAAAGGTGTTACACCCTCTGCTAACGGACGACAGTATGAGCCATTAAAGGCTTTCGCCTTAATATTTGGTCATGGACTTAGCCAACGCAAGTGCAGGTGTTTGCTCTGGTAGCGCCGCATGCCATGCATGGAAGAGAGTATAAGCGCACGGACGTTACGCCATGATCATTCTTATCTTGAGCAAAATTTTACAGCCCATTACTTTTTTAGTGCTGCCAAATACCAAGCGTTTCAGGGAAGACTAAGTAGTTTTCGAAAATAGGCTTTTTTGGTGTAAAAATATGGCTTTTGCGGCATAGTACTACCAGAGTTAGGGAACACCGGAAAGCCGCTGAATTGCCATAAGTAGCAAGCTTGTCAACAAATTTCTGACAATTAACTTTTTATCTATCACAGCTAGGCAACTG
This sequence comes from Amblyomma mixtum, assembly GCF_055824585.1. NCBI lineage: Eukaryota > Metazoa > Arthropoda > Arachnida > Ixodida > Ixodidae > Amblyomma > Amblyomma mixtum. The sequence continues at coordinate 185,264,904 of NC_143021.1, forward strand.
GTTGCAATTATAGATTTGTTGCCGATCGTTAGTACCAGTCATATCAGTTTTTAGTATTTCGAAAACGCGATTATCCGCGACGCTGTGGCTAGACAAAATCTGGCTACATCTTGCCAAAATACATGCGCTTTCGAAAAGGATGCAGGCAAACAACCTTTTCAATGCACGCAGCTTGTCAAAGAAGGCAAACTTTGTCTAGCCACAACGTCAAGGGTAATCACGTTTTCTGAATTATAAAAAGCTGATATGCCTATTAATTACGACAGGCTACAGATCTCTAATTGAAACTAGGCGCCTAACTCTACCAATTAAAAAGGTAATTTTAAAAAATTAGGTAACTAGCTTACTACTTATGACGATTCACCGGTTTTGTGATGCCCGCCAACACTGGTGATACTAAGCCGCAAAAGACGTACTTTTACACCTCGCACCCCCCCCCTCCCCCCCCCCCCAAAAAAAAAAAAAACAATCGTTGAGAATTACTTAAAGTCTTTCCTGAAGCGACTGGTATATATTACATGGCTTCCCTCTGTGCAGCGACATTCATTGACTTTGAGCATTGGTTCCTCTCTTCAGACAACTGTATAGCCATAAGACATGGCTAGTGAGCTACGCAAGAAAAAAAAAAAGCGCTCTTGCGATTGCTAGGTGGTAGCAGTTTCCACTCTCAAATGCTGTCCAAGATATGAGGCTCAACCTAGATACTACCTCTCATTAAAAACACCAAAATGAATTCTAAATATTAGCCGTTGTACGGCCTGTAGGAGGCAGCTGATCGAGAAATTTTAAGATGATCATTTATTTACTGAGTAGAAGAATTTTACACCCGCTACTCCTTGCTGCCTGGAATGCACTGCGTAATACTGATGTGTCGCACTCACATCATAGTGGTGTCCACAAAGTTATAAAAACATAGAAGAGCGGAGAGTTGATATTGGCAGCACCTCGCAATATGCCTCGACATGCACATGAAAAATTTGCATGAACCCCAGTCATGACTACCAAGAAATCAGGTGGAACTCGTACAGAGCGTGGATGAAAATTCCTCGACCCCGATGCAAACAAGTACGCGCATTCTTTCAAGAAGAGGGCTCTTAGTCGGGCTGATGTCTGTGTTCTATTCCGTCCCATCTCTTAGCGCTGTTCAGTCGTTTCCATCAATCCATATTTTTTCATGTTTTAATCAAGCGATAGTCGAAAACCAAGCGTCCAGCTTCCAAGCTGAAGTCGTGTGGCTGTATTTCAAGCAATGGAAATACAATATATCAAGCAGGACAGGCAATGAACTCAATATTACAAATGCATCGGAAAAGACTGGTCCTACAATAGACCCGGGTGAAATCATCTGTTTGCAATACTTTCCCGATTAATCTGTGCTGCATGGCTATAATTTCTTTCTCAGTATATTTCTTTCGAGGCTCCACGGCCATCCATTTGGAAATTGCTAAAGGAAGACACTGCAAAGAATGTCAGTCCTGTGCAAGAACATCTGTATATAACCACTAACCCCTCCGTGTATTTTATTAACATCAGCCGGCATAAGCATGGCATCCTATACATCTCCCCTGGTACGCTCTGCACTATGGCGTCAATGGAACCTAACAAAGTTTTTGCCGTGAGCGCGAACGTCCGCCGGACAAAGTACCCTGCTTTGCCGGGAAATGTGGCACCTGTTTTCGTCGCAGTTTTCGACGCAGAATATATTATGAATCATTTGAGGCAGTCCGTGATGCAGCTCGGTAAACTGCAAAACCAGTGCGGCTACTAACCTTTTTGCGACGGGAAATGGCACTTGCAGATGTGATACGACCGAAGGAGAACGCTGGAGGCAGGATGTGTTTACAAAAATATTTGGTTCGTGTCGGGATTCATGGGCGTAGGTTGAGACATAATTGCTGCAACAACAAATTGGCATCTATCGGATAAACATGCACCTTTTTATACGGAGTTAGAGAATCAGACGGAAATAGGTGCACATTGTGAGGCAAAAGCATGAAGCCCAAGGGTTCGCCCTGGGGTGAAGCCAGGAATTATTTTGGAATGGGGTTGGATACAAATGACCGTTATGGGGGAGGTTTATTGTTTATGAGTTTTAACGTCCCAAAGTGACTCAGGCTATGTGGGATACCTTAATGGAGGGCTCCCAATAATTTCGACCACCTGGCGATTTTTAACGTGCACTCACATCGCATAGTACACGGGCCTCTAGAATTTCGCCTACATCGAAATTCGACCGCGGCGGCCGGGATCGAACCCCCGTCTTTCTGGTCAGCAGCCGAGTGCCATAACCACTGAGCCTCTGCGGCCGCTTTTAAGAGGGGAGGGAACGAGATTACTGATAGAAAAAGAAACCATCAGCAAAAACGGGTAAAACGGCTGCCTTTCATAGCGCAGAATAAGCCGGCGCTCAGAGAACTTTCCCACGTCCCGGGCCCGCCCCCGGCCACGAGCCTGCTGGAAAAAGTTATACGATGCAATAAACTAACACAGTTTCTCATACAAATATGATATAGTTATTCAAGGCTCAATTCATACAAAATTATCGTACAAATCTCACGCAGTTTTGAAAATTATACGTGTCTGATAAGATGTGTTAGAATATCATACAAATTGCATGGAATTTTTACGACGAAGCCTGTATGAGGTTATTGCATCATACAACTCCTTTATTGCGTCATACACCTTTGTACCTTTCTGAAAAAACATGAGGTGCTGCTAACTTTCTGCGCGATGGCAGGAAAGTGGAAGTGGACGGAAAATGCCACGCGGTGAAGTCGCACCCTTAGCAAATATTTCAGAAACACTTCAGTATAAAAGGCGCAAACGACGACCATTCGCTGTTTGCAAACAGTGTGGAGTCAACACGCGAAAAATCTGACTTGGTCGGCAAAAGTATTCTTTCCGACTGGGGAGGTCTTCCAAACAAAATGCAATGGAGCTCTCCGATTATGAACATTCCTAGCCTAAACTACGCGTTAACCATATTCTGAGCGGTATTGCCAACCGAGCTTGAGCGTCGCGGTCCCAGTCTGATGCGTTCGGGACTTCGGAAGAACAACAAAATAGGCACAACTTGCTTTCCTGTTCACTAAAGAAATGTGCATAAGCACTACTGTCGACAGAAACACCATTATTGAAATAAAATTGAAAATTGCATGCCGCACATCTTGTCAGGCCTTGAGGGCTGTCGTTCGCATGGCTCGCACTACGTGCAGGTTTTACCTTTCTTTCTTCATTTGAAAGCGTATAGCACCGCACAACCAGGCAATAACAATGTGAAAAAATACATTTATCTGTCGCTAAGCGAGGTCCACTAGAACAAGTGGCGAACAGCTCAATTTTTTCGCCCACTAAGCCAGAGCGTGCCAGTTGCACATGCAGCGGTACGTCATCGTAGCGTAGGCCTGAAAGCATTTATGTTTTTCAAGCCTGTTTCGATTTCTACCAGACCACAAACTTTAAGGCTTGGTAGTCAATTGTTGCACTCCGCAACTTCACTAGGCCGAGGCGTACGAATCTGGCACTATCCCCTTTCCTCCAGACACCTCTCTATCTCAGAAGGTGCAGCGCTGACAGCTGGTGCAGATTTTTAATGTGAGGCAAACCTATGCGGTGGCCGTGTTTTTGGAAGGAGTATTCTGCCATCAGCTTCGCACTCGAGGCCTTCATTTGTGTTTGCGAAGTATTTCCGAGAAGCTTGTTGTCGCGCCGTTCTAACGACACTTGGCACATGGGTCCTGGTGCAGCGATCAATCGGCGTTTTCTTTTTTCAATTTTCAATTCCTTTTATTTCGGACAACAATACATGGTGTCCGCGGCGAGAGGCTAAAGGAGACTATAGTGTCTCCTGACGAGGCCTGACACCTGCATTACACGTCGGTGCAGGTGGTGCAGAGTGACAGATCAGTGAGAACAGTGGTACATCAAACATAGTGGGACAGGAATTCAACATAAGAATTACACAAAAACTGAACAGGCAGAAAATAATACTCAAGAAGTCATCAACAATGAGCGATAGTAATTGGAGTAGAAAAGAAAAACACATTCGCACAGAACAAAAAAGAAACAGTACAGAACAGTAGGAGTAAAAATGAATGCAGCAGGTGTGCATAACAAAATTTCACATGGTGGTTTTCAAAAGATGGCTCATTGTCTTCTTGGATTGGTGAATGGTGACGCTCTCCTGGGCACAAGCAATTAATGTTGGATATGTGTTGCATAAAATTGTTATTTGGTGATCTGTAGTCTGGGTGCCGTAATTAGTGCGAAGCCTAGAAGCAATCAAGGAAATTGTGCGCAAGGTATGTGGGACTTCTCTATTCAAATAAGAACGAGAAAAAGATTCAGTCATGTTTTATTTTTTGGTAGATTAGGAGTGATCAATAGTGTTGTAGCATAAAAAAAAGCTTTTCTGAAAGCTATTCCCCGGATGGTTCCTGGGTCAGCGTTCAAGCGTTGAAAATTGCTTGTGGATTAGCGGAATGCCCTGATTTGCCTGCACATACACGTCGGAGCTGCTAGCTAATGAGAGAGAGAGATAAAGAGAGGGGGAAAGGCAGGGATGTTAACCAGAAAGGTATCCGGTTGGCTACCCTGCACTGGGGAAGGGAATTAGAGGATTAAAAAGGGAAGAGAGAAGGAACGAGAGACAAAGTCACAATCTAGCAAGCAAGGCAGTCTCTCGGAAAGACAAAACAGTGCCTTGTGAGCCTTGGAAGGTAGTCGGCTGTTGTAGCCACGGGCCGAGGTTGGGCCACGGGCCCTCTGTGAAAGGGCGGGGATAATCTCTAAATGTTGGGCAGATTCGGGCAGTTCACAGATCACCAGAATGTGAAGCGGTTGTGTCTGAAATCCGAGACTGGAGCCCACGGGAATTCCACTAAAAAATAAAACCTTGCTTGACTTTCTTCCGAAAAGTTAGTTTCGGGGGAGCCATGGCGTCTTCTATTGTACAGCTGCAAGAACTGGCTGTAGCGCGTCCAGTACTTGCAAAGCGTTGTGTGCTACTGGTGTGCGTAAGCTGGACAGCAGATCACGCATGACATTCATCAGTGACGTGAGGATTGGAATCACTTGCATAACTTGGTCATGGTCGGAATCATGCCTTTTGCCCAGATCAGTCGTAGGTGTCGCCGACATGGGGTGCGGCAACGTACCTGACGCAGTGCGCGCTCTAGGCTTTGGTAGTGGTGGCCACATGGCATCAGAGACAGCAGGTCGTGAGTCACCTGTCGCCGGGCTTTCCTGATCTGTTCTCGGTGGAGGCGGACAAACTGCAGTGCCGTTTGGGGTCTTCTCTTCGAAGGTATTTGTTTCCTTCAACGACCTTCGGCGGCGGCGCGAACGACGTCGTCGCACCTTTGCAGCAGCTTCTCTGTGGGTGGAATGGTCACGCACCATTTGCTTCAGTACCGCCCTCTCGGTCCTTAGGTGAGGGCAGTCCTTCGAGGAAGAGTCGTGAGGGCCACGACAGTTGACGCACTTCAAGGCAGTAGCGCGGCAACTGTCGCCGCTGTGTGGCTCAGAGCATCTTGGGCACACGATGGAGTTGTGGCGGACGCCGCTCACAAGGCCAATCCTCATACATTTCCTACACTGTAGCGGCTTAGGAACGAATGGACGAACTGGGTGACGAAAGTGCCCCACCTTCACGTATGATGGAATGCAGTCACCCTGGAACGTCAGCTTGATGCATGTAGACCTTCCAAGGCGCTGAACTTGCATTATGGAAATGCTGTTGGTTGCCGGCTTGATTAAGATGTGCAAGTCGGCGTCAGGGATGGCGATGTCGACGTTGTAAATTACGCCAGCCGTGATTCCGCTGTCTTTTAGAACAAGAGGACGTACACTGAAATTGCCGAGTTTGGTGATGGCAGCCAGACTGTCTAGCTCGCTTCGCTTCATGACATCAATGGCAATGATGTTCTTGTGGGGGTTTATTCTAACGTCTTTAATCCCTCCTGGTACGAGACTCTCAAGAAACACAGAGATGGCTTGCCTGTTTAGAAGATTCAAGTTGTCGGTTGACTCCAATGGCACGAACAAGGCTGTATGTGCCTCGGCACTTCGCGCTCTGATGATCGTATCCTTACTTGAGGACGTCGTTGACGTCGACTCATTTTGTCTGCGCAGTCTGCGCTTGGCCTTCTTACTAACGACGGGTACGAACCCATCGTCGGTCGAGGAGTCATCACTTCGAGCAGCCGAGTAGTCGTCACCGTACACAATGGTGTCCTGGCTGCTTGAGTCACTCGGGGCGTACAGGCGCTTCCTCTGGGCGGCCGTTGCCGACCAACCGGGATCCACAGAAGGCACAGCGGCCTCCACTTCCATCGCCATGACACAAAGGGAGCGGCGCCTCCTTAATTATGACACAAAATATCAAATAACTGCAGAGACATGAAGCCGGCGTTCTGACACCGAACAACTAATGATTTTAACGTATACTATGTAACCTGGAAAAAACTGCAGGCAGACGGCTTTTGATGCGCCTTCTAAGTGTATAGGGGAGGGTTTCAAGAGGAAGGGAAAGGTTTCTCGCAACCACAGCAAGTGAATGCGAGCCTGTAGGACCTACTATGCAGTAAATGAATCTGGTGATGCTGCCATTCTGCTTGAGAGTCGCAATTATGACTAAATGCTTTTAATGCGGCAACATTAGGAGGCCATGAAGGCGACGCGTCGGCGTCGACGTCTGTGTGAGACTTCCTCATGGAAACTGTGTTAAGTGGGATTTCTCTCTCCACTTTTTATTTATTTATTTATTTATTCAGGTACCTACAGCGCCCGTTGGGGGCATTTTTGTAGGGGGGATACAGTTGCAAAGCATACATTGTCATGCAGATGACACTGCGTACAAAACAAACAAACAAACAATAAAAATACAACGCATTCCAATACTGAGCAAACTTATAACAAAAGAACCCTGAAAGCAAGAAAGACGCAAGAAAAGTTAATTCAATAAAAGCCGCGACAGAGCATTTTCAAAAGAAGATTGTAGTGGATTGGAGTAGTGCCTCCACTCCACTCCAATCTTCTTTTGAAAATGCTCTGTCGCGACTTTTGGACGGTCTGAGAATGACTCAGCAAACGTGAAAACGCTTGGAATTGCATTACAAAAATGAATTCAGTAAGCGATTACCGATAGAAATGTGATGAGAATAGAATTAGATTTGGAAGAGTTAGGTGAGTGAAAAGAGAATTGAGTCATAATTTGAAAAGATTGGCAAGTGAAACACAAAAACTACCGTATTTCTTTCGCATCAGTCCAGTAGATGACTGCAACTTTTTTTTTTCGGTCGTATTCTTTAGTGCAGGAGGCACTTGCGGAAGTCAGAAGCGTTAGAATCACGGATGATTTCTACCTGATTTACCTCGAACTGCCATTTTGACCTCTTCGTATGCAGGCCTCGAACTAGTCTCGCGCTTTCCTGGGGCCTTTCTTCTTGTGATTAGAACCCTCTCGGTACGTGTCGCCGCTGCTACGCCCCTATACTAGCAGCCGACTCTTTTGTCCACCACCCCAGCCACAAAACCACTCAGGAGAAAGCAAAGTTCTTAACTGTGCTCCTGCGAACCTCGTCGTCTTCCTTTCGTCTGCTCGCTGTGACATGACGCGTTTGTAGTCGACAAAGACCGCGGCACGCCGCCTATGGAAGCGGGAACAGGACGCTTCCTACAAACCGTAAGAAACACTCCCAAAACATGATCGCAAGAGTCGCATTTTTCTATCAAGACCACTGAGAAAGTACGCAATGGAGATGACAAGCTGCGATGGCAAGGGCGCAAGGGCATTCCAGCATGGTAATGCGCTCTGAAACGTGGTCTATCGCTTGGAACTTAGCTTGTCGTTGTTACTAACTTCTTGATTAGTCGCTGCAGGAATAAAGTGTGAAATGAGAAGCTACAGATCGTGTTCAAGAACAGCTGACTGAAACGTCCGTAGCATGACAGAATTTACGTAAGGTAGCTTTTTTGCAGGCCTTGAAATGACTCACAAAATCCAAAAAGTTCCACGTAACAGCGGTGCTGCTTCGGCGTCGCAAAACAAGTCTCAAAGAACGGAATCCGCTTTTCTCTGGAGTTCTGTCCCCGACGGGAATTTGCGTGTGCACTGGGTGAGATACATGCGCAAACAGCAGCCACTTGGAAGCTTCTCGTTAGATTCAGTAAATAAAGCTCCGTAAGTTGAACCTTCGTGACGACATTTCCCCCAAGCGTTTTCAAGACGATGTCGAGTTTCGGAACAGACTCTTGTTTCCGGAAACGAGTAATTAATATCTTAGCTAATTGGTCTTTAGAAATTATTTACTTGAGAGAAAGAAAAACTACTGCAGACCAAGCCACATGACCCCTAAAAGCGACCACTGGGCTTCACTACGCTAGGATATCAAGCCTTTTTTTTAGACGCACGCTTACATTGAGCTGGCACACCTGGTATAAATGACCCTGGTCAGCGTTCTGTTGGGCCACCCGGCTCACAGTACCAGGAAATTCGACCCCTGGAGCACTTCAGACAACCGCCCGCTGTGCTTTCGTAGCGGTGAAGGCGGCCACATTCTTCGTCACTGCCCGTACCGACGTATCAGCCTTCGTGGCTTCGTCTTTGGCGCACCACGACCGCGCTTCGGCCAACTCCCACAAGACATCTACGACTATCTGCGTCGAGAGAAGCATATGCCTAACCACCTTTCCCACTCACCATCGCCGTCAACCTCGCGTTTTGCGTCGCCACACCGCAGCTACGCAGCGGCTCTTCGCGGAAGGTCCCCCAGCCCTCGCAGGGGAAACTAAAGACACCAACTTCTGGAGGTGAGGTTGCTCACGAGTGAAACGTCGAAGATCCTCCAATGACCACGCCGCATGAAGGCGCCGCACACAAACAAGAGGTCGGCCACGACGCGATCGGACTGCAGAACGACGCAGCCAACCAGAATAGCCCCGCCGACACACCTTGCTCATGATCCACATTTCCGACGGAGCCCTGACCCGACACCGAGAGTGACGTGCAACGCAAAAGCCAGGATATTCGACTTGGACGTGGCTATCGACGGCTTTAAAGTTACCGCTCTAGTCGACAAGGGGCTGATTGTTAGTTGATGAATGGAACATTAACCGCGCAACTATGGAAAACCATGATCGCATGGGATGGCCCACAAATCCGCTCCGCAGGAGGTCACCTTATTACACCATCGAGGTGATGCGCGGCGCAAGTGATCACCAAAGGATGTACAGTCTTTGCCAAAAGTAACCGAGCAACAGGTTCTTGCTTCTCAAACGTATAACGGAGCATTTACAGCAGCCCCAAAGACCGAACGGTTCCGTAATGTAAGGACAAGGTCTCACCTTTCTTTACACAGAATCAGAGCTTAAGGGCTGTCATGAGTGCTTCGCTACGCGGCTAAGGAACAAACCACCTGTGCCGGGTTACATTTAGCAAAGACTGTACGTATCCTGCGACTTTCATAGTCTACAGCTATGTTCCCGCGAAGCGATCTTGCGCATGGATTTTTTTAATGAGCATCTGGCGATCAGCGAACCGCGGTCCAAGCCGATCAGTCCTTCGACTGACGAGGCCATGCCTTCGATGAAAACCCGGGGACATCGCGTTGCCCTGAGTGTCTTGGAGGAACAAGTGAGCGTCCTACCCCGCTCGAGTGTCATCGTCAAGTAGGCGCCACTGAGGTTGAGAACATTTAAGCCATCATTGAGGGGAACACGCAATAGCTTCTAGACCACGTAATCGGCATTGTAAGAGGCATCGCACATTTCCGCAATGTCCAAACTAAAGTGTTGCTGAACAACTTCAACGAGTACCCGGATTTTAACAGAGGAACGATGATTGCTTTGTTCGACAAACTATAAAACGCACGAGACGCATCCGCACCCTCCGATCGGTCGGCAGAAGGTTCGCCTAGCCAAGAAAACTTGCCCACTTCTGACATCAACCCAGCCTTTCCTCGGAACAGACAGGCTGAAATATGCAACCTTCTTCAATAGCGAGTGCTTCTCGTCTTCATCAAAAGTCACATGCCCAGTGCCAAACATCGCATCGTAATTGCAAACATGCCTGACCTCTTAGAAAAAGCCCCTACCGAGTATCGCCGTGTGAACGACAAGCCACTCGGGAAAAGGTGGAAGAGGTGCTTCGCGACGACGTCGTCGAGTTGTCGAAGAGCCCCCGGGTGGCACTGGTTGTATTGGCGTCCATTACCACCGCGTGAACAGCATAACGGAGAAGGATGTCTACCCCCTCCCCCGGATCGACGACACACTGGAACGGCTCTGCAACGCTGAGTATTTCTCATCGATATACCTCAAGAGCGGCTACTGGCAAATTGAGGTCGATGAAAGAGTTCGCGAGAAGACCGCATTCATCACTCCAGATGGCCTCTTCGAGTTCAAGGTGATGCCGTTTGGCCTCTTTTCCGCGCCAGCGACATTTCAGCGAGTAATGGATACAGTGCTGGCAAGCCTGAAGTGGCAGATTTGCCTGGTATATTTAGATGACGTCGTTGTCTTCACCTCGAGCTTTGAGGAACACCTAAAGAGGCTTCGAACAGTACTAGACGCAATCCAATTGTCCGGCCTAACCTTGAAAGCAGACAAGTGCCACTTTGCCTATGAAGAGCTGCTCTTTTTAGGCCACATCGTTCGCAAGGACGGAGTACGACCAGACCCGCAGAAAACAGCTGCTATCGCAATGTTTCCGCCGCCGGCCGATAAGAAAGCTTTGCGCAGATTCCTTGGACTATGCTGTATTATCGACAATATGCCAAGAAAATTTCAGGCATCGCCGAGCTTCTGACCCAACTAACAAAAGTAGTCGTGCTGTTTAAATGGGAAGCGCTGCAAGCAAAAGCCTTCAAGGGACAGCGTCGTTTACAGTCCCCACTGATCGTCGCGCTCTTTGATGAAAACCCAGAGACTGAAGTTGATACCGACGCAATCAACGTGTGCCTAGGCGCCGTCCTCGTTCAGAAAACCGACGGACTGGAGAAAGTAATCACATACGCCAGCCGTTCCCTGTCCACGGCCGATGCTAACTATTCGACAACTGAGAAAGAGCGCCTTGCCATCATCTGGACTGCGTCGAAATTCAGCCCCTACCTTTATGGACGACCGTTCAAGGTGGTTAGCGATCAGCACGCACTGTGCTTGCTTTTGAAGGACCCCTTCGGCCGCCACGCTTAGCGGAGCCTGCGCTTCCCGGAGTTCAACATCACCATCGTCTACAATTATGGACGCAAGAACACCGATGCGGACTGCCTATCGCTAGCCACTGTCGAGAAGTCACCTGAAGAGGACGGCGAGGACGCTTTTTTGGGACGAATAAGCAGCAGGGACTTCGCGCAGCAACAACGCTCGGACATCAATCTACAGCTTCGCATCCAATATCTGGAATTCAAGGCTTCTCTCACCCCCACTCAGCAGGGTTCAAGAGTGATTTGTCCTGTTTATGCGAAATGGCACACTCGTGAAGAACTCCGCCCCCAACAGGACCGCGCACCTCCCTCCTCATCGTTGAGAACAGCTTACGAGAAGAAATTATGCCGGCTTCGTACGACGAACCAACAGCTGGATATATAGGGTTGACCTGTACCCTTCGTCGGATTCAAGATAAATACTACTGGCACCGATTATCCGCCGACGTTGCACGGTATGCCAAAGCCTGTCATGAGTATCAGCGACTAAACACGCCGCCGATCAGGCAAGCTGGACTTTTGTAGTCCATACTATCACCGAGCAGGCCCTTTAGAAAGATCAGAATACATCTCGTAGGCCCCTTCCCTACGTCAACGGTGGTAATCAAGTGCGGGCAAGAATTGTGGCAACCGACTTCTTGACCTGCTACGCCGGAGAAAAGGCCCCGCTGAGGGGTACTGCGGTTGAAGCCCGAATATTTTTTGTCTAGCTGATCCTTTTGTGTCACGATGCCTAGACGTTCCCATCATGGATAGGGGAACAGCATTTACGGCCGAGTTTATCCAAGCTATGGCGAACTACAGCCCCGCAGTCCACCAGCGAACTACTGCCTACCAGCCGAAGGTCAACGGTCTTACGGAACGTATGAACAAAACTGTCGCTTACATGTTGGCCATTTATGTTGACGCCGGACATAAGACCTGGGATGCCATCCTCCCTTACGTCGCCTTTGACTATAATACCGCAGTGATAGAAACCACCCCCTCTCATATCGTTTAAGCTTGTCGATGGCAGACAGGCAACCCCCCGCTCGATGCCATGTTCCCGAATGTCACAGATGAAGACGACATCGACGTCACCGCCTACCTTCAGCGGGCAGAAGAAGCTCGACGACTTGACCGATTGTGGACGAGAGATCAACATCCCACCGACGCCGGATGCTACAATCTACGCCGATGTCACGCGGAATACAATCCAGGTGACTGTGTATGGGTGTGAACGTCATTTCGCCGCGGCGGACTCAGTGAAAACTGGGTCAGTGAACATCCCAACCGCGCTGTCAGGTACGTGGTGGTGGTGTCCTCCTGAAAAAACTGCTTTCGCAAAATATTTCGTGCTTAGCAATGATAAACGTCCACCAGTTTTTTTTACGGCTTCTGTGACCTTAAGCCTATTTGACATCACATCCTTCGCTCCACTGATGTAACTGTAACGGGAACAGCATGCGAGAACAAATTCGATTGTTTTAAAATATTCAGTGGTGGTAGACGAATACCACGTGGTGATGCACTTATTCCAATATCTAAAGCATATCTGCAGAGTTTAAAACATACAACTAAAATGCGGTGCCTATAGTCATTTCAAACGTATATTCATAGAAAACTTCCAGACTTTCCCGCTATACTGTGATTATAAGGGAAGATATGCACGAAAATGCAAATCTGTCTCCGGCGGCAGGGTGTCCATTTATTAACTATGCTGTTCAACTGAGCACGTACGATATAAAAAGGAATAAAAAAAGAGAAAAACAATTTATTGAAATATATATAGTGATTACAGGACAGCTTTGACATGGTCAACCATTCCTCTCTGTCGATCCGTGGAGGAGCTGGCGCAAGAAAGCGAGACAGTTAGTCTTGAAATAAAACGGATTCAACAGGGGTTTGGTGACTGTAATATGCGGGCAGTACTGCTATGGATCATGAGATTTCCCGCAGTGGCTGCGGCGGGTGCGTGTTTAGGATGAAGGGGCGATATCTCCGAAGAGACAAATATAAATATAAAAGTAAAGTTCAGGTTCTTCTTCTTCCTTGTACCAGAGGTGCCCCGCCAGAGACGGTTTGTAGACTAGAAGACTGAATCGTCATCTTCGCAACAGGGGTGCCACGTCAGAGACGGCCTTACGATGAGTTGGGACGCCGAGATAAAAAAAGGAATACTTTAAGATTCATATACAGATATTTACATCACATACAAGTTTACGCACTGGAGACAAATTTAGCGGCAAAAAGAGAAATTAAGCAGCAAAGATACAAAACAACCAAAAAGTGGATCTGGCTAACACTGGGGGAAGCCCCTACTCGGCATAGCCGAAGATGCATAGCACCTAACCTTAGTTCAGAACCCTTCTTATGGCTCCGGGGCACGGTTTTAAAGACCTAGAGGCCCGGCCCACCTTTAGTAGCACCCAATCATGTTATACTCCTAACAGGATTGGTTCATCGAGAGCATGGCCAGCCCTCCAGCTTCAGTAGGGTAAATCACCTTCTCCACCACAAAATAAAAGTAAAAACAAACACACACGCACAGACGTGCCCGCACGTGCGAGGTAAAACATCCTTTCCTTCGCACAAAAATAGACGCGGGGAGGAACACCCGTACTTCCCGGCGCCTTCGCGAGCGGCCGCATTCCGAGAAAGGAGACGCTTCGCTTTAAGCGCCCCCAGCCGCCCCCCCCCCCCCCCCCCCCCCTTACGCCGGTGACGACTATTGAAGACCGCAGCTGGCGGGGTCGTGAGGGAGAATCACCGGTCCCGATGACCCCGCGCACACTACCGATCCCTTACAATAAAACACATTTATATTGGGTTAATTACTGGAGCACAAGGCTCGGGAGAATGGGCACATAGACAAGTCGGCAATTCATCACGAAAGATCTTAGAGCGAAAACCGCGAGAGCAACGCGTGTGCTGTTGAGCGCCCCATACGAAGATATTTCGGGGAAGCGGATTTTATGAAGTTGTTTATAAATGCAATTTTTCTTAATTCGTGAGATTCACTGTAACGCTCAACGTATATATCTGCAGACCTTCCCTCGGCAGGCCTGCATTTTTTTTTTCTTATCAACGTATTTACAATCGTCAAAAGCACTCCCTATTGGTTTTGTATGGCAGTTCTAAGTACTCGATGCGATCGATGGACCGACTTTAAACGAAAGATTATACTAAGCATCGGAATATTGGACCACTCTCTTCAATATTTCCATAACAGTACCCTCCTATGCTCCACTGTCACCTAACAATTAAAAATGTTAGGCAATTAAAAGCCTGGACTTTGTGCTGTGAGCCTCTGTTCTACATCCTCGGCGATTTTGCGATACGCCCTTAAATCTAGCACGCTGCCCTTCGGGTACAATTCTCTTTTCCGCTGCTGCAGCTTCTTGCAATTACGCAGAATGTACGCGTCTGAGGCTTTGGCGAAAATTCGCACGACCGAGTTGTCACCTTTATAGAAATTCCAAAACCAAAGATACCGACGTTTTTGAAGCGGTGCGTGTTTCTGCGTTGTCTTTTATCATCAGGTTCTTCAAAAAAAGAAGCGGAATTCTCTACCGCGTTCGATCCACAGATCGGAAGAATGAAAGAATAGACGATCAATGTGCAGTATGCGGCAACATTTCGATAGTACTAGGTGCATTCTCGTTGGGTTCTCTTCTTGTGTTCGTGTGTTCTACTCGTGTAGCGAATATGTGCGACAGAGAAGTTTATTTAAATCTTCCCGCAACCCCCACCCGTCGCCTCCTTTCTCCCTTCGTCTTCTTTCTCCCAGTTTACCAGTCCCTCCAGGGGGATTCCCTTTCTGCAATTTGCCACCTACCGACCGTTGCAGGTGAAGGTTGCTGAGAACACCACCGAGGGATATTTTTTTGTAAACTGGGGCCTCCAAAGCTATCGCACACGTAATGTCAACCTTAAGCTCTAAATATCGAATACGAAGTTTGCAAATCACAAAATGCACGCAGCCCTCTGTTTTATTGAGAAAGCACTACTTCACGGGGTCAAATCCAACCAAGAATCTTGTGGCGTTCCTCACCTTGAGGGTGCGCAAACTAAATAAATTTTGCCGTGTCTGGGTTTCAAACCCGCGGCGCGTGAACACGTCAGCTTCGCTGGCCACTACACGAGAGCAGCTATGCTATCGCAGCAGCCAATCACGCCTCGTGTTAAGCTTCAACAATCTCGCGCGCTCTGCATTACACATTGTAGTCTTCATCAACTCCCATCTGCGGCATTAGCAAATCGAATCAGCTTAATCTAGATCAGAGCTGAACCTGAGTTTAAAATCGTCGCTCGGCATGCCGACGACTCAACAAAGCAAAACCATGAGCCAACCAGACTCAACACACGTCTGCGTGGTTTAATTATGTTAAAAGCGTCCCACCTTTTTTATTTATATAGTAGCACTGTTTTCTGCTTTCTTTTCAGACAATGCAGCGACCTACTAACGAGTTCTCTTACCAGACGGCGTCAAGGGCACTGTTAGTCGCAGCTGCAGCCGGAAGTTGCCTCTACTCTGGTCTCCAAGATGTTCCTTCGAGCAAGAACATCCAAAGAAACGCATGTATTCATTTTACCGGAAACAGAGTGCAAGGGAACGTAATATAAGTAAAGCAAACAACACAAGCCTTGTCTTGCAACTTCGGATATAATGCAAAACATGCGTAATATTACACAATAACAAGAAAAGGACGAAAAGTTCAATATGAAGCAGAGTAGAAACGACGTCAACAACAACGTAGGTGACAATGGTCACAAATGAATACAAAAAAGATAACATGATCCAGTAACACAGGGTGCTTTGTAATCAGTTATCCAGATAAGACATTTCAAAGTTAGACATGGCGTTGGGCGGGTCGTTACGTAGGATTTGTCCCTTTTGTTGATGGGGCAACGCTTCCACAACCTCTCGGGGCGCTTATAGTTCCTGCGTAGGAAAGTGAGCTTGATGGCTTTATGACATTCATCCGTAATGAAAAGTGAATGTCTGGAATGTGACCCCCTTGTCTTCTGTTTGCACTAATATTGTTTAATACCGTAGCGGCGACCAAGTGGTATCAGCATCTGCCTTGCCTGCGGGAGGTTTGAGGCCTACTTCCGACGGGTTAGCCACCGGTTTCCAATGGGCACAAGCTTTCGCCTGGCATGGTGCTCGACTTCTAAGGGGCGAAATGCTCGGAGAGCGTGTCTTTGACTCCACCTTGAATAGAAGGAAAAAACTGCTTACAGTCGGTTACGTGGCTATCATCATCAGCAGCAGCATGACTACGCTCACTGCAGAGAAAAGGCCTCTCCTAGGTCTCTCCAATTAAACCTGTCCTTTGCCAGTTGTGGCCACCGTATCCCACAAACGTATTCTCATCCACCCACCTGACTTTCTGCGGCCCCATGTTGGACGAAATGAGCAAGTAGAATTCGCTTTCACGATAATGCTTTCTCATTTGATGTTTTAATATTTGCAGTACCTGAGAGTTGCGGTTATTAGTTTCGGTCTGCGCTGCATGCTTTGATGGCCGAGAAAAGATTCTTTTATGGTTTTACTATTTATTGCATAATACACATTTTGCCTTACTTGGCACGCCGCGTCGGACTAAACGATCACGAGCGCACACTTTCTCTTCCTCCGTACTCACCGCTGGCTTTGGGCGCCGTTTCACCGCCTCTGGTTAAGCCTCTTAAGCCTCTCCGCTTCCTCCAGTGCAGATATTCCCTCTGCAGGCGCAGGAGGCTTCACTCGGGGGCCACGGAGATACACACTGGCACTTTCGCCTTATAGCGATCATACTGCTTATGCAATAAAACAAGTTTTGTCGTGGCGCTGTTTAGCCAAAGCTGCCCTTGCGCC
This sequence comes from Amblyomma mixtum, assembly GCF_055824585.1. Taxonomy (NCBI): domain Eukaryota; kingdom Metazoa; phylum Arthropoda; class Arachnida; order Ixodida; family Ixodidae; genus Amblyomma; species Amblyomma mixtum. The sequence goes on from NC_143021.1 coordinate 185,281,950, forward strand.
ATTAAAATCAACTCATTATCATAATAATATTATTGCTTATCCATTATTATTCTTCTTATTTTCCGGTAGGGTGCGCGAGACGTTCCTGTGCTATCATTCGTGACGGCACTGTGCTCAGTCTACTAAGCGAGGCGTACTGAGGCGCCGTTATGCGTGACGTCACTACATGGTTTACAATCGGTGTTAGATAGTGCGTCTGCCTCTCTCTCCTTACCCTTTTGTCCTCGCACTCCGTATCATGCCAGTGGCTCAGATAAAGGTGCTAAGCCCTTCACATCTCTTGCTTTAACCGTTATAAAGCTAAAGCTGTAGGCGTGCCTCACATGCGTACAAATGGTAAAACTTGAACGTGAACATTTCAGCAGATATCTGCATGGTCGGGAGGCGAATTAGGTGGAAAATGTGACACGGCGATGAGCTTCATGACAGAGCCGATGTTTTGGCGCCAGCTGGCCACCTTCTTCAGGGTTGACTGGTTGGAAGCAGGAGACGCATTTTGTTAACCTTTTTGTCCACTGCCACGGAGTAAATGTCGTCAGAATTAAACGTGTTGCCTGAAAGGACGCTGAGCACCAGTGGAAATTGGCTTTAATCGATATTGTACTGCGTTATCACGGAGAATCTACTCTCGCTGAAAACGGAGCTTTTGTCAGTTATAAAATACCAGAAAAAGTAACACAGGTGTGGCCTCGACCGGGCGGTGTCAAAAGTAAAATGCATGCGTCGACACCGTTTTATCGGGGCGGATCCCAGTGGCTACACTGCGTCGCCATTCACTCCCAAAACTATGACACCAGCCGGCCTTTTCGGTTATTACGTCACGAATTTTAATATAGTGGTGTCGTGTCCGGTCGCTGTGTTCAATGCAGCGAAAGACGCACACGGTACTTTAAGACTTTGTTTATTTAAAGCTGATGAGGGTGCGACCAGCGTCGACCGAGGCAGGAGCCGAACTGGCCGCCCGAAGAAAGGAGGGAGCGGAGAAGCGTCCACGGGAGGGAGTGGCTTCCCAAAACAGGAGGAGGATGCGGGGGCGCACCATGGGGGGGCATCTGGCGACACCGTGCGACGAGGGGCAAGTGGTCGTTAGGAGGAGGATGCGGGGGCGCACACACACAAAAGCAATAAGGGGACACAACACTTCCTTCCCCCTTAGAAAGTTGCCTGGTATCGTGCAGGGGGTCGGCGCTCACGCGTGGAGGCGCGCTGGCTTTGTGCGCTCGGGGGAGAAACACTTGTAGGCTGGCTGTTGTTCGCTGTGTCTCCTAGGTCTGTCCTGGGCGAAGTCTCTTCTTCCGGGAAGAGGTGCCAGGCTATGTGGGAAGATGGTGCACGTGTTCTCTCCGCTGGCGGACAGCTCTCAGACGGCGTCGTAAATCTACGCAGCTGGTTGCGATGTCGGCGTGCTACTGTGCCATGTATGTTGACGAGCCAAGAGCGCAGGCCTATGCGTCTGACAATTGTAGCTTCCTCCCAGCGTGGCTTTTTCAGAAACTGTCGGGCGAGGACGCGCTGCCCCTCATTAAGCGTGCCGCAGCGCGGAATTGCTTTTTCTTCCCGGAACGTCTCTGCCTTTGGCTCGGGGAGGATGGCTGTGAGCTGGGTTCGCGTTTCACGCTCGAACATCATTTTCGAGGGGGTCTCGCCTGTTGTGCTCTGAACCGTCGTGTGCTGCTTGAAGAGAAAGCGCGCAAGGCGGCGCTGCAGCGAGCCTGTCTGATCTCTTTCAAGGGCGCGTTTTAGCTCGGCTACGTAGCGCTCGGCTTGTCCGTTTGTCGCTGGGTGGTAGGGGGCCGATGTAACTGATGAGATCCCGTTGTCGCGATAAAACTTGAGGATCTCCGCAGACACAAACGGTGTTCCGTTGTCCGACACTACCTTGCGCGGCAGGCCGAACGTTGCAAATAGTGATCGGAGGTTGTCAATGACTGCTGCCGAAGTCGTCTGTCCCATTTGCCTTATCTCAAGCCACTTTGTGTAGGCATCTACGACCACAAGGAAAGTGCAGCCCTCAATTGGTCCTGCAAAATCAATGTGCAGTGTGTGCCATGGTGTGTCTGGCTTTTCCCATTCTGGGACAGGAGCTTTCGGCGGGGCGCTCCGGCTGCTCTGGCAAGCCTTGCATTCTCGCACCACTGTTTCGATGTCGTTGTCAATGCCAGGCCACCACATGTAGCTTCTGGCACACTTTTTCATTGCAACGATGCCCCGATGTCCGGCGTGGATGAGAGACATAGCTTGTGCGCGTAGTTCTCTCGGCATCACAACTCGGGACCCAAATATGATGCAGCCGCGATGGGTGCTCAACTCTGTAGCTCGCCTGCGGTAAGCGTCGAAGTTGTCCCCTTTGAGTTTATGCACGTTGCCTTGTTGAACAGCTGTGTAAACTAGCCGGAGAGCTGCGCACTTCTGCGTAGATGCTGCAACTGTGCCTGCTGTAAGCGGAGGTTCTGGCAGTGCTTCGAACATCAGAACGTCTCCTGGTGGAAATGGTTCGTCAACAGTTGCGTCTAGTGGCAGACGGCTTAGCGCATCGGCATTTTGATGTTTACTCCCATTGCGGTAGACCAGAGCGTAGTCGTACGCTGAGAGTTTGATGCACCAACGTGTCATTCGCGGAGACAAAGTTGGTGGCATAGGCCTTTGTGGTCCCAGAATGCCCAATAGCGGTCGGTGATCGGTTATAAAGGTCACCTTCCGGCCGGCAATGTACTGGTGAAAATGTGTCGCCGCGTAGACGATGGCTAGCCCTTCTTTGTCAAGTTGCGCGTAGTTGCGTTCTGCTTGCGACAACGTACGTGAGGCGAAGGCGATGGGAGCTTCCCTTCCTTGCTCGTCAGTTTGCGATAGAACCGCGCCGACTCCGTACGGTGATGCGTCGCAAGCCAAAAGCAGAGGCTTCCTTTCGTCGTAGTGGCGGAGGACTGTACATCTTCGAATCAGGTCTTTCAGGGCATCGAATGACTGCTGATGGCGTGGCGACCATGTCCATGTCACATCTTTCCGAAGGAGTTGGTATAAGTCGTTGGCCACGGTAGCTCTTTGTTCCAAGAACCGGTCGTAGAACGTCAAGAGTCCGAGAAAAGCCTGTAGCTCCTGCTTGTTTGTTGGAGCTCGTGCTTCTGTGATCGCTCGCACTTTGTCCTCGGTAGGGTGAATGCCTTCCGCATCAATTCGGTGTCCCAGAAATTGCACCTCTGGCACCGCAAAACAGCACTTCGATTTGCTTATGCACAAATTAGCGTTTGCTAGCCTTTCGAGAACGAGCTCTAGGCGCACTGCATGCTCTTCAGTGGAAGCGCCACTGATGATGACATCGTCAAGGTAGACACAAACTCCTGGGATGCCCTGAAGCACTGTCTCCATGAATTGTTGAAATATGGCCGGGGCTGCAGCTACGCCAAAAGGCAGTCGCTTGACTTTGTACAAGCCTTTCAGTGTGTTAATTGCCAATAATTCAGCAGTTGACTCGCTCACCTTCAGCTGCTGATACGCCTGGGTGAGGTCCAATGTGCTGAAGACTCTTGCGCCACGCAGTACACTGAATACTTCTTCAGGTGTCGGTAGCGGGTAAGAGGACGCTTTAGTCGCAAGATTGACGGTGCTCCGGTAGTCTCCGCAGAGGCGTATGGTTCCGTTCTTCTTGCGAACTACGACAAGTGGTGTGGCCCATTCTGAATGCTGCGTCGGCTCGATGACACCTTGCTGCTCCAGTTTGTCCAACTCTTTTTCAACTGAATCTCGGAGAGCAAACGGCACCGGCCTGGCCTTCAGAAATTTGGGTTGCGCGTTGTCCAACAACTCCAGTGTGACCGGGGGCCCTTCGTTTCCTGGAATCTCTTCCGAGAATACTCTTTCGTATTTCTCTTGCAGTTGCTCAACCATGTTCTGGCTCGGCGTCTGGTGTATGCCGCATATCATCACGCCTAGTGGAGAAAACCAGTTTCTCCCTAGAAAGCTTGATCCTGTGCCCTTCACAACAAGCAGAGGTAGCGTATGGGTCTGGCCGTTGTAGTTAACCTGCACGTTGGCAGAGCCCAATAGTGGCAGATTCTGTCCTGACCACGTTCGCAGGTGCGTGTCGTCTTGTTGCAGGGCGGGTGCGTCAGATGGCCATGAAGTTCGGAACGTGTCCTCACTGATCAGAGTACAGGCTGCGCCGGAGTCCACCTCGAACTTAATCAGCTGGTGATGTACGCTTACTTCTGTAAAAATCTTCGGTCGCGTGCCGAGATTCATGGTGTTCAGGTCGTACAACACAGATGGTGTTGCTGATGTTGTTCCATGGAGATCAGATAGCGGCGTATTCTCTGAGGCGTTGACGCTGTGATTAGGCTGGGAAGGTGACTTTATCTTGGCAAGTCTCCGTTTCGTAATGCATGCTCTTTCGATATGCCCTCGCTTGTGGCAAAAATTACACGTGGCTGACTGGAATCGACATCCCTGGGGGTTGTGTTGGTCGTCACACCGCCAGCAGCGTTGTGCCTTTTTGACCGATTTTACAACAACAGAAGGCTTGCGCACCTGGTTGCTTGTCTGGTGTACCGGCTCTGTGTTCCGGCGAATCCCTCTCTGCTGGTGACCGGCGCTCTCCGCTCGAACGGCGATGTCGTAAGCTTTGCTGAATGTGAGGTCCTTCTCAGCGAACAGGCGCTGCTGCAGTGACTCGTCACTCAGTCCGCACACAAATCTGTCGCGTAACATCACGTCCAAGGGAAGCATGGTGGTGTTAGCAGAAGAAGCTGCGTCTCCCTCCTGCCCGGTAGCTGTTGTCGACAGCGTTCCAAAATTGCAGTCGGCAGCGAGCTTCTTGAGCGCGGCTACGTAGGCGCTCACAGTTTCTCCTCCCAGTTGATCTCGTCGTTGGAAGCGAGCCCGGCTGTAGACCTCGGATGGCCTTGGGTCGTAGTGCTTTTGCAGCGCTTTTACGATGTCGTCGTAAGACACTGCCGCTGGTGTGCTTGGCTGAATAAGGGCGCAGACAGTATCGTAGGTCTGCTCCCCGCACAGCGTCAGCAGGTTGGCCCTCTTCAAGGCTGGGTCTGTGATGTTGTTAGCTTCAAAGTAGAACTGAAGGCGTCCAACCCACGATGACCACGATGAGCCGTTGAATTCTGGTATCTGATTGGGAAACCCTCGCGTAGCCATGGCTTGTCAATAGCGTTGCGTAGCGCGGGTCGAATCCACTTTCTCGTCGCCACTGTCGTGTCCGGTCGCTGTGTTCAATGCAGCGAAAGACGCACACGGTACTTTAAGACTTTGTTTATTTAAAGCTGATGAGGGTGCGACCAGCGTCGACCGTGGCAGGAGCCGAACTGGCCGCCCGAAGAAAGGAGGGAGCGGAGAAGCGTCCACGGGAGGGAGTGGCTTCCCAAAACAGGAGGAGGATGCGGGGGCGCACCATGGGGGGGCATCTGGCGACAGCGTGCGACGAGGGGCAAGTGGTCGTTAGGAGGAGGATGCGGGGGCGCACACACACAAAAGCAATAAGGGGACACAACAAGTGGCGAGAAAGTTTTTACGTTAGTCCAATTTTCTTACTGATAGATGCGTCTTTTTTTTGCTGCCAGAGAAACAACACAGTCTGAAGGAGCCAGGAAGTCAATTTCTAGCGCAAAAAATGATTGGACGGAGTTGCCCTCAGTGTGCCTTTACCTTCACGAAAGCAGTCCACTGCTTACGAGCGATGTCATATTAGAGTGCTCGGAAAAGCTGGAACCACTGCTATTAGGGCCTTTATAATATAATTCTGTAAAAGCCATAAAGCCATTGCTCCGAAGGCAGCCACAATAGAGTGCTCGAAAAACTATAAAGCCACTGGCTACGAGGGACGACATAACAGAGTGCTCCAGAAACCATAGAATCATTGCTACGATGGCCTATTTAATGAAAATTCCAAAAACCATAAAACGATTGCTAATAGGGCAACCAAAATAGAGTGCTCAAAAACCATAAAACCATTGGCTACGAGGGATGACATAATAGAGTGCTCCAAAAACCATAGAACCATTGCTACGAGGGCTGCCAGAAAAGAGTGATCAAAAGCCATAAAATCATAGGCTGCGAGGGACGCCATAATGAAGTGCTCCAAACACCGCAGAACCATTGCTACGAAGGGCGCTATAATTGGGTGCTCCAAAAACCGTAGAACCATTGCTACGAGGGCAGCCCCAATCGAACGCTCTAAAAGCCATACAACTATTGGCTACGAGGGACGCCATTATAAAGTTATCCAAAAAGCATAGAACTGTTGCTACGAGGGGCATTGTAATGCTTCAAAACCATAGAACCATTGCTACGAGGGCTGCCAGAACAGACTGCTTGAAACAGCATAAAACAAATGGCTGTGGGGACGCCATAATGAAGTGCTCCAAATGCCGTAGAACCATTGCTACGATGGCAGCCACAATATAATGCCCGAAAGACCATAAAACCATTCGCTACTAAGGACGCCGTAATGGAGTAATCCAAAAACCAAAAGATCACTGACTACGACGGACGACACAATAGAGTGCTCCAAAAACCATTGAACCATTGACGAGAGCTGCTGGAACAGAGTGCTTGAAAAACCATCAAACCATTCGCTGCGAGGGACGCCATAATGGAGTTCTCCAAAAACTATGGAACCATTGCTGCTTCTAGAGCCTCTATAAGGGAGTGTTCAAAAATCACAAAACCATTGTTAAGAGGGCAGCCACAATGGAGTGCTAGAAAAACCATAAAACCATTGGCTACGTGGGACGCCGTATTGGAGTGCTCGGGATTAGTTTAGACCACGTCGTATTCTTTAACGTACGTTGGCGTCGCAACACACACGGGCGTTTTCGTATTTCGCCTGCATTAAAAAGCAGCCGACGAAGGCGGGATTCGATCCCGTGACCTTGGTATCAGCTGCCGAACACCAAGGCCACTGAGCCACCGCGGAGCGTCTGCGGTCTTTCGAATTAGCAGCCGAATGCCATAACCACTGAGCCACCACGGCGAGGGCCGCGAAGGATGCACCATCTTCGCGATGTTTGGCTGTAATTTTTCTTTAGATATCAACACATCGTCGCTTTTTAGCTTATTCGGTTGATCGTTGTCACTGTCTTGCAATTTAATTATTTGTTTTAGTGCGTTCTTGTTAAGATGAGCATATTAAATGTGCAACACTTTAAGGCATCAGCATTAGAACGCCCAAAACCGGGAAAAGCATTTGCTCTCGATGAAGTCTTGCTTGGCAAAAGGAAAAGTCCTCTCCACTTTCAGAGGGATGAAGGAGAGAGAGGAAATAGGAGATGGAAGAGAGAGGTAACGGGGGGGGGGAGAGGAACACCGTGGTCGCCAGAGTAGAGGGGAGGGGGCAGAGTGAAGTAGAGGAACGGCGCGTCACACGGTAATTGAAGGAGTGGAACGCGCCACCAGCTCGCACGGTCTGAACCCGTCAGAGGCAGTGGGTACTCCGTCCGGTGGGAACACATGCTAACCTGCACTCTTCCGCAAGAATCGCACTGATGATCGGTCAATTTTTAAATTCACGTACCATCATTAGTTACTTGTGAATTATGGTTTAAAATATGCAGGCTGCCTATGATCCTGTTAGGTAGTGGATATCCTTTGAAAGAAAACGTAGTACAAGGCGAAAACTCAGTTGGGCTGATCAGGGTAGAAAATCTGCCGTTAGAGTGTTGCCGCAGTTAGCGTGGAGCGCTGTTACTAACTGCAGATCATTTGGAGAGCTCTTTGTCCTGAGGCCGGGGACGTAGGTGGTTCGATGGAGAAGAAGACGATTATAATGATGAATGCACATATAATTCCCTATTCACTCTATGTTGCTATATGACTTGGATAAAGGAAAAGCGAAGAGAGGCATGCACGATGGAAATTAGTCTTTTCTCTCATTAGGAAATGGAGTGTCATGTCTGTGCCTGTTCAGAGTCGGTTACGTGAGGGGTATTGGTCGTGGCGATCGATGTTTCGTGGAGTTCGATAACATCAAGACGAGTTGGATTTTTTATCGACAGTGCACTGGAAGTAAAGTAGCAAGGACATCACGGCTGCGCGTGTTTGCTTTAGAGCTCATTCGAATGCCACTAGGAAGACGAAGTTATTGCAAGTAGCGCGCTCATATACAAAGGACAGACAACGAAATAGAACTAAAACCACACAGCGTTAATTCTCTGTGCGTCGGGAAGAAGAGCTAGCGGCGGCTGAGAATTGTGAGTCAAAGTTTCTGCCGAAGCCCTACCACCGCTCTGCTTGCAGGTGTAATGGCGGCAAGCGGTTACTCACTATAGAGAACAATTCAAGTGCTGGGGGATACGCACTTCACGCCTCAAATAGCATTTGGGCTTCTTTGAGACTTGTTCCTTGTAGCAGGCAGGGTGAGGTTCTTTTCAAGTGATGTTACAAGCAATGAGAAGCACGGAAAAGTAAGGGAACTGAAAACAAGCAGTAACTCAGAGTCATATCAGGTGCATCATTCAATTCAATTTAATGCAATGTTTTATTAAATCCTGTAATCGTCACATACAAAAATGTAATGCCGAAGGTGGTGTGAGTGCACAAAGCTGAAGGGGCTCGTCCTGTCAATCAGCTGAGCCAAACGCATACATAGCAAAAGAGAGGAAAACATTAAGTATTGAGGAGTAAAGCAAGAAAGTAAGGTTTTTTTTAATGTTCGTAATGAAGATGACTAATATAGGACGGGATGTTGTTCGATATCAGTCAGGCTGTGAAATAAGTAGTGAACGTGCCATAGTTACTTGGTACTAGCGGTAACAAGCAATTCAGGCCTGGAAGTACTATACACCCATCAATTAAACACATTCATGGAATTGAAGCAAAAACACTCAGTCGTCTTTTACCATTAAAAATGAACACTGCGGTGTTTCCTTATTATGCTCTGAGTTTTCAGAAACGCCTTTGCTTTGACTGCTGCTTTCTAGCCCCGCGCTCAATGCTTCCTGCGCTTTTCAGGATGCTTGTGACAGGAATGAAGACACGCACTCCGTGTTTCGCAGGCTGGTGTGTACAGCAGTCTTCAGGTAAGAGTGCAGCACCTTGTCAGCGGGTGGCAACACAATTGAGGTCGGAAAGGGAGGGGGGAAGGCGTGAATTCCACGGATATGACCCTCAAGGTGAGGGTGCCATATATAGCCATTCGTTTAGTATGCAGTTTACGAAGTGCCACCCGCGTCATGTGGTCCAAATATTAAGAATCGCTGAATACGCCCCAGCACACCGCACTGGTGATCTCTCCACGGTCTGTTCAGATCACAGAGGGCTTGTGAAAGCTTGGTCTTTGAAACCAAAGCCAAACGGCGTCAGCTGTAACAGGAAGGTGGGGTACCGAATGCGTCGTCCGCTCTAGACCCTCGCCATAGCTGTAGTAGGGTGCTGGCCAGGTATATTAAACTTCGATGTGGTCGTTCATAACGTGACGATGTCTTATATAAGCAAAAATGAAAGGTTGAAAGCTTGAGATAAAAATTTTCTCCCTTGCAACTCGTTTTTACTTGTATCTTTTGTATACTCTCCTTTTCTGAATCCTAAAGAGTTCGCTACATTCGCGTTTGTTAATGAATCTCTGTGCAAGCTGCTCTTGTGAGGACGGAGCTCTTGGCAGTGTGAGTATGGCAGAAGCGCTGCCGAGAGAATCGTTCCCATGAAACCTTAAAGTGGGCTGCGCTATGTCGGCTGATAAAATAAAAAAAAATTTGAACGCGAAGCCGCGGGTCATGAGAGGTGCCCAGAGTTCAAGAAGTCCATAACAACTTGACGAAGGCTTAGACCCTCTAAATTTTTTTAATGGGCACACGAGGTCAAGATAGATATTGTTCTTTACAACAGGAAAAATATAAAAAAACAGCCGATATAATACCAGATAAGTTTTGATCAAAGGACAGGTAAGAGAACAGAAAACGCAAAACTAATTACATTCTTTCACAAATGATGCTTTCAATAAAAAAACAAGCAGCACTAGCAAGAAAGATTATGTGTGCGACAGAAACAGATCCGCTAAACTTTCTGCATGAGAATACCTAAAATTGATGTTTTGTTTAGCAAGGAGGTAGAATATCGTACCAACCTGTTTTCTAGCGTACGTAGACTGTAGGTAGTGCGAAACTGTTTTTCTAAGGTTGCGCTTGATACTGAACATTCCGTGCTCGTAGCATGCCGGATTTTCTTATTGCAAATCATTTCATTGTGCTTTTTTGCTAACCAAATAAAGCAGACAGCAACTTTATTCATTAATAAATGTGTTTCAGTGCTGTAACATGCGTTACTACACGGACACCGTTGTAGCGTCCACTGACACTGAAGCTTATAAAAATATAAGTGAGCGGCACTGCATACTCTTCACAGTCTGAGTAAGTTGTACATTGGGCGCGACTCGTGCCGGTAATATAAGCCACTTCTCCCGTTGTCTTCAGAGCTGCATGACGCTTTTTGTAGGAGATAGCATCAGAGTGGCTAGCATTGGCAGACGATGATGAGCTACTTGTCTTTTTGACATATTCGAAGCCCTGCTTACTGATCAGGCGTTAAGATCAGCGACACGACGGTGGCCTGATTGAATTGGTACCAGAGGCAACCGCTCCTAGTGCTGTGCTCTTCGTTGCCTTTTTTTTCTAGTGCGTTGTTGCTGAGGTGTGTCGTATTGTGATTTACCAGTGACTTGCCCTGTGTCGTGTCTTTTGTCGTACTTGGTTGGTTAGGTGTGTCGCATTATGCATTTTGTTGACTTACGATTGTTTTCGTCCAGGTTTGCAGATAGTTCATGCACAAAGAACATTGCTTCACTGTAATAAATGCCATGATTAAAGAAAAAAAAAAGTGTCGTGGCGAAGTGGCGGCCTCCTGAAATGTGTGTCAAAGGCAGGAAATAAAGAAAAAAAGGAGTGGCAGGTGCAAGTTCCGCATGCCGGCGGCCCGGGTGCGATTCCTATGCAGACTACAGTTTTATTTTCTTATTCGTTTCTTTTCCTATGATTCACAGTTCGGGCGGACACTTTTGCAGACAGCATCTGTTTATAATTTTCGTCCACGACACTCATGAGCCAGGAAAGGCTTTCGTCTTAAAAAAAAAGCACGTAGTAATTTTAATAGAGCTGCTTATACGGGCATACGGGCATACGCATACTGATTACTTCGCATTGCTGTGGCTGCTACCGTGTTAGATTCATATGAATGAAAGACCAATTTCGTTTTTTATTTCTGCCTGCTAACCATATTTATTTAAGCAACAAAGAATTTGATAGTTTATTTAACGAAGTGTGTGCTTACTAGCACTAAGAGAAACAACCTGAATACATCAGCACATCCGCACCACGAATCACTAGGCTGCGTAGGGTACGCGACTTCTGTCGTCCTCGAAAAAAGTGCCTCTTAGCTCTGCCATGCATAACCCTGATCTTCGCACCTCGCGCTACCTTCGTCGTCTTCGGGTGGTACATCCTGTTGCGAAAGGTTGCTAAACGCTTCAAAGCTCCTGTCGGACAGTGGACGGAGGTCGGAGGCTAGAGCTCGCATACACAGAAATTTAATGGATGCATTTTAGCCATGCGACCATGTTTGACCAATAGAGGGACAAGCGTCGGAGGAAAACCAAACGCAAAGTTCTGGGAACCCATACAGCAATTCTACGCTACACAAATTAGTGGTATCCTATGTAGGATACGACACGAACTAATGCTTGTGGCTATTATGGAGTATGAAATATTCTAGAGCGAATAACGATATAAAAGCCGCTGGCAGTGGCTGTCACGTGAGTTCTACTCAGTCAGTGTGCCATGGATGACCTTGAATGTTCAAGGGCTCCCGAGGCCGGAGTCAAACGCTGAGGGCTCTAAGGCAGAAAGAAAATCGGCTCTAGAGATGTGTACTATCACTATCACTAGCACTGCAGCATCATTGCAATACAAACTGTCAGCCAGACTCTTACTGCGGCTTTTAAACACACGCAGAAGCACTGTTGCACCATGAACAGTCACTGAAGGCTAATGAATATATCGAAGTTTCTCTGCTGTTAAGGAACAGCAGGCAGTCAAAATCAATCATATGCTCTTGAAAAGGCATTTATCCATAACCCACAGTGTTACTTTGAAGCTCAAAATGTATTGACCGTTAACCACAAGCTATGAACCCCTTAACTTTTCTTTTACTCTCATTTGCGTCTCAGGCACATCTGGAATGCTGCGCACCATGGGAAGGTGGTGCGTGCAGATTTGCCTGTCCTGGGTGAAGCTCTGCGGTGCCGCCCACAGATAAAAAAATTATTCATGCTCCTACCAGCGTACGTGGTTCCAACTACTGATTTTCGGTTGTTTTGCAGTATCTTTTCCTAGTAGTATAGTTTTTCTGTAGTACTTTTCGGTAGTCTGTAGTACTGTTTGGTAGTAAGTGCACAAAAGTCTGTAGTTAGTGCAAGAATTTCTGCTTCTACTAGAAATTTTGTTCAAAAACATTCCAGAAAATTTGTTTTGTTGGCAGAAACCTATTTGTTGTGTTTTTTGACTGGGGTACTGGCGCGTGCTCGGCATGACGATTTGCGCTTGGTGAGCCTTTTCTAGTGCAGAAAGCCATGTAGCCCCGTACCGGACCCTTGTGCTACCTATAGTCGAGTTTGGCTGTGTTATTTGGATTGGAGTCAGCCGCAGCTTTCCACCATTTCTCTGCTTCTTTTGCTCCTTCCTGGCTGCGTGCTTCCCCTTGTTTTTTAGTTTTCAATTTTCACGCCGTGAGCGCCAACTCGCCGCGGTCACATGACCTTGGGACGTTGTCAGCATCTCCACCTGGTCACGTGACTTTGCGACGACGTCAGCATCTTCAGATGTTCACGTGGCCTTGCGTTGTCATCGCCTTCTCGACCAAGAAGCGACTAATCACACCAATAACATTCGCATCCTGTGGATTCTTTTTTGCGGGGCTGGTTATTGGAGCCTAAAGACTGTGCGAAATCAGCCTGTAGATAGCGTTGATAGCTAGAAAAGACTTCGGTAGTTTTCAGAGGCGGAAAAACAGCAGTGTTGATTATAAAATAAGATTGACGCAATTGTGTACAAGTGAAAATTAACAAGCGGAATGGGTGAAGGGCCTCGATTGGGCCAAGAACCGTCGATCCGCTTAGTTACAGAGCGTGACCAAGAAGCGCCGCCTGGAATGACCAAGAAGCGCCGGAAGGGAATTTGGTTGAGCACGGTGACTGCAGCTGGCGCAGGGAAGGGTTAACTGGAGATTAGTCGGAGCTGCCTTCATTCTAATGAGAATGTAGACTCGTCGGCGTTCGTGAAGAGGAATATACCGTGATTCGTTTCTTAGAGCGCACCAGTTATGAGCAGGAGGTTGAAACATTGCAAATTCATTTTTACTTTGCTTGAATGTCTAGGCGCCCTGGAGCGATGCAGCAGGGTCTCTTCATCTTGCGCGTGCTATGCGTTCTGCGGCAAGACCTGCTCTGGAGCATAGCCGCCAACTTCGCCTACTACGCCAGCCTCATCGTCAGGATACCGCTTCTCGAGTGAGCATTCCGACATCATGGCTTTCCGCCGCTTCATGGTGAACATGACTGGTGAACGTGCCTCCCAAGGGAGTCCCTGTTGAGACATGTACCCACTTTGTCAAAAGGGACTAGGTAACGAGGTTAGTTGCTTATACACATGTCAGGTGCGCACGTTATGTGCGCTCACGCAGAATGTCACTCGCAATAAATGCATTATGTTAGAGCTTAAGCGGGGTAAGTAGAGTTCCACTTGGAGATGAGTGCACTCCGTTCAGAGTGCGATTACGCAACAGACTTCGATGGCCAATAGCCTAGCCTCGCGAGCAGCGATCCCAAAAAGGGCAAAATATAAAGTGTAAAAAGACACCCGCAAGTTTAATATATACGTTGTAAGACTGGTTTAAACAAAATTCTTTGTTATAGCAACAATAAAGAACACAACAAAAACAATGAAAAACTGTTCTTTGTCACCGGAAAGCTGCAACCTGTTCATAAAGCTCATCTTGAAATGGTTCTCAGTGCTCCTTTAAGTGGGTTGACAAAAAAATCTCGGGCCAAGATGCAGGCAAGGGGGGGGGGGCGTGAACTAGTTAATATTCTGTATACGCATCCTTTCAAGAATGCAAGCCATCTAAAGAGAATAGTAGAGCACTGCGGTCTGTTGGATTTGAAGAAATACGGAAGCATTCGTGTTTGAACGCCAGCAACATTTTTTTCCAATTCATCGTTGTATAACATCGGTACACATCAACACACTTTACCGTCGTACACACCACACCGTGTTTCTTTCTTGCCGCTCTAATACGGTTGAACCAGTAACCCTTCGTGACCGCTACGCTTTGCCCTTTGTTTGAGTGTGGTGCGAAAGAGCAATATCCGTGGTTTTGTTTTCTTTGGCAATGAAGGCAAAGTGCTTGCGAACGCCGATGATTTGGCGTTTTTCTGCAGTGATGTACCTAGCATTGATAAAACTATTACCACTATTGAGCAGTTTGACATTGTCTCTGGCCGGCGCTTAAACGAATACTTCTAAAAGTTCTGACCTGTGGTTCTGTTCATGGGGATCAATGCCGACTAGATAAGCTGAAAATGATCTCGTGTCCCCCACCCCTCCCCCCGCCCTCCCCTTCTTTTTCCCCCTCCCCCAATACCTTGGAGTTCTCTTTCATGCATTCAAGTTGTGGGGATGCACTCGCCCCCCTGTGGTTCGCTTTCTCGCAGTGCACCCCAACTGTAGTTAGCTCCCCCGAAATGCACTCTTCTCAGTTTGGTTACTTTAACTAACAGGGGAGGGCGCTCGCGTCGCAGCGACACTAGCGCCACGGATGGCGTTTTGCTGCGCGCTCGCGGGGAGCGACGGGGACTCTTCTCCTTGGGACCGGGGAAGCTCGCGGACGTTTCGCGAGCCGCTCCGCTCTTCGCCGCGGGCGAGCACGTGTCCGTCCGGCCTCGGAGTTTTTCCCTCTGCCCTACCGTGGGCGAACATTCGCTCGTAACCGTGCTGGTGAGTCGGACATCCTCGATTCCTCAGTGTATTTTGTTGCTAGCTGGCGTTATTGTTGTTATAGCAATAAATGTCTTGTTTGTGTCCGCCAGTGTGTCGTTCCTTTGTTCCCGCAGAGCAAGGCCCGCCGTGGTCGGCGAGCGCTCGGTAGCGCTCGCGACCACGGGGTGGGGTCCGCGCGGTTTTGAACTTGGTCAGCCGCGGTTAAACGGGCGGAACGGATTTATTTATATCTCCCCAATTTCTAAACCCCATAAGTCTAGTGGCCATTATTGGAAGAAGCGGGTCCCGGCCCTTCAGAGCTATGCTCAGATTTTTGTTCCCGACCGCCTATCAATTTTTGACCCAGCGCAAGTCTGCAACACGTGTGCGGGAAAAAAAATTTAGCATGTTTTTGCAGGTACTCCATTGCACGAGACACTACATCCAAAGCGTTCACCGAACATTTCCGACGTTCACATGGTCCTAGAGTTTTAGGCCAATGCGGCGCGATTCAGGCCTGTTTCTGCTGGCGGGCTAGGTTTGACGCATCTATATGGGAGGCAGTTCATTGCGCCTTTCTTCTTTTTAAAGCGGAAGGTTCACTACGGGACCTCACGCTTCAATCGCCGGATGCCGAGTTTTGACGTTCAGCTGACTTAGAGGTCAAACCATGAAAAACAGAAAATAGATTGAATCAGTATTCATGACTGGGAGTGGAACCATCGCTGCGCGAGCAGATCTCCTTTAAGGGCCGCTCAGCGAGAGCACTAGGCTATCACCGGATTTTTTTTCTTTATTGCATAGGACTAGGGCCTAAAAGCAAAATCTATCATGCTTACGCCACAAAACACGCAGCCTATTGTCACTTGGGAGGGAGACTAGGCAATCGCAGCAGCCAGCATGCCTCGTGTTAAACTGATGATGATGATGCACAACACACTCGCTGCGCATTTTGGAGAGCGTCGTCTTCATCACCTTCCATCTGCTCCGTCCCACGGCACTGCCTGCTCACCGTCGTCTTCTACGTAGCACAAATCCGTGCTTTACTCTGATTAGGATGTAGTAAACATTCTGTACAGTTTTTTTGTGACATCTCCCACCAAATTATCAGACCATTCCTGCAAAATAACTTTGTGAACCTCGTTCCCAGCCTGATGGTCTCTTCTGATTTTATCGAGCGGCCATATCATTTGGTTTTAGAAAGCAAGTTTTTGACTAAGTTCGTTTTCTGGCAGTTTGTTTTTCTCACGAGTACTTATTCTCTGTTTTACGTAAAAATTCTTACAAACGATTGATATGTATGCTCTTTTCACCTCCATTGTATCGCTCTCTCCACTCTAATTGTATTCGTCATGGTGTGCTGAGACGAGTACGTAAAACGCCAATTTCGTCTTGAACTAGAACGTTAAACTTCACGCCGAAGTTCTACCTGTGAAAGTGTAGCTTCACACAAAGAAAATATTTTGCTTCTTCTGTTATTTGCAGCCTATGGGATGCTCCTGAAACCGTCGAACACTGCTTTGATGGCTACAAAGGCGCTATATTATTTTGTGACAATCTACGAAGGGCAGTGAAGAAGGACTTTGTTTAGAATTCTCACAGTGTGCGTTACCTAATGGTCACCCAACATGACCACGAACCATCTGACTTGATTTTCCTGCTCGGACTGCACATCCTGTGGAAAACGTGCATGTTGGAGTGGCATGCTGAGCCTGTCGTCTCCTCCAGCACATATTTCGGCCAGATGGTGCGCCAGCTGAAATACACTTACGAAGACAGTGACTATCAACCGGACTGGTTGCCGTTTTTGATGTCTCGCCTATCCTCGCCACCGTTTTAGTTAAGTTTTGTTAAGACCTATGTTTAGTTATGTGGTGTTGTGCTTTCATTCAACTTGCTAGGCTACTGGCTGATTACTTTGTAAATAATGTATATAGCTCTTTCTTGCATATAAACGCGTATACTAAATACCCTACTGAAATGAAAGAAAACTTTCGTGACGTTTGCGTTGCGTGCCCGCTTGGCACACAGGTGGCCCTGGTGAGAACCTCAATGCCGGCGAATTTATTTTTTCGAATGGTCATTTTCGTGCGGACACGCTCTGATGACACCCTCTGCCGACAGACAAGAAGTTCTTTCGCATTAATAGAAAACCTTAGCATAGAACTCCCCGTGCGGTAGGTTTCATTTCTCTCCGTGTTTTCGTACTCACAAGCTGTACGTTCATGAAATTTGTGCTTGGAAGGTGCTTATTTGAGGCGTAATAAATTCTACGATGACGCAGAGAACTGCTGAGACCAGAATCCGCGAACGAGGCCTCCGCTACGCTCATCCTAATGCTCGTCACAAGCTGCGTAGCAGAGTTCGTCCTGGTGTGCGTGGAAGTCGAACACTCGAACAACTTCGGCGTGCGGGTCAACTCCTTGTGCCAAGCTGCGGTCTTCACGAAGGTACGCGGCGAAGATGATGTAAGATTTTCACAGAACAATTGCAACTAAGGCTGAAGAGTGCCGACCACAAGAATAAATGGCGAGCGAACGTCTCCGAAAATGTAAAACCAAATATGACAATAAAAGCACGCTAAACGCTGGGTGCCCATAGCCCATTCTAGAAAACGGCGACTACGACCCCGCCAGGACATTTCATGCAGTTATGATGACTGTGCTCCAGTAATTATAGACAATAAAGAGGCTGCCGAAGTCGCTAGAAGGTGACCTAACGAATGGGCCAACGATGTTATGGTGGCTGATTCAATAGATTTCAGTTTATCACATGTGAGTCAACAGACGGGTAACAAATTCTTTCCTTGGGGACCAAACAGCATAACTTTCAACACTTGAACAATGCGAAGAAGGGAGGCAGAGCCTCAGAGTGTTCAGCCAAAGTTTCGATAAGAGAACGCTTCTTCGTCGAAGACAAGTAATCTTGTGGGAGCATTGAACAAACACCTTGAGGTTCCTTCCTACTTTGTTTACTTTGTTTTGCTTTGTCAAGGAACGCGCCTGTCTGCCTTCTTTCTACCATCAACACCTCAAGACCAACATAGCATGGCGTATGTGGAAGGCTTAAAGTTGATAGCGATTAGAGGCAGCGGGAAGATGGCACAAGCAGGAATTTTCCTGAGCTGTTTCAAAACTAAACGTTTCCATTCAGCGTGCTTGAATGCCTGTACGCCTGGCTCGCTATGTAGACCTTTACGAACAAGAATTCGTTAGCACCTCTTGTGTCAGCAGTGTGGCTAACACGGGATAGAGAACGCCACCGGGGCTAGAACGGTTCAGATTCAGAGTACAGTGTTAACAACTACTCTGGATATGCAGTGGGAGAATGACTGATTGAAATCCAGGATAGGTGAAGGTTCTTGGCATAGGCCGTTGTCCCCCACTGGAGTCAGTTCTTCTGGTGCCTTGATGACAGATATGAAAAATGGACGCATTTGGGAACGCTGGGAATGCTTCGCTAAGTACGTCTATCACGCGAGGCAATAAAGGTGCCCACGTGGTCTCGCAGAGGTGCTGTTTTTCATCCTGAGTTGGGGTATGAGTGTATTCAAAGCTAGAAACCGCAATGATATGCAGTAATGTTAGAGCATTAAAATCTTAACTAAATAGATTCTAAATTGAAGAAGCGTCAAAGAGGCCCTCTGTGATACATGTACGATTGAAGGGCAAGTCGTACTATACAGAGGGAGGGAAGGTTAATTATAAGATGACAAAGTTTAGCTGCTGTGAAAATGCATTGAACGGACACAAACACCCACTTCAAACACTGCCAACGTGAATGGAAATTCCGCTCCACGAGGCTAGGTCGCAAAAAATGTTGAGCAACGAACTTGAAATTTAACGCAAGGATGACAGATTTCGCATTATAAAAACATTACAGGTACTGCTCCGAGCATTAATAGTGCAACACTGTGTCTCATTTGATTTTTCAAGTAAATGTTTCCATACTAGCCGCAGAATGAGTCTCTTGTGCTTAATTGCTTCATTTTAATAAATCCCATAAGCCTATCTTCATATGTATCAGATATGTTTTGTAGTTATGTCTTTTTGCAGAATTGTAGTGTTGTTAGAGCCATTCGTGAAAAAGTGAAAGGTTTGATATATGTGTGTTCTGATTTTTAGCAGAACTGTAGTGCGAATTGTAGTGCTGTAGGACGCTCAAAAGTCATCAATATACATGCGTCCTGTCTAACTGAATCTTTACGTGATGATATACAATGTAAAATGTCTAGCTGACAACACATAAAGATAGTTTAAATAAGAATACAAATGCCTTTATTACCTATTGATTCACTATTTTCGTGATCATGCTTCTTCGATGCTCACTCTTAGTTTACCAGCCGAGTACACGAGAGCCGCCTGTAAGGGCTGATGGAAGGAACTTACATGTCGCTTTCATGCTCGATTTTGCCTTTGGTTGTACGAAAGCCACCTTAACTGCTTGAAGCGAACAAACTGAGTATCGCTTTCAGATGCTGCGGATGAGTCCATCTGCACTGTCCGCGTACCCAGCGGGTCGCCTGGTCTCCGTGATGGCCGTCGACTGTACTCGGCTCTCGGTGGCAGCCTCGTCCGTGCCCAGGGTCCTGGTCGGTCTCCTGTGCACGCCCATTGTGCACTACGCGCTGTCTGTACGCGCCGGAGTCCTGCCCGTGCTGTGCTGCGTGGCGTGGCAGCTGTGCACGTTCCTGCTGCTGGTGCCGCAGGCGCTGCTGCAGGGGAAGCTGTGGGTGAGCACACGTGTCTCTGCACTGGAAAGAGAAAGGAAGAACGGGAAAGAAAACTGTCGCGCCGACAGCAAAGGGAAGCAAAAAGAAATACAGCCGGGCCGAAGGGATTGCTGGCCAGCTATGATACACAAACACTGACGTACTTAATCCCTCATTTTTTAAATGCATACCCATCTTTCCTTGACGTTGTGTGTCCCAGGAAAGGCCCCCAAAAGGTTACTACTTAATTTCTCGGTCCTAGTTTAACGCACTGGATCCCTCTTTGTTGTTGTATAGCATAAGGTGTCCATATCGCTCATGTGTGCAATATTCATGCTGCGCGCGCAACTGTCCTGTTAGTTTTCTGTTTTGATGTATGTAGTGCGCTGAAATGAAGAAAAGCAGCGGATGCATGTACGCTCCATTTGTTGACAAAGCAGCGCTACCGCACTGGCATATGAAGATGGCCACTTGATCCCAATATTGTACTTTTTCTTCAGTTATACTAAACTTGAAAAATGAAGCAACAGAAACGTAACGAAGGCTGAAAGTAGAGGCACCGTGGGCAAATATTTCAACGACTATAACAGCATATATATTAGAGCAGAAGCTAGTAAAGAACTCTGCAGAACAAAAGGCAAGAAAAGGAAAGAAAAGGCGTCGGCTGCACATAAGTGGCTTCCGGACAAGGCTTTTCCGCAAGTTGAAACCACCCGCTCAGGTAAAGGCCGGCAAGTGTCACGGAGCAATCGCGTCAGCAATGAACAAAGCATAAAAAATTTGATTTTAGTTCTGCTAGGCAGGGACTCAAATCTACTTAAATCAATATACCTTAACGATGTTGCCAGCCGAAATTTTCCAGGGATGAAATAGAGCGCAACAACCTTAAGTTCCACACAACCTGCTGTCCTAAGTCGTCAAAGCATAACAACTTGGCGTTCTCGCTGAAAACAGTGACCGCAGAGTTACAATAGAAAATCAAAAAAAAAGCAAGCGATGCTTTGGTGAAAATGTGCGCGCAGCTGTAGAAATTTTATTCCACGATATAGCGTTCTCGCTACCACTTTATTCATTAAAATCCTTTGTTCCGCCCGAGGAAATGTCAGGCAAAACAAGCCACTCAGTAGCATCCTGCCGTCACTCCGCTAGGAAATCGGGAAGCTGTAATCAATGCTTACATATCCGGTAAAATATTGAACGAGTAAACAGCGATTTTATCTTGGGTTGCAAAAAATCCTTAAAGAAATGGCGAAAACTGTCGAAATGTCTAGAGCAAAAAAGGTTTACAACAGACGCACGATGTCAGCGCGCGCATGCACGCGCACGCAAAGAAAAAAACATTGGCCACAGCGTTCCCGACTGGAAACGCACACCAACGCCATAATCTTAGCTCACGCAGCACACACCACCCCTGTAGATACTGAACATGCGTAAGAGGTGCAGTATCAGTATCGTTAAAACCCAAACAGAGCTCCTAGTGTGAAGTTCTAACGCCGATTATTTAAATGGTCGTTTATTTCTACAGTAATAGATTAATATCTGCACTCAGAAAGAAATGTATCTTGGCGAGCAAAGTAGCAGTATTTTACATTCTAGTCATTGAAAACCATAACTGTCCGAGGGAAACTTCGCGTTGTGGCTTGCGGCACCAGCAGTTGTATTCTATATATTTATGAAAATAATTGGTAGTGCAGTTCTCTTTCTGGAGAAAAAAATTGGCTGTTTCGTTTTTGTTCATGTCACAATTAATAGATTCACTGCAGAAACAATGTTCTAGATCGCAAACGGACCAATGTCATTTTGCTTTTGCATCTATGTTGTGCTTTTACGACCTGGAAATGCTTGATAAATGTTGTGCCGGGATCTTGGTCATTCCGTCCTTTCTGGGTGAACCTGGGGAGATACATTGCTTGATGCGTTGTTTTGTGTATCTATCCTGTTCATGCAGAATGTGTTTGTATGGATTACTAAAAGAGCTATGATTGTTGATCGGGCCTGCTGACTTCTTCTTTAGCATGAGACAGCAGTACTGCGCTTATCGGGCGAGTTGTTCTTCGCTAAAAGAAATGGTCATCGCGAAACACAAAGCTCATACAGTAAAAGCAGAAAGGACGAAGCACAAACGGTTTGTAAAGGTTATTTGAAACAGAGCACTTATTTTGCCATCGAATCTCACCCTAACAAAACGATTTATGACAAAACAATAGATATAACGGAGGAATAGTCATTCTCCTTGCAAGGTCCCATAGAAATACGTGTATTTTATATCTGTTCTTTGCAGAGAAACATTTTCCTACAGTGGCATTTAACAAATGTCCGGTGAACCAAACCTGCCATTTCGGGCTAAGTGTATTGTCCATTTGTAACTGCGCGGGACACTCCTGTGCCGATTCGACGTGGCAAACTGAATTCCCAGCAGACGTCTTCCTCTGTCGAGCACCGCACAAAACACGTGGACAACTTATCCGCTCTACGTGCGGCGCTGAAGGATTTGGCTGAACAATTTGTAAGCGTTTGCCCGTGGTTTGTCTCTGGCGCGCCTTTCTTCGCCTAAAAGTGGGTAGGCGGATCACCTGTTATCCTACACTGCGCGGTGCCCGTAACCCGCTGCGCCATGCTCTGCCTCGACAGAGTTGCCAAGATCACTGGAGCTCCTTCGTTTTCTAAGCTTCTCGATGCACACGGCCCACAACGATGGCGCTCTGCATTTGTGGTTCCATGTCCATTTTAGCTTCCGTTGTGGCAGCGTGGTCACGTGGTTTAAATTTTTGCAGTGCGCTTGGTGTGTTTTATGGCACCCACGTCCTGTTCTTCTCCCAGTCCTAGAATGTTTTTTCCGGCAGCATATTTCCTTGCTGTAGCTTTTGTCAAAATTACCCGAAAAAGGTATCTAGAAAAACAAAAACGTAGTTCTACGATAATGACATCGATATTTTTCGTTGTTGCAGTCGTGGATTACATTAGCTTTATTTTCCGGAGATTGGTTGAGGCTTTCACGTGAAACTTTGCTTTTGTTTTTCGATCCTCTTTCGTTGGTTTTGAATTCGTTGATATTTTTATTGTCCATGTGTCAGACCGATGTGTATGGCGTTCGTTTGCTTCATTCGAATTATGATTTTAATGTTTGTTTTTTATTGTTCCTCGCCCACTCTGCTTGGCCCATCCCATTAGATAACTATTTTGAGGCATTTCCCTAAATCCAACAAGGTGTTTCATTCTCTTGTCATATAGATTTTTACTTGGTATAGTACAGTCATGTGCTGTCGCTGCAGAATTGTCCCTATCTTACACAAGACTGCAATACTATACAACGTCCTGCTGTAATTTCTATGAATTTTATTCTCAGGCTCCAAACACTGCAGGAAAATCTGTAGCGAGGACCGCGGAGTTTTTCGCTTGCTTTTTTTTTTGTAACGGATATACTTTAACGTTTTGGAACATATATGCAAATGGACCAAACGCTTGCTGACAAGCGTTTTCGCCTGCTAGGACAAGGCTTTCGTTTATTTAATCCTAGATGTCATGTCAATTTTCCATAGCGCCCACACTGAGCTCATTAATGCCACAAAAAGTCTGCTGGCTTTGTCTCGTCATTTGTGTCGTTTTCACTAAAAGAGTAACATTTTTTTGGCTCTTGCCAAAAGAAAAAAATGTATTCAATATATATTTGCAGCGAAGTACTTTGAGGCTACGTTTGCTCATTGAATGGTTAAAGAAAGCGCTACCTCGACTGTCCCAGCATGAGGTACGAGAAGGGAATACTCGCATGACGCTTTCACGCCCCGTAGAATACAAAAAATATGGCACCTCAGTTCTTCAGCCCCGCGAGGCAGAAATCGCTGCAATGAGCACATCGCGCCGAAAGGCGAAGCTGAAGCCATAAGGGTTCGTGAAACAACGTAAGTGCCTTCAGCCGAACTTAACATCATGTAAAATTTGGTTCTTGATTCAGTCGTACGCTGAACGAATTTCCAGTTTGCCAACATGCAGCTAAACAGGCTGACTATATCTTCGTCACTTACTTCTCTGACCAGTTTTTACACGCTCTCTTTTGGAATTGGAATGAAAACGCTTATTTCTTCAAATTGCAGACGGTCCGCGCTAGATAGTCCGCGCCCATGGCTAGCGGCGACCTTAGCGGCCCAATCGGTGGCCAAGGCTTGAATGACCGGGTCCGAGCTGACCACAACAGCCTCCCATTGCTGAAGAAAAAGAATTTGTACTAAATCCTCCGGTGGAGGTTATATACATTGGCATAAAATGTGGTCATACGAGGCTGTTGCGCCACAGAACCTGTACTCCGGGTTAAAATCATCCGGATATATTTCTGTCAATTGATAAGGGCTAAGAAAAAATCTCGTTTGGAGTCTCCTCCAGGCGGTCTCTTGCGCCTTAACCTACAGTTTGTCAGGTGGCGGAAGCTTTTCGCTTCCGCCACCGACAGCTTCCTGCTCGTTGGAGCTGTAGCCGCACTTGGTGCCGATCGGACCAAGCCACCTGTTCCACAGACCTAGCGTTCATGACGTGAAACACCATGTTGCAGCATAAACACAATTGCTTCTCGCGTCACCGCCAAAACGTGTCCGCCCGCCAGAGCCCTACAACTGCCAGTGTGCACCGCGGTATAACGGGGGCGTAACGCAACTGATGAGAAACTGGTGCATGGTTTTGTCTTTATAACTCCTGAAAGCACCAGTGACGCCTAATACACACATTGCTCGCTGGATGTATCAGCAATAAAATGACATCCAGGGAGACCAAAGCTTGCTGTGCAAAAGAATAAATCGCAAAAGAAATCGTAACGGAACTCTGTGCTCGGCTTCTTTTGCTGTGCCTGCTCAATCCAGGCGCGCGTCAGCAAGTCCCACGGTGCCCGACTGGAGAAGACAACCGACCTACTGTCCTCCGTGCGACTGGTGAAGCTGTACGCGTGGGAGGACACCTTCGCGGACCTCATCTCGCGGTTGAGAAGCCGCGAGGTGAAGGACCAGTTCGCCGCCAACCTGGCGGACGGAATTGTGGATTCCCTCTTCGTCTCATGCAGCGGGGTGGTGAGAACCTTGATGCATGTGCGACGTGCCCACTCTCATGTTCACCGGTGTTCTACATTTTTTAATTGAGAGAGATACTATACGCTATAAACAGAAAGGAGTTAAACTGGCGTATGCCGCCCCCTAGACACTCTCTTTGATAAAAGAGAATTCGTTAGATGGCTGACTCCTTTTTTTTGCTCTCATATAGGCGTATTTGTGTTGAGAGTGCATATGGCGTATATCAGGACTGCCCATAAATATTAGTGGCGCCTATTGCAGTTCAAGAGGCTGATCATATGCTTCGGCTCTTACTGAATTCCGTCTGCACACGTGAGGAGGTCTGCCATGGCGACTGTGAGTCGAACTTCCTTCAGAAGTCTGATCCTTGGGACTTTTGTTCCCGGAACCTCGTGCAAGATGGAGAGCGACAAAACATTTCTAAAGTGCATATCCTGTCGTTCCTTGTTTGTGGTGTGGTTTTGCTGAGCTCCACAATGTACAAGATATGCACCAACTTGCCGCGCAAAGGGTTTTGACTTCGGTCCCCGCATTCAAGTGGAGTGTGCCCTCTTTTGAGCTTTGTAGTGATCATATTCCTGGTGCCTCATAGTTTAAAATATTGCAATAATGAATTATTTTACTGCTTGTAAATAAATAAATCTGTTAAACTACTCCCTGACCGCATTAAAGCATTCATTTACCATTGCCAGTCAAAGCTAACGAAACGGTCTGACCGCTAGAAGAGGGAGCCATATGAAAAGTAATCGAAATCAAAGAAGAAATGAAGGAAAACAACATAGAAATGTAGCGTGAGAGTGAAACGTCTAAAAAAAGATACATGCAAGCAACTGTGAAAATCACAGTATTGTCACAGATGGGTCCTTAATCACACAGGCTAGGCACAGGCCGCAAACAGAGAAGCAGAGTCCCAGCTCCGAGAGCAGGCGAGTTCCTCACTTCTTCGTCCTTTCGGCGCCGCCCGGGGACACCTGGCGGCATTATCCCCCTCCCCCGAAAAAGAAAGCAAAAACGTGGGCGCACATTGAGTGAACGGGAGGAAGTAAGCAAGTGAACAAACGGTCACATGCCGCTCAACGGCTGCAGGTACAAATAAAAAGAACACGCGGAAGAGGCTACGTCCCTTACTGCGTACATTAAGGCTTCATGCGCAGTACGTGCACGACCTCAGGCTGTGGTCGACGGCGCGAACTCGGTAGAGTGCCATCGGGGAGGACTTCATACGTCACATCCGTGATATGGCGCAACACTCTGTACGGTCCAAAGTAGCGGCTCAGGAGCTTCTCCGACAGGCCTGGGCGACGTACTGGGGTCCATACCCACACTTTGTCGTCGGGGTGGTACTCTACGTGTCGATGTCGTTCGTTGTAGCGTTGTGCATCCGTGGCCTGCTGCCGTCGGATGTGCATACGGGCCAGTTGCCGGGCTTCCTCTGCGTGCCGGGTAAACTCCTCGGCGTCCGACGTGAGCTCCTGGTCGTCAGGGGCGCACGGAAGCATGGCGTCGAGCATGGTCTGTACGTCATACCCGTAGACGAGGCGAAACGGCGTAAAGCGAGTCGTTTCCTGAAGCGCCGTGTTATAGGCAAACGTCACGTATGGGAGGATCTCGTCCCAGGTCTTGTGCTGTACATCGACGTATATGGCGAGCATGTCCGCTAAGGTTTTGTTGAGGCGCTCCGTGAGCCCGTTTGACTGCGGGTGGTATGCAGTAGACTTGCGGTGGGTCGTGTGACTCAGCTGGAACACCTCGCGCATGAGCTGTGCAGTAAACGCAGTGCCTCTGTCGGTGATACGGAAGATGGGGCGCCGTGTCGTAAAACGATGTGGTGTATGAAGAAATGCGCGATTTCCGAGGATGTACTGGGCGGCACCGCCTTGGTTTCCGCATAGCGCGTCAAATAATCAGTCGCAACTATAATCCACTTATTCCCAGATGCTGATACAGGAAATGGGCCCAGAAGATCAATGCCGACTTGGTCAAAAGGTGTGCTAGGTGGTTCAATTGGATGGAGCAAACCTGCAGGCCAAGTTCACGATATGGGCACCGCCGGAACAGGTGACCGGGCTCCCCACAATGGAAACACAAACGTCGTCGGTCTGGGCCACGCCAGACGTCCGCTCTGCGCAGGGATCGTTGGTCACTCGGGATGTACTGCACTGGCTGCACGGAGGGTAGCGGGACGTCATGATGGGCTTGAACAAACGCCGTTGCATTTGGGGCAGGGCGTCGTAAAGCGTCAGCATACGTCGGGCGGCAGTAGTCCGTCTGGATAGGCTGTGTAAATGCCACCGGGTTCGGGGCAGGGCGTCGCAGAGCTTCGGCGTACGTCGGGCGGTAGTAATCTGGCTGTACTGGCTGTGGTTCGCAGCGTAGTAACTGTGGCCTGATAGCCTGCTGCACCTCGTCGCGGATAACGCCCATAAAGGAGCTGGCCGTGGTCTGCGACGTACCACAGATCTTCTGCAGCTCCTCACGGACGACAGTGCGGATCATGTCACGGAGGAAGTCGGTATTGGTGTTGAACGCCGGGAGAGGCTCCGTAACAGAAGCAGCAAGGACTGGCCGGTCGTACGCGGTGGAACGCTGCCGGAGAACCTGCTCCATCGTGACAGCCTCTGCTAGAAACTCGGCAACAGTGCTTGGGGGGCTGTGCCCGAGGCCGGCGAAAAGCTGTTCTTTCACACCACGCATTAGGTGGCGCAGCTTTTTGGCTTCCGACATGGCTGGGTCAGCCCGTCGGAAGAGACGCGTCATGTCTTCGACTTACATGGTAACCGTTTCATTGGGCATCTGCATGCGAGACTGCAGGACGCGTTCAGCTCACTCCCGACGATCAGCGCTGACATACGCGGCGAGAAATTGACGTCTGAACTCATGCCATGACAAAAGAGCGTCCTCACGGTTTTCGTACCACGTCCGAGCACCGTCCTCCAAGCTGAAGAAAACGTTCCTCAGTTTGGCGGCGTCATCCCACTGGTTAAATGCGGCGACACGTTCAAACTGGAGGAGCCAATCTTCCACGTCCTACAGCTGAGTCCCGTGAAATGATTTTGGTAGCCGTGGGTTGTGGAGGGTGTAGTACGCGGCGCCTTGCATGCCTGGTTGAGGGGCAAGCGCCGAGGTAGTGTCAAATGGCCTGAGCTCAGGAGGCAGCCGGCCAGGTGCCGAGATAGTCTCCAACAGCCCATGCTCAGGGGGCAGTCCTAGATTGCCGCGACTGACCCGATGCACTGGCGTGTCGATAGGGAGAGGTCTGGGGTCCTCGGTGTTAGCAGGGGTGTGCGACATATTCCAGGGCGATGAACCCAGTGCACTCCACCACAAATGTCACAGATGGGTCCTTAATCACACAGGCTAGGCACAGGCCGCAAACAGAGAAGCAGAGTACACTGTGGGGCCAGTTGGTCTTTCTGTGTCCTGTTTTAAACGCTACGTTTGTTCGTTCAGATTAGAGAAGCAGAGTCCCAGCTTCGAGATGATGATGATGATGATGTCCTCAGGCTGAATGGCACATACCCACGGCGGGGGATTGGCCAGGGTGCATAGCGGATACAAACACACTCATGTACAGGGAATGGAGTATATTTAAATTTAAAATTTGGGACGCAGAGCTAGAATTTGTACAAAACAAAAAATACGGAGAAATAAAAGTTGTGAATTCACATTCTAGCAGAGGAATCTACCAGATTAAATTATATAATCGTGAATAGAATCGAACACTGGTTTCAGGGCGCACGCGAGTTCCTCACTTCTTCGTCCTTTCGGCGCCGCCCGGGGACACCTGGCGGCAGTATAGAACACTGTAGCAAGACAAAGAAAAGAACACTACACGCGTGTCGTGCAAGGAAAGCATGGAGGCCACAGCAATAAAAATGGAAAAAAAGAAAACACAATTTTCAGGGATATGAATGACTTTCTTGTAGAAACAACTGTGGGCTGTCTTTCCGGAGAATGTTAGTGCTATTTAAATGTACGTCTTCTAGGTTAAAATACGTTTTCTCCGGTGCAATTGTAAAAGATGACGGGCCGCAGACTTCAGGCAAGACGGCTTAGGTAACAGTGGTTAACTAAAGTGCAATTAGTATTTTTTATTCTTTGCAGTTAGGTGCCGTACTCTAATTATGGATTTTCAGCCATTCGTTGGTGACAGCTGTACAGGTCTCTGATGAATGACGTTGCATTGTGCTAAGGGAGCTAAAGTGCGCCAAAGAAAGGTTCATTAATTATATTTCAGAAGGTTTTACAACAATGGTTGACATCAGTGTTTACATTTCTGAAAATGGCATTGGCAGTCCTCCTTCACGATGACCGAGGTGTGAGCCTCGCCATTAGACCCCGATGGCATGATCAAAACATTCGCGCTTCCTTCCTGTAACCTGCAAAGGA
Organism: Amblyomma mixtum; assembly: GCF_055824585.1. Classification (NCBI taxonomy): domain Eukaryota; kingdom Metazoa; phylum Arthropoda; class Arachnida; order Ixodida; family Ixodidae; genus Amblyomma; species Amblyomma mixtum. Next base: position 185,311,070 of record NC_143021.1, read on the forward strand.
ATTCTGACGACAGCCAAAAGAGTGCACGCGCTGCTGTACACACATTATAGAGTCAAAGTGCTCGAACACATACTCCAGAAGTATGTAAAATTGGTTGCGGTATTCCACAGGCAAATGACAACTCTACTGCATTGCTGATTATATAGTAAGTCGACATACGTAGGTCGTTTAGAATTATCTCAACAAACGCTATTCGATTCATTGTGGTTGGTTTTCTGTCATCGTTATGCATGTGCACACATAGGTCCCTACCGCCATGGCACCATCTTATGCGGCATTCTGCTGCTGAGGACAAGGACGCGTGCGGCATGGAAGTCTGCCTTCACTCTTGCGTGGCGCTCGAGTGCTGATCATGAAGACACCAGAAGAATTCGCGGCCGCGTTTCTTGAGAGACGAAATGCAAAAAAAAAACCCTGTCTGCTTTCCTATGCCAGTGCAAATAAAGGGACCAAGCAGCGAGAATTATTAGCAGCCTTCCACTGAGGCATATCTTCTTTCTTTTTCACGGCCTGTTTTAGACTTTCATTGGCTGCTGAGCTAGAGGACGCGAGATCCTGTCTGCGGCGTTCGCATTTCAATTTCAATAATGGCGAAGTACTAAAGTACTTTTGTTGTAAAAATTAAGCGTCCGCTTCGGCGGACGCGGTTGTTGCTGCAACGCGCGTTTTTTCTCTTCTTTTTCTCTTTCCTCTGATCCTTTAACTCTCCTCTATATGCACGTGGCAGCGGTGGTGGCTCGGCTTGAGCCAGTAGGCAGGCCAGTGCAATTTCCTTTTTATCCTCTCAGTCGCAACAACACCACAACAACAACAAAAATCACAGAGAGAGAGAGAGAGAGAGAGAAAGGAAGATAGAGAGAGAAATGAATTGTAATGAGAGGGTTACGGGTTTACGATGCAAAGACGCCCTGAGGCTAGCGAATGCATTCGTAACCAGACGGATGCTCTACTCGACGCTTGCAGGAGTGCGACTCCACTTGCAGGAGTGCAACGAGAACACCCTAGAGGTGATCTTTCGAAAAACCAATAAGCATGCCCTCGATCCCCCCATAACGGCTTACAATCAACGGCTCATCGATCTCGGGATGACCAACACCTGTGCGGAGCTACGCCAGGCTCAATTAAATAACCAATACTTGCGGCTGAAAAAACCGTCAGATGGCAAAAACCTCATAGACCGCCCGCACATTGCCTACAAAGCACAAGCAGAGGAAATGACCAAGGTTCCAGAGGACTGGCGCCACGCGCTAGGTCCAGGCTTTGCCACAAAAAATGAGAAAGGAGACTCACTATACTCCGTTTCATACATCAGGTGCAACGCTGTCAAAGCTAGCGCTCTTTTTTCGCAGCCTGCATCCGTGACAGAAAATAGTGCGTTGCTTGTGGTGAGCGAAAAATAACAAATGCATTGCCGACAGGCTTCGTCGGTAATACATTTGTCATCAGCGTGACAAAAAACGATGATATTGCGAGCGAATCGGTCGAGATCTGTGATTTTGTATTTTGCGTGTGTCGTCTTTTTCCATTTCACGTTTTCGCTGTCCCCGCTGGCCGCCGTGTTTACTCTTTCTGTCCGCCTCCCTTTTACTTTTGAGAAAATGGCGTCCAGCTCAGCGGCGTGACGACAATTTGGACCAATCTGAAACGCGGACAAATACGCCTTGCTCGTCGGTAAATTGGTTTTTGAGGAAAGGAAATGTATCTGTCATATCTTGGTGGACACCTAAACCTCGCCGTAACGGGAAGGGAGGAAGATGGAGCGACGCGTTAGACCGCACGACCACAAAACAGCGCGGAGGGATACACCTCTCTTTATTTTTTTCTGCGGACTACTTCCGTAGCCTTCACCGCGTTGCACATGATGTATGAAACGGAGTATAGGGCCGTCGAACCACGCGCGCGACGGCCGTTAACGGCCGCTGCGGCTCTCGCTACGGAGTCTTCTATACGGATGTTGCTGGTCCACATCACGGGGGATGCTATACGGCCGCATTAATCCACCAAAACACGTAGGTTCAGGGACTCATTTTTCGTGCCCCAAACATTACACACGCGGAGGAGGTCGCCATAGCACTCGCCGCTGCAGAACCAGACTCTGGTTATCATTACCGACTCCCGGGGAGCCTGCCGGAGTCCAGAACATGGACGCAACTCTCAATGCGCTGCCAAAAACTTTACATAGATGCGAGTACCGGGATCGCCCGGACACACGTGTCGTCTGCTGGACCCAAGAACATGCGGGACTAGAAGAAAACGAGGCTGCAGACGCCTCGGTCCGCGCGCTCAACCACCGGGCACCGCATGGGCACTCGCCGTCTTGGTATGAGAAGCTAACCCAGCTATCGCTTACAAAGACATTGTTAAATTATATAACACCTAGCATAGCCGCCTTTATCCCCCTGCGAAAGGGCTAACCAAAAGCAAGGAGCGTGGGCTCCTTCGCTTTTATACCAACACGGTACTGTGCCCGGCAGTGCTGCAATATTTTATCCGGCTTTTAACGGGGAGTGCCTGCATTGTGCTTGCGCGTTCTCGGACGGGTACCGCATGGTACGGGCATACCCCAGCAACCCCACTTACCCACCTTTCCCCTCACCTTCCCGAGAGAGCTGGGAGGCGACATTGCTCGGCTGCTACCTTACGAGAGCCAACGACCTCTCGTGGCTAGGGCCCGAGCTGCCGCGGTAGCCGTAGGGGTCCCGGACAAGTGACCCCTCCTAGAATTTGCCAAGTTTTTTTTTTTTTTAGGGTTTAACCTCCCAAAGCGTCACACAGTAGCGAAAGGCTCCTGAAATTTCGACCACCTGGGGTTCTTCACCGTGCACTGACATCGCACAGTACACGGACATCTAGAATTTCGCCTTCATCGAAATTCAGCCCCCGTGGCCAGGATCGAACCCGCGTCTTCCGGGTCAGCAGCCGAGCAGCATAACTACTGAGCCACAGCGGCGGCTAGAATTTGCAAGTGGCTGCTGAAGGCCAGTCCCTACTCTCTTCTGCAAATAGACTAGAATAAATGATTTCTAACCCCCCTCCCCCATCTTTCTCGTTTGTTCTTTCACTCTCTCCTTCATCCCTTCCCTTACGGCGTGGTTCGGGTGTCCACCGATATATGTGACACAGTTACTGCGTCATTTCCTTTCCTCAAACAAATTTTTTCTTTCACCTGCGGCTTCTTTTTCTCTCATCCAGCCTTCCTCCTTCATCGCTTCTCTTACGACGAGGTTGAGGGGTCCAGCGAGCACTGTGACAATTACGCCGTCTTTCCTTTCCCAAAACCAACTTTTTGTTCATTTATTCATCAGGACGCGATTGAGGTGTGTTATTGAGAGTGAGACAACTACATCGCCTTTTCGCTCTGCTATGCTGCCTATCGGGTCCATCGCCAAGCACAACAATAATCATACCGAGCTCCTCTGTCGTCCCGATGCCATACTGCCACTCGTGGACACCTTAGCCTCGTTGCCACTTCATCGTTGCATTCGTTAGCCCCAGCACCGATCAGTATGGTTCTTGAATACGGCGGCAAGTTTTGCCTCTTTAGACCTCTGCCTTCTGAAGTCCCGGATGTTCTCTCGCGAACACGCATGCGTCCGTTGGGTTTCCTCAACAATAAATGCTATCACCTTAAAAATAGCGTGCTTCACAGAGCTCATGAGCCAAACGCTCTTAGAGATCGAGCCGCGGTTGCGCAGGCTATGGGGGGGCGGGAACCAGTCAAGCTGTCCAGCTTTTTTTCCCTAACCTCCCCCATCATGTTGATGGAAATAAAGGCTATTATTATTATTATTATTATTATTATTATTATTATTATTATTATTATTATTATTATTATTATTATTATTATTATTATTATTATTATTATTATTATTATTATTATTATGTTGGGAGTTCAGCGTACTTGATTCTGGCGTACAAAATCACAATAGAGTCGCTACTATAACGACGGCACTCCCAAGTGAACGTCCTCACTTCAGTGGTAACAAAAACATTTCAAGTTGTGAAGTGTGGTTTCATTCATCACTTCGTCGGATTTACTGTTTGTTAACTGAAACCACAGAGTTCTGGTGTCAGATGCAGCGTAACTTGCCACAAAATGTTTGGGTTTAGTTTATTTAATTATGGATACTCTTTTACAAAACTCTCTCTTCTCTGCAGATGACCATTACACTGTTCGGCACGCGGGCTTGGTTTTATCCCGACGAACCTCTGACAGCTTCGCTTTCCTTTTCTTGCCTCTACGCGATCTCACTGCTCGACCCTGCGCACATGAACACCGTGCCCGTGCTGAGGCACGTCGTTCTGGTAAGTCGGCATTCCTCGAGCCAGTGCCAAGTCTGCTTGTCATCTCGCGCCGATGCCAAGTCGGCTTGTCATCTCGCTAAAGTCGAGCATTTTCATATTACCTAGAGAACTACACTGACCCACGCTCAGCGCGTCTTTTAGGAAGTTTTATAGACTCCAATTACTCAGCGATAACATGTTTTTGACGCTCATGTCCAACGCTCTCGGTCAAAAATTTTGAATATTCGAAAATTGTAAGGCGCTATTATAAAAATATTAAAGGTAATACTTAATTCTTTCGATGTGCAGTAAAATATTCCTTTTAATTTGTTTCCGCAGCTCGCAAGGAGCAGTTAGGATGCGAAATAAAACTATGGGGGAGCTACTTTGGAGACAGAAAATAAGCCAATAGCAAAAAAATTAAAGCCTGCAGAGGGGAGGTTGTAGTGAAATCTTACGATATATGAAAAAAGGGCTGAGGCTTAACTTGGTTAAGCCTGGAGAATACGAAGCATCACCGTGTCGCGTAATTTGGAGGCGCACAACCACAGCGACGGCGCGAGGTGGGCCCCCGTTTCTCCACTGTCGTGACGTCATCTTGTCACGTGGTGTGACGTCATGTATCACGTGATTTGGAGGCGCACAACCACAGCGACGGCGCGAGGTGGGCCCCCGTTTCTCCACTGCCGTGACGTCATCGTGTCACGTGGTGTGACGTCATGTATCACGTGATTTGGAGGCGCACAACCACAGCGACGGCGCGAGGTGGGCCCCGTTTCTCTACTGTCGTGACGTCATCGTGTCACGTGGTGTGACGTCATGTATCACGTGATTTGGAGGCGCATAACCACGGTGAAGGGCTGAAGTGGTAGCTAAAGTAGTATGCTTCGCATAAAAAAAACCGTTTCTAATAGGTTCCCACTCAAAAATGGTTTTGTCTAGAATAATTGGGTATGCTTCTTCGGGTGTGACATGAAAACTGAGCACTGGTTTTGAGGAAAGCAAAGGGCGCAGTAACTTTCTTACTTCTTGAGAGACACCTGAGATACGCTGTGAGAGAAGACATGAAGGAGGGAGTTAAATAAGAAATTTGTGCTGTTGTAGAAGGCTGTACAATAATTTCTACCACATGAGGGTCAAATAGCAGATAAAGCCATCTGGCGAAAAAAAGAACACTGAGATGAAACGAAATGCACGGTAATGGTCTTCATGTAGAGGGACAACTGAATCACTGCCACATTGTCAGGGAAGGAATGAAGCAGTTAGATATGAGAAAAGGTTTACGTTTATGGGATTTAAAGTCCCAAAGCGACGCAGGCTATGTGGGACGCCGTGGTGAAGGGCTCCTAAAATTTCAGCCACCTGGGGTTCTTCACTGTGCGCTGACATCGCAAAGCACACCGGCCTCTAGCATTTCACCTCCATTGATGGGAAGCCGCCGTAATTGTCTTACTCTCGGCCGACGCCTGAACCATGCTGAGGGGAAGGGCGAAAAGAGAGTTAAAGAAGGAACGGAAAATGAAGCGCTGCCCTAAAGGCCTCCAGATTAGTTGAAACCACATTGGGTTATTTAACAAACTGCAGACATTGCAACAATACACGGTCCACTTTTGCGTTTTGCCTCAAGGTGGAAAAAGCAAGGCAAGGAAGAGAAACAATACATAGTAGTAAAGGAAAAGATTAAGGGGAGTACTATTATTTGGTAGTTAATGGACGGCGCCTGTATTCCTTCCCTTACTCCCTTTTTCATCCCCTTACTCAGGGCACGGTTGAGGTGTCCACTTTTCGACGGAACTTCTTCGGTGTCTGCCTTCGTCGTTCGTTGCTTCTTAAACACGCGTAACGCAGGCAGTGGCTAATCCTTTGACGAATGCAACGAATATTGCTGCGGCAACTGCGGAACGACTCTATAGGTTTCGTTGTCTAAGTTGCGCGACAGCATATATAGCTCTCATAGCTGCCACGGTGGCTCAGTGGTTATGGCACTCGGCTGCTGACCCGAAAGAAGCGGGCTCGATCCCGGCAGCGGCAGTCGGATTTCGATCGAGGCAAAATTCTAGAGGTCCGTGTAGTGTTCGACGTCAGTGCACGTTAAAGAACCTCAGGTGGTCGAAATTTCCGGAGCCCTTCACTGCGGCGTTCCTCACCGTCTGAGTCGCTTTGGGTCGTTAAACCCCCATAAACTAAACCGTATATAGCTCATGCTTTCTTAAGAAAACGACGGTCTGAAAGCGTTAGAGCTTTTGTGGAAGATAACGCATGAGGTGGGTTGAATCGAAAGTGTATTTGCATGTGTAGTCAAAAAGAAATTGACAGAGCACCACTGCACTAGCTGCAACAGCCTACTAATGCGGCTTGCACCACATTTAAACGATTGGGATGGGAGAACGAAATCGCAGGAATGAAATCGGTATAGGCACTTAGATACAGTGCAAGGTCTGTTTCTCTTGGATTAGTCAGCAGAAAGAAAGCACCTATGCGGAGCTTGCAAATCACTTATGGCTCAGGCCGCCGCGGTGGCTCAGTGGTTATGGAACTCGGCTGCTGACCCGAATGAAGCGGATTCGATCCGGTAGCGGTGGTCGGATTTTGATGGAGGCGAAATTCTTGAGGCCCGTGTACTGTTCTATGTCAATGCACGTTAAAGAACCCTAGGGGGTCGAAATTTCCAGAGCCCTTCACTACGGCGTCCCTCATAGCCGAAGTCGCTTTGGGACGTTAAAATCCCCTTAAAAACTACATATAAACCCACTTATGGCGCAGGGTGCAGGTGGGCATCCACTCTTGGAAGCAAACCAAGTGCCTCAATCGCTCTTATGGAGAACCTCGTATGAAGGGTGGTGTCGAAGCGTGAGATCTCCTCGCTCTTTTAAGTATGTACTCAAGAAGCAAGTAAACAAGAATTTGAATAAATGTTAAGGTAGATTAAAGTGATAGAATCAAGGCTACCATTCTGGAGGAAATCCGGCGCCGTTGATGTCGTCGTTGTGAGTGAGAAAGCAGGTGGTACATCTGCCTCCTAGGTCAAACGACCTTCCGACGTCATCACAACTTGCCCACTCTGACAGATCGCAACTTGCCTACCAGATCGTGAGCAAACTGTTCATCGCGACAGAAGGCAAATAAAGCAATGAGTAACTTCGAGAGGTTGCTCGGCAAGAGCAGCCTGGTTCTCACAACACGCACCGATGGCTGTGTTTAAAACGGGTACCTGCCAGTGCAGTGGTGCAGTGCTTAAGCACTGCGGCAATGCGCAAGAATTGGTATGAGGACTCTCAGCGGTCTATGAATGTAGAAAACGACCAAAAATGCTTAGGGGAATCCCCCAAGGTAGAGTAGATTTGTAATAAGGGAGTAATTGCTCATTGACGTCCACCCGAGCGCAGCCATACGGCTACTAAGGAAAGCTATACAGTTTTCTCTGAAACTTCGTAGTTAATGAAAAATTCTTCGTGGTCCGAGGTTAGAACCCGGGACCACCGCTACACTGGAGCAGTCGTTCCACCAATTGAGCTAACCGGGACGGCAAGCTTATAGTAGGGCGAGAGCGAATTGATCAATAACTCGAAGTGGGTACAGTGTTGGTCAAATGTTTAGGGGAAACCCCCAGGTGGAGTAGATTCGTAATAAGGGAGTAATTATTGGCATCCACCTGAGCGCAGCCATACGGCTACAAAGGAAAGCTATACAGCTTTCTCTGAAACTTCGTAGTTAATGAAAAATTCTTCCTGGTCCGAGGTTAGAACCCGGGACCACCGCTTCACCGGAGCAGTCGCTCCACCAATTGAGCTAACCGGGACGGCAAGCTTATAGTAGGGCGAGAGCGAATTGATCAATAACTGAAGTGGGAACAGTGTTGAACAGGGGGATTCCCCTAAACATTTTTGGTCAGCACTGTTCCCACTTCGAGTTATTGAATAATTCGCTCTCGCCCAACCATAAGTTTGCCGTCCCGGTTAGCTCCATTGGTTGAGCGACTGCTCCGGTGAAGCGGTGGTCCCGGGTTTGAACCCCGGACCAGGACGAATTTTTCTTTAACTGCGAAGTTTCTGAGAAAGCTGTGTAGCTTTCCTTTGTTGCCGTACGGCTGCGCTCGGGTGGACGTCAATGAGTAATTACTGCCTTATTAGAAAACGACCAATACCGCATATAGGGGCATGTAGGTAGAACTCAGGCGACAAAAGAGTGCTACTTGCGCGGGAAGGATCTGTAATGGTATCGCATTGTACTCTTAAGGGTAGATTAAGCGGAATGCGGTGATGAAAGAAAGAACCGTATCGTCTCCGGAAAATGACAGGCAAAGAGGACCCAAGACCGCTAAATGGACACATTAACGCTATCGCTTCACACCGTAATCTGCAGTTTAAGTATCCCCTCAAATTTTTGACGTCAAGACTACAAAAAAACAGACGGTTCTAAAACTGAGATGACATTAATCTGTATGCCTTACCTTCTTGCAGTCTCTATTTGGGCTGAAGCGGATTGCAAAGGCATGCACAGAAGAGGAAATGGATATGGCTGCTGGCTCACTGAAGAACGCAAATCAGTCTGAACGTAAGTTGTAGCAATGCATATCAAGTATCATTCACGTATCCCTGGTTCGTCATTTGCATCCGACAACTGTTTTCGCAGAAGCAACTGCATAGGGGCCTTCTCCTGGGATGCCACTCTCACAGCCTCGTAGCGTTATGAAAAAGCGGTAGGTTTTTAACATACTTAAACCAAGTAGACGTGCAAAAGCATGTGTTTAGGCTGATTGCGCCATGGTTTTGCTTTGCTGTGTCGTCGTGTAACTGGCAACGATATTAGACTCAGGTTACGCTCTGATCGAGGTTAAACTGATCTGATGTGTTCGCGCCGCAGATGGGAGCTGATGAAGACGACGATGCGCAATGAACAGAGCGAGAGTGCGTTGCGGTTTGACACGAGGCGTGCTTGGATGCAATAAAGAAAAAAACTGCAGCGATAGTGTAGTGATCTCGAGCAGTGGCCAGCGTAGCGGACCTGTTTGGGCCGTCGCGGGTTGAAATTCCAGTGACGGAAATTTTTCATTGATTTATTCAAGGCCAACGCCAAGGTATCAGCGAGGACACAGCGTGTGCACATTTGTTCGTGAAGTGAAGCTTTCGCTCTAAAAATTGCGGGGCGCTTACGTGTCCATAACACGAACATCTAAGCGACAGCTGCGGTGTGTCAGCAAATGTTTTTATTGACATATCTTACTTTTATTTCGCAAATTAAGCGAGCCTGAGGCGAATTCAGACGCGTTGCAGTTTTCTTCTGAACATTTTTTCGACAGATTGCTTACAGCAGTGACAGTTATCTGCACGCATGTTTAGACGCGTTTGTTACAGCGTGCTGTCTCGAACGCCCATATGAACACGGTAACATGAACCGTGTTTGCAGGCTGAGGTGTTGGAAACTGCGTTTCCCCCGAATAAGACGCAGCGAGATTTTCACAGCCCCAACCACGCGCACAATGCTGAAGCGGTATTCAAACGGGGGACATCGGCGCAGATGGATAAGTAACGATCTTAATAAGTAACGACTGTGCGGAAACGATAAAACGCTCGCAGTAAGGGAAAGTGGAAATTGCTCTGTTTCTTTCCATCGCACCTTTACGCCCAAAGAAAAGTTCGGCTGTTTTGCCGTTAGGCTTAATGTTTGCACAAATTTATCATTCACCAGGCCCCCTGTGTTGCTGCCAGCTGCCATTTGGACCTTTTTTTTTAAAATATGTACCGAGTTACAGTTTCTCCTAATATGTTAGCATTTAACGTAGTTGATCGAGTATGCCGCCGCCTATCCCAGGTGATAGGTGGGGCCCTGCAGGGCTGAGAAACTCTTGGATATGTACACTTTACCGCGCGTTGTTTTCTTAATACCTTACGTGTGCTGGCCTGGGGATCCACACTATCCTTTTTTGCTAATCCTTTGCGTAGCCATTCATTCGGTGGGTTAGGTCTGCTTATCGGTAGATGTGTTTTATTCTTTTTCAGGGGGCACCGTGCGCCTGGTGAAAAGTTCATTTTCCTGGAGCAGAGACCCCGGCCCCAACGTCGAGTGCCTACATGTGGTCCTACAGGACGTGAACCTCCGGGTGGAGGCGGGCTCCGTGGTGGGCGTCGTGGGGTTCGTGGGCAGCGGGAAGTCAGCGCTGCTCGCCGCGATTCAAGGAGAGATTCACCGCGTCTGCGGCTCGGTCGCAGTGTCGGTAAGACGATCAAAGCTTACATTGCTCTCCTGGAACAAGTGTACTGGGAAACGGAAGTGCAGGCTGTCGACAGGGACGTACCCGGGCAGCCGCTTGCTGACCGATTTTTTTTTTTTGGCGATGTTACATCATGCCGCAGAGCTAATCCGTTAATCCACGGCGCAGCGGTAAATGACATCACGGCACGCGACATTTTTATCCGGATTCTCGCTTTGCTGTGAGATTGAAGCCGCGCCGCGTGGCAGCCGTGGGCACGACATACACGGCCGTGTTCAAGCATACATTTTCCTGTGCCCGTACGCGCGCATTGTTCTGAATGCACAGGCGCGTTTTCAACGCGGCAGCGTTAGAACGGACGTTCAGTGGAAGAGTCGTGCCCGTTGTCACACTAATTCAGGTTTGGTCATCATCATCCGCACCACTTATTGTACCCTTAAAGGCCTTCTGTGGGCAGTACGTACGAGGGAAAGGGGGAGCAGTATACAACAATAGCACGAAAATAGATGGCCAAAAGGGCCGTGTGGATCCAGAGGGTTGTAACGCCACACGTTAAGCTGTGGAATGAAAATGAATAAAATTCGAGTCAGTTGTGACTCTGAGGCCGTAGCATGACTGAAATGTCATTATGAGATATAAGGATGCAAGATAAGTTAATTAAGTCAGACACTTCATCCCTAGGTTACTGAGGTACAGTCTTTGTCAAAAGTAACCAGGTTGCATGGTTTGCTTCTAGCTCGTGCAGTGGAGCCCTTACAGCTTCCCTGAAACTGAAATGGTCGTTAAAGATAAGGACTGGGGGTCTTCTTGCCTTCAAACATGTTTTGATCTTTAGGAAAGCCCCAAGGACTCCACTATACAAGCTAGAAGCGAACCATGCAGCCTGATTACTTTTGACAAAGACGGTACGTTCGTTCGACTCGGTTAAAAAAATAACCTCTAATGTCTTCTGGATTATCACGTAGTTGTTGTGTCCCCTTATTGCTTTTGTGTGTGTGCGCCCCCGCATCCTCCTCCTAACGACCACTCGCATCCTCCTCCTAACGACCACTTGCCCCTCGTCGCACGCTGTCGCCAGATGCCCCCCCACGGTGCGCCCCCGCACCCTCCTCCTGTTCTGGGAAGCCACTCCCTCCCGTGGACGCTTCTCCGCTCCCTCCTTTCTTCGGGCGGCCAGTTCGGCTCCTGCCTCGGTCGACGCTGGTCGCACCCTCATCGGCTTTAAATAAACGAAGTCTTAAAGTACCGTGTGCGTCTTTCGCTGCATTCAACACAGCGACCGGACACGACAGTGGCGACGAGAAAGTGGATTCGACCCGCGCTACGCAACGCTATTGACAAGCCATGGCTACGCGAGGGTTTCCCAATCAGATACCAGAGTTCAACGGCTCATCGTGGTCATCGTGGGTTGGACGCCTTCAGTTCTACTTTGAAGCTAACAACATCACAGACCCAGCCTTGAAGAGGGCCAACCTGCTGACGCTTTGCGGGGAGCAGACCTACGATACTGTCTGCGCCCTTATTCAGCCAAGCACACCAGCGGCAGTGTCTTACGACGACATCGTAAAAGCGCTGCAAAAGCACTACGACCCAAGGCCATCCGAGGTCTACAGCCGGGCTCGCTTCCAACGACGAGATCAACTGGGAGGAGAAACTGTGAGCGCCTACGTAGCCGCGCTCAAGAAGCTCGCTGCCGACTGCAATTTTGGAACGCTGTCGACAACAGCTACCGGGCAGGAGGGAGACGCAGCTTCTTCTGCTAACACCCCCATGCTTCCCTTGGACGTGATGTTACGCGACAGATTTGTGTGCGGACTGAGTGACGAGTCACTGCAGCAGCGCCTGTTCGCTGAGAAGGACCTCACATTCAGCAAAGCTTACGACATCGCCGTTCGAGCGGAGAGCGCCGGTCACCAGCAGAGAGGGATTCGCCGGAACACCGAGCCGGTACACCAGACAAGCAACCAGGTGCGCAAGCCTTCTGTTGTTGTAAAATCGGTCAAAAAGGCAGAACGCTGCTGGCGGTGTGACGACCAACACAACCCCCAGGGATGTCGATTCCAGTCAGCCACGTGTAATTTTTGCCACAAGCGAGGGCATATCGAAAGAGCATGCATTACGAAACGGAGACTTGCCAAGATAAAGTCACTTTCCCAGCCTAATCACAGCGTCAACGCCTCAGAGAATACGCCGCTATCTGATCTCCATGGAACAACATCAGCAACACCATCTGTGTTGTACGACCTGAACACCATGAATCTCGGCACGCGACCGAAGATTTTTACAGAAGTAAGCGTACATCACCAGCTGATTAAGTTCGAGGTGGACTCCGGCGCAGCCTGTACTCTGATCAGTGAGGACACGTTCCGAACTTCATGGCCATCTGACGCACCCGCCCTGCAACAAGACGACACGCACCTGCGAACGTGGTCAGGACAGAATCTGCCACTATTGGGCTCTGCCAACGTGCAGGTTAACTACAACGGCCAGACCCATACGCTACCTCTGCTTGTTGTGAAGGGCACAGGATCAAGCCTTCTAGGGAGAAACTGGTTTTCTCCACTAGGCGTGATGATATGCGGCATACACCAGACGCCGAGCCAGAACATGGTTGGTAAACATCAAAACGCCGATGCGCTAAGCCGTCTGCCACTAGACGCAACTGTTGACGAACCATTTCCACCAGGAGACGTTCTGATGTTCGAAGCACTGCCAGAACCTCCGCTTACAGCAGGCACAGTTGCAGCATCTACGCAGAAGTGCGCAGCTCTCCGGCTAGTTTACACAGCTGTTCAACAAGGCAACGTGCATAAACTCAAAGGGGACAACTTCGACGCTTACCGCAGGCGAGCTACAGAGTTGAGCACCCATCGCGGCTGCATCATATTTGGGTCCCGAGTTGTGATGCCGAGAGAACTACGCGCACAAGCTATGTCTCTCATCCACGCCGGACATCGGGGCATCGTTGCAATGAAAAAGTGTGCCAGAAGCTACATGTGGTGGCCTGGCATTGACAACGACATCGAAACAGTGGTGCGAGAATGCAAGCCTTGCCAGAGCAGCCGGAGCGCCCCGCCGAAAGCTCCTGTCCCAGAATGGGAAAAGCCAGACACACCATGGCACACACTGCACATTGATTTTGCAGGACCAATTGAGGGCTGCACTTTCCTTGTGGTCGTAGATGCCTACACAAAGTGGCTTGAGATAAGGCAAATGGGACAGACGACTTCGGCAGCAGTCATTGACAACCTCCGATCACTATTTGCAACGTTCGGCCTGCCGCGCAAGGTAGTGTCGGACAACGGAACACCGTTTGTGTCTGCGGAGATCCTCAAGTTTTATCGCGACAACGGGATCTCATCAGTTACATCGGCCCCCTACCACCCAGCGACAAACGGACAAGCCGAGCGCTACGTAGCCGAGCTAAAACGCGCCCTTGAAAGAGATCAGACAGGCTCGCTGCAGCGCCGCCTTGCGCGCTTTCTCTTCAAGCAGCACACGACGGTTCAGAGCACAACAGGCGAGACCCCCTCGAAAATGATGTTCGAGCGTGAAATGCGAACCCAGCTCACAGCCATCCTCCCCGAGCCAAAGGCAGAGACGTTCCGGGAAGAAAAAGCAATTCCGCGCTGCGGCACGCTTAATGAGGGGCAGCGCGTCCTCGCCCGACAGTTTCTGAAAAAGCCACGCTGGGAGGAAGCTACAATTGTCAGACGCATAGGCCTGCGCTCTTGGCTCGTCAACATACATGGCACAGTAGCACGCCGACATCTCAACCAGCTGCGTAGATTTACGACGCCGTCTGAGAGCTGTCCGCCAGCGGAGAGAACACGTGCACCATCTTCCCACATAGCCTGGCACCTCTTCCCGGAAGAAGAGACTTCGCCCAGGACAGACCTAGGAGACACAGCGAACAACAGCCAGCCTACAAGTGTTTCTCCCCCGAGCGCACAAAGCCAGCGCGCCTCCACGCGTGAGCGCCGACCCCCTGCACGATACCAGGCAACTTTCTAAGGGGGAAGGAAGTGTTGTGTCCCCTTATTGCTTTTGTGTGTGTGCGCCCCCGCATCCTCCTCCTAACGACCACTCGCATCCTCCTCCTAACGACCACTTGCCCCTCGTCGCACGCTGTCGCCAGATGCCCCCCCACGGTGCGCCCCCGCACCCTCCTCCTGTTCTGGGAAGCCACTCCCTCCCGTGGACGCTTCTCCGCTCCCTCCTTTCTTCGGGCGGCCAGTTCGGCTCCTGCCTCGGTCGACGCTGGTCGCACCCTCATCGGCTTTAAATAAACGAAGTCTTAATGTACCGTGTGCGTCTTTCGCTGCATTCAACACAGCGACCGGACACGACAGTAGTGTAGTGTGCTTACTGATGTATGCTAACTAGTGTGTGTAATTAAAAGGGTTGCAAATGAAGAAATAAAATAGCAAATAATAATTAACGCTTTTGCATTATACCTTACGGCGGAGCTTAAAACTGATCCCATAATTTTTTACTACACCAGAAGCGCCGTGTCTGAGGCACGTAATTTTCTGCAGAGGCGCTGAACGGCGCAGTAAGATATCTTTCATTGTGCTGTTCAAACAGCTTCCTGGTTTCATTGGACGCTTGAAAAAAAAAAAAAAACATAGAGGCGATCATACGACGCGGTGTGACGAATCTGCGTGAGCAGCGCCGGTTGTATAGCCGTTCGCTTTTACTCTGACCATCTCCAAATTGCGTCTTTGAATTTTACTTCGCCGCCACCTTTTCGTTCCACTAGAGCTTGAGGGCTTAGGTGGGTGCGTGGTGGATGGAGCCTATCGGAAAGTGAAGGTCGGTGGGTGGCTGGTAGTTAGACGCTCGTAGGGGAGAGATGCGCTTTTACCGATGGGTGCATGGAAGGTGCCCAATTCCGCTCGAAACCACTATGGAGCGGGGGGATGTAGAATTCACACGCGGATGTACACACACCGACAACACACACACCCGCTCGCGCACTCCGTCCTTTTCGCCGCAAGACGACTGTAGTGCTAACGCAGTAAAAAAATAAATAAAAATGAAGCGTTGAAGGAAAGAGATCCCAGCTTGGTTCAACATATCATAGAGACACTCTTGACAACAAAGCACACAGAAAACGACGAGGACGAAGACGAGAAAATAAAAAAGACAAGCGCCATGCCAGTGTGAACATGCCTTAAGCCTGTGCCTTTTGTGCCCACAGTGTCTCTTTATATCATTCAAGAGAAGGAGGTTCATTAATTAGAGAATTTATTCGCAAAACAAAGAGCCTACCTCGTGACTTTTGCGCTAGAGAACTATTTATTACAATTGACTTACCTGTGATGCTGAAATTTAGTCGTCCTCAAACCAAGCAGGCATACTAATACTTATACGGCACTGTCGTGCGCGTTTCTGCGATTTCCTACCCGCGCACGCACCAACGTTACATGCCTCCTAGCAAGCTGTTAAAGCCGTCAGTTGCTAAATCTGTATAAAGCGGCATATCCACCGTATTCGAGCAAAAGGTATGGTGTTCAGAGGTAGCCCTCATCCTTTAGCTCCTGAGCCGAAGAACGTCAAAAAAGTGGCTATGGAGGCAGCATCGGGATGACACAGCTGGGGCATCGCGATGCTTAATGGGGTAACGAAAAATTCGGTTTGAAGTTCTTGTCATCAACAACGGTGGGCAAAAAACGTGCTATGTAGAAGTCGGTGAACTTATTGAGTGGTAGTGACGATGCATATAGCGTGCACCTAGAAGGTGCCCGCAGAAGTTTTCGGAGAAAGGAAACGTCGAAAACAAGTTTGTTGCTGCGTAGCGCCTGTATTAGGATGCGAAGCAGTTGGGAGTTTTTGTGTTTTATTTGTGCTGGAAACATGCGCGGCATCTCTGCTCGCCAGTTGCGCTTAACGTCGAGCGTATCGCCGCAGGAAACATTCCCTGCTGCAGCCTTTTGCGAGGATGGAGTAAACAATGCGGAGAAATAAATAAGCAATAAATAACAAAATAACTCATACTCTTTACACGCTGGGGGAATGCACTTGCTAGAGGTGCGTTTCGAATTCCTTCCAACCGAATGTCATTATAGTCGACTGCCCAGCTCCCACTACTACACGAAGTTTTCAGCGGCCTTCGTTTCATATGACAGAAAGTAGATTGAGGTTAAAAGTAACCTCGCCCGCTCCACTAAAGTACCGCGGGTAATTCGAGTCGGCGGAGGTCCGCGGAGACATTGGAGATTTTAGTATACCTTCTAAACGCCGTCCAATAGCCATCGCCAATAGCCATCGCCGCCCGCCGCGGTGGCTCAGTGGTTACGGCGCTCGGCTGCTCACCCGAAAGACGCGAATCCCGGCCGCGTCGGTCGAATTTCGATGAAGGCGGAATTCTAGAGGCCCGTGTACTGTGCGATGTCAGTGCACGTTAAAGAACACTACGTGGTCGAAGTTTCCAGGGCCCTTCACTACGGCGTCCCTCATAGCCCGAGTTGCTTTGGGACATTAAACCCAGATAAAGCAAACCAATAGCCATCGCTTCACCCCGCGCCACAATCTCGCTGCGCGACTGTTTCGGGTCTGCGGTTTTTGATTTCGATATCCGGTGCTCATTTTTTTTGCACTCTTTATTTAACAACTTCCTCACGTATTCACTACATGAATGCTTGAACATAATAATACTCCATTCTGCATTTACAGCATGAGCGCGAAATTTCCTCAGGAGTGCGATAAGCCTTCTGGGAAACACGTCGGGGTTGCTGATATCGCGTAGGACCGGCGCTTCTCGCTGATTGTCCCTGCTTTCTACGACGTGACCAATGGTTAATTTTAAATTACTTTATCATCAAGTATATTCGGTTGCCGCTTGCATTAAATGAAACGTCTTAACTTTTTATCTACAATCGATGGCGACAACTGCTGCGAGCCGCCCAAAGCATTGCTCGGCAGTCTGTGTCACACCGACACTTCCCGTTTAGTGTATGCGCGCCTTGCATGCAGTGTAAGCAATAGTCGATTTGAGGTCACAGTTGTGAGTGCTACAGCCTATCGCCATTCGCATTCGCTAAAACTAGTTAACTCGCTTTCCACAACCGCCGAAATCACACACACGAATCCTACGGACCTACCAGGCCTACTTCGCGAAAGGGGGTCGTCGTCGGTAAAAATCTGAGAATTTGTCATGCGTTTATTGCTGGTGAATGCTGACGTGTGCACATATTAAATATAGCCGCTCATTTCGGTTATTTTCAATATGGAAAATATAGAAACCAGCGCTGATATATACACGGCTTTGCCTCACCAGATTGCAGTTTTCGCTCAGCCACTGACATGCCGAGGAGCTCAAGGATGCTCCACTCCCGCTGTGTCGTTTGCCTGAAAAACATGTCCCACTTCATTAATATGCCGCTGTTGATAGTCCTGGTGTCGTCGGATTAGTGTGACCGCGGAGACCGCCGACGTCGCGTTGTACACTGAAAACGAGCTGGAGCTCCCGAATGTCTTTGGAAATTTTATTTTATTTTTTTATTTGCAGATACTGCAGACCATACATATACATGGCCCAGGCAGGAGGGGCATCCGTGGCAAAAACATGAGTACACATTAACAAGCATGCAGCTGGTCAGAAACAAATTTCACATAAAAATTTCATAACGAGCGAAGTACAATTAACAGTGCAAGAATTGACGCTCCAGTTCTATAACAAAGTCGCTGGCTGCGAAAGTGTGCGATTGTGCAGAACCGCGAGAGTGCGTCGAGTGAGTGAGTGAGTGAGTGAAAAACTTTATTAAGGTCTAGACTTGCTTTTATTCTGCGGCTGTCAGATGGCTTCGTCCATCTGCTTGTACAAAGGTCGGTTGCCCTTAGTCCAGGGCTCCGCTGGAAGCTGCTGCCAGTTGTGCTCGCCGAATCAGACCTTCTTGGTCGACCCGGCGATCGCTGGAGAGCACTCTCTTCCATTGCTCCGCACTCGAGTTTGTTATAACGGGTACCACGCTTGTCCTCTGGCATGCCCACGTTATGTGGTACAGCGTGGGTGGTTCTTGGCACCAAGGGCATTTGTCAGTATATTGTGTGGGATATATTTTGTTGAGTACATGTAGGTTCGGGTACGAGCCCGTTTGTGGCTGCCTCCACGCGAAATAGTCCTCTCTGCTAAGGAACTTGTGTGGTGGTGGATACTGCTTTCTGTAGCCCTTGTAATAGTTTAGTATCGCCGAATAATCTTGGGGTATAGGTTCGTTCCCCTCGAGGTAGCCTACTTTGGATGCTCGGTAATAAGTGTACCCTCGAGCTATCCTGTCCGCCTCTTGGTACCCTGTTACTCCCGCGTGTCCCGCCGTCCATACTATCGTATGCCTGATTGGTTCTTCGTTTGGTTGTCGTTGTATTATGTGGCACCCAGCGCTGAGTAAGCGGAGCGCTCTATGCCCCATTCTGCCGCGTAGGTAGTTGCGGCATGCTGTTTGTGAGTCTTAAGGATTGTTAGGGACCGTTTAGATCGATAGCCCTCCGCTGCCGCTAGAGCGACGGCCGCTTCCTCAGCCTCGACTATCGTACAGTATTGTAGTGATGTGCTGGTGATCTCGCGTAGGGTCGAGTCAATCACCGTTGTTACCGCATTGCTGTTGTGCTGCCCCGCTGTTCTAGTGTGTGTGGCTGCGTCCACGTATACCGTCATTCTTTGGGGTGTTAATGTCTTTTGTAGGTATTCAGCCCTTGCCTCTCTGCGTGCTTTGTGCAGGTTGGGATCCATGTTCTTGGTTATGGGCGTTACTTTTAGTGTGTTGCGATATTCGTGCGAGATTGTTTCTCTCCTCTGTATCTGTAGTCTTCGGAGTTGGGAGACTAGTTGTGCCTCTCTCAATTCATAGAAAGTGTTGTGTAGTCCTAGAGCTAGGAGCTTTTCGGTTGAAGTGCTGTGAGGAAGGTGGAGTGCGGTTTTGTAGGCTTTGCGTAGAATCACGTCCGCCTGTTGTACCTCACCCTTGATGGGATTGTAGCAGAGGAGGTTGTATGTCACGCGGCTGACTACCAAGCTTTTAACCAGCTTGAGTGTGTCCTCCTCACGCATGTCATAACGTTTGTGTGAGATGCGCGTGATCATGTGGGCCACTTGTAGAGTGGAGGCTTTGAGTAGGGCGGGGGGTGGGTGCAGCGTTGGTTTGACTGTATCCACATCCCCAAGATTCTGATGAGTGTTTTTTCTGGTATCGTCTTCCCCTCGAGGTAGAATTTTAACTTTAAGTCGTCGCTAGTGGGGACTGTGCTATTTTATTTTCCTCTCCAAACTCTTAGGAGCTCGGATTTCTCAGTGCCATTCCAAGTGTCGAATGCCATTTGAACTTACCCGTTCAACACTGGTATTCCATCCCTCGTTAGGCATCTGCGCCTGCCTGCCGCGTCGAAGCGTTTAACATTTCCCCACGTTCCGTGAGAAGGAAAAAAAAATTGAAAAGAATTTCGAAGTTCATGTTTTTTTTGGAGCCTAAGGAAGCCTTTTACTTCTGGTTGGTTAGTTGGTTAGGTGGGTTATGGGGCTTAACGTCCCAAAGCGACCCAATCTATGAGTGACGCCATAGTGAAGAGCTCCGGATAATTTAGACCATTGCAGTTTTTTGCCATGCACTGTCATCGTACTATACACAGGCGTCTAGCATTTCGCCTTTAAAGAAATGCACCTCCCGCGGCCGGCATGGAACCCGCGTCTTTCGGGCACGAAGGCCAAGCACCAGAACCCGTCTGCCTCTCCAGAGGCACTCTTGCTTTTCCCAGGCTCCGTATAAGGAAGGTCCTCACACCGCGAAGCCACTTGCAATACGTAATTGATGCTCACGGTAGCAATTTGAAATGGCGCCACAAAAGTTTAGGCGCTTCACTGTGAAGACCATAACAAAACGGCGCAGACGTAAGTTTCGAGGTAGGTGAAGTCGCGAGGCCAGCCGCAATTGCAACAGGCGTCTCGGAGTCAACTAAACTATGCGAAACATTTAATGAAGTTATGTTCTCTTTCAAGACGATTAGATAAATTATCTTCAAGCTAATGAGGTACGCCTATCATAACTAACGGCTAAGATAGCTTAGCGCGGACCGAAGACTGTGCACTTTAGGTCAAAGCCGGGTAAAATGAGAGTAACTGCACCGCTTAGCTCTCAAGGGTAACATACAGCGCAAGCCACAACGAAAACAAGACAGAAACAGTGAACTACACACACGGGCGCTGTTTCTTTCATTTAGTTGTTGTGCCAGGCGCTGCATATTGCTGGCACTTGTTAGTCCTCAAACCAAATATTTACACTGCTTCCAGAGTAACGGTAGCTGACGTTCTATTCTAGTTAGTGTCTGAGGGAGTAACAGTTGGTCTGTTTTTAGGGATTTATGGCCTCGGCAACGTAGTCACTCTATTAAGACTAATTTATGCGGCGTTTGTTTTTTCTGCCTTAGACTGTGGACGCTTGTAGTTCGTTCAAAGCAAATGGTTACTAGTGTGACTTCATGTGTACTAATGACTGGTCGCCGCTACTTTCACAGGGTTCCTTAGCATTTGTGCCTCAGACGGCGTGCATCTACAACATGTCCATCAGGGACAACATTCTCTTTGGAAAACCTCTCAATCTTGAGCGCTACAAGAACGTGCTGGAGGCCTGCGACCTTCTGGAAGATGTCGCGCGCTTCCCATTCAAGGACCTCACCGAAGTCGGAGAGAGGGTAAAACTGCACCTGTGGTTACGTATTTTATGCTTTAACAAAGAAAGAGTAAAGCAGTGAACTTACAGCCTCGAAACGGCCTCTAGAACCATGATCAGTCTCGTCACTTATATATGAAGGACCCAAGTGGGCTTGCACCGTTGACAAAAGTTCGCTAATGTTTGATGCTTTCCGCGGAGTATTTCAGGAGAATTCTGGACATAAAAAATGACGTATCTTCTGTTTAGAGGAATCAGTGATGAATCGAGAGTATCACCTTGAAATCATGTTGAGCCGGTGGCCACACAATACACACTATTATTTAACACTGCAGGCGCGCTCACTTTTACTGGCCTGCTCACATGCGCAGAGTCGCTAGCGAAAGATGTTCTAGACGCTACGTCATGGGTGCTACGTCATGGCCATGGGCTGGCGGACGAGGTGGTGATCAAGTACTACACCAGGGCTCCCATATATTTTTCTAGTGGGAGAGTGCGTTGAGTGCTTTAGTCGTAGGGATCAGGCACCATCCCAAGGTCGTTTAATTATTCGATTCCTTTTAGACTCGAATTTCTTTTCTTCAATTCTGTGAAGAATTGCGGCCCCATCGGAATTCCGATCGCCGTCTTCTTGCACGCGAGGTGCATGCTGCAACTCTGCGCTATTGCTGCATGATAAAAAAATGCATAGAAACTAAGACAATTGATTACATTATGTGTGAGGAAAGTGGCACCATTAAAATTAGCGAATTTTATGACAGACCGCAACGCCAGGTTTTTCCCAGGTTATGCGACGATGCAGCTTAAGTCATGGGGGAGAGAGACGGCGGGAAGGGGGGCTGGAAGGTGTGGCGGATAGCTCATCACGCGACCTGATGACGGCATATCTGTCTCGACCAATGAGCAAATTTTATAACACACCATAACCATGGTTTTTTTCCTGATGAAGCTTCCGTTTGCGGCGATGCAGGTGGAGAGAAAGGAGGGAGGAGGTGGCAGATGTCCCGCCATGCAGATGATGACATCAAAAATGTCTAGGTTAATCAGCTCATTTTTTTTATTCCATACTTCCATACTTTTATGTCAGACCAAAACGCCCGGGTTCCGCGATGACGGGACTTCTGTTTGAGGTGGCGCAGGTGTAGAGAGGGACAGGCAGAGGTGACAGGTTCCGCGGGATCTGATGACGTCATAGCTGCCTCAATCAATAAGCAAATTTGAAAACAGACCAGAACACCAGATTTTTAGCGAAGAGTCTTCTGATGCTATCCCTTTAAAAAAGTCTGCGTAGAGCCTTTTTTTCAGCGCCAGTGAGTCTGCAACAGCGCATTACGATTAGTCTTAATTATTTGCAGGATCCCCAAGGTGAAATAAATTTCAATTAAGTGAGGTAATCACCCAGAGGAATTTTCCTTTAACTACCAGGTTTGTATGAAAGCTGGACAGTTTTCGTTTCTGACCATTTGGCTGCGCATATGTGGATGCTAATGAGTATTACTCCCTTTAATGCCTCACAATTCGTTCGCATCTTCAGGGAGCAACCTTGAGTGGCGGCCAGAAGCAAAGGATCTCTCTTGCTCGAGCAGTCTACAGCGACAGCGACGTGTACCTTCTGGACGACACACTCAGCGCTCTAGACGTGCATGTCGCTTCAATGGTGTTTGAACGAGTCATCGGGAAAACGGGAATCCTTTGTAACAAGGTGAATAAACGATGGTTTCTTCACTTAGAAAACGCACGACAATGGCGAAATGGCAACCTTCGGCACTGTCACCATAAATTTTGCGGACATCGAAATTCGCGGTACCTTAGATAATAGTTGTGGGTGAGCTTTTATGGATTTTATCAGTAATTTTAGTAGGAGGAGTGTTGCATGCATTTTTTAAATAGTGACAAGATTATTTACCTTAGTGCTAAGTATGATAAGAGAGGAAAGCGTTTTGCATACTCACTCGGCTACTCGAGCCCAATGACATTTTCTGCAGCGAAGGCGGCAAAAGTATGGCTCCAGTATATCGAGGGCAATTAAACTCAACTTTAACATACGAAACGTGTTGCTTTTGTACCCGCGTCACTTCCTGCCTGGTAGCTCAAATACGTTTTTAGAATAATTGATTGCACGCCTGGTGATTTCGGCATTTAAGAGCCGATAAATAAGCCAACCATTGCCTTTAGCGGCAAGCATGACGTTTCACTACCATCCGTTGGTGTACAATCGCCGCAAAACTTTACGGCTGCTGGCCCGAAGGACACGGGTTCGATCCCAGCCGCGGCGACTGAATTTCGATGAAGGCGAAGTTCTAGAGGCCCGTGTACTGTGGGATGTCAGTGAATGTAGAAGAACCCCAGGTGGGCGAAATTTCCGGAGCCCTCCACTACGGCGTCTCTCATAAGCCTGAGTCGCTTTGGGACGTTAAACCCCCATAAACCAACCTAAACCAGAACTTTACAGGATGGGTTTGTGTAGAAAAAAAGTTCATTTTGATGCAGTCTCCTAAAGATACAATGAAATGATGGCTTAAGGGCATTTAAAGACCCAAAGCAACTCAGGCTATGAAAGACGCCACCGTTAAAGTCTCTGGAAATTTCGACCACTGACACCTGACACCACTCGCACTGACACCGCACAGTACACGGGCCTCTAGAATTTCGCCTCCATCAAAATTCAACTGCCAGGAGAACCCTGAATTGATACTGATGGTCATATTCTAGCGCAAGAAATCTGTCGAGGTGGTCTTTGTGACTACATTAAAGAGAAAATTATAGCTCTGCGTGGACTCTGTGATTTAGAAATAAATTTGAGAAATTGTTTCGCAGTAGATCGCAAACGATTTGGGCGACACATCACTCCGTGTTCTTAGCCGCACTACTTCGATGATGTCACTGGGCAATTAGGGTGAGCCTTCTCACTTGGCGTGCCCAGCTGTCATGGACGGGATGGGGCTAGATGGAGCGCGGACGGCTGCTGTCCCGACATTTTCTTTTTTTCCTCCAGGCACGTTGGCGTTTTGGGGTTGAGGAGGGCAAGGAGTAGCCCAATATTTAATCACTGATACCTTCGATGTTATTGAAGCCAGCTTAAAAATTTTTGCGGCGCGATGACGAGTGATGGATTACCGTTCGTTGGCGCTCTTTTCCCGCCTTCGGTACAAACCTCTTCATGATCTCTGTCCTCGGTTCATATATCTGAGGGTATGAGGGCACGTGTACGCTCCGCTGTTAACAATACCAGGTTACCATGGTGCACGAAAGCGCTAGAATAAAAAAATTTAGACATCTTAACCACATTCTTAAAGATGAATATGCGACAGAACTTGGAAGTTGGCCCCCCCTCCGCCCCCCAAAATCAACAAAAAAACAAACTCCAAAGGGCCCAGCGAATTCGAGAAATAGGCCCACCCCACAAAATGAATTAAGGCGGATTAGTAGGTGGATTGCGGTCAAAGAGCGGGACGGAATAGTAGAACCTTTCTGATAATCTAATGCAAGGTTCTTTAACATCACAGTCCTCAAATGTTAAAATTTGGCTGTGCTGGTGACGTGACCACCGCCTTGACCAATCAAAAAATTTGTTTACGGTGAAACCCGGTGGTTTTTGCAAGATGACAACCTAAATGCTGTTGCAATGAAAACTTTTTCGAGAACACGCCTGCTGTAAGCATTTGGTGCCGATAGTACGTTCGTGTCGTATAGTACTTGGAATAGCCATAGCTAAACCTAAATAAATTTGGGAGGGGGCTGGAAAGGCCCTTCAAGACGGGCGCATAGAAAGGATGAACAAAAGCGAGATTGGCCATGAAGCAACCTCTGCGAGTTGGGACGCCTACAAGCAACGAGACTGGCTAATGTGACGAAATTTTCCAGGGGTCATTTTGCAAATGTTCATCTCGCGCTGCGCAGCCTATGAGCCATGGTCGTTTCCGAGCATTAGAAGTTTTTCATGTTGTTCATTTTTCAGACAAGAATCGTGGTATGCAATCAGGGTCGGTACCTTGAAAGGATGGATAAGATACTTCTTGTGGCCGACAAACGAGTAACTTCCTTGCAGAGCTTCGGGGAACTTGTTAAAGACCCAAAATGCCCGAAGACCGTTAAAAGCGACGGTGATACAGAAAAAATGGCCTCACAAGGATGCGTAAGGTGGGTTACAAAATGTTCAATCTGCATGGCAATATCGAATGCTATTTGCTTGGTTGGCTGAGTACGCAATGGAAGGTATTTTAAAATTGAAGATACTTCTTAGCGTTTTTTACCAAACATATTAGATTTGCGGATGAAAATCACTGTGGTTGTGCTAAAACCTATTGCCCGAATGATGTTCTCTCTTTCTTTCGCGTTTCAAATTCTAAATTCATAAGCAAGTGTGGTGATTAAGTCCGGCAAATATGTTTTGAGCAACGATTCAGATAGTCTTCACTGTGAAAGACAACCACCAGCTGGCGCTGGCTTTTCTTCAGCGGCGAGTTATGTTGGCGCAACTCTTGCGACTAGACGTATGCAACGCTGTTGATTATTTCATGTGCCTACGTGATGTTCATACGGCATGAGCACGTTAAGGGAATCCCTACTACTGAGAAACATAACATGTGAGATTACTTTGTACTAAGTAACCAACATACTACATGTAGAACATTACGTGCTGCATTGTGTTGGGGGAATGAAACTTGTGATTTGATTTCTATAGCAACAACTTATCTCTCATTTCAGCCTGAAATAATTTGTGGACGGAGCCTAAATCGTGATTATTTTCATTGAGCCACTTGCAGCCTTGTAAACGGTTTCTGGTGGACACAACACCACCCCATCACATCAAGTTAACACTAGAACAGTAAAGAAAGAGCGTTTAGAAACGAAATCACTGGCAAGGACACGAATGAAAGTAACAAATAAGCCATATGGGTGACGGAAAGCAAAGGTGAAGCGCTAGCTAAGCAACTTAGGTTTTTTTTTTCTTGTTTTGCAGGAAGTATGTGATAAACCAAACAGGCGAGGAGGCTACCAAACTAACCAGTGAAGACGAAGTGGAGATGTCTAAAGTGGTACCTTGATTTCACTTTCACCACATGTTCATGTTTTGCGTTGCACACATGGTAATGAGCCCCACTTTGAAGGCGTGAAGGTAACTCTGGAGATGCAGCATTTTTATTTTCTTGTTGCTGTAATCGTAGAGAGATGAAGCATGTTTTCACCTCTTCGTGCACTGGAGCGAAGAATCTTCAATACTTGGGCAACGCCCTGTAATACTGCGTATGCTTAAGTGGTAAAACACAAATGGCTTCCATTCTAGCAAAGTTTTGTTGACTCACTGGAAGCGGCAGTGCGAAGTGACAATGATAATTACCCGCAGGTGCTGTTTACGAACACATGCTACTATTACACTTTCTATTACTTACTATTACAAGCCAGGGCTCTTTGTCCTGCAGGAGGCGTAGTAGACGGTGATTGCGGAGCATTCCTATGAAATTCTGCTTGAGTAACGTGGAAAAAAAGTAGCCACACATTGTTGCCGAGATGTAGTCAGTGCTGCGCGTGGGTACTAACCACGCAGCGCGTAGGTACTAACCGCGCTGCGCGGTCAAGGTGTGCTCAGTGTGGTCAATACGAAATGCATGATGTGTGAAATGAATGATGCATGATTGGGAAGCCCGTGTACTGTGCGATATCAGTGCACGTTAAATGACCCCACGTCTACGGCGTCCGTCATAGCATGGGTCGCTTTGGAACGTTAAACCCTATAATCCATAAGCCTTTTACAGACTGGAATTTGGTACTTCACGATCTCGTAACGCTTACTGAGACTGCTTTATGCGCTACTGCTTGGTTTCTGCCAATTTCGAGCTACTCTTTTAGCTGTACGAAACGTTACGTTATTTCCTGAACGCAGCCAATTCCATTGCACAGAACTATCAGCATCGTGGCGCGTGCGGCCACATAGCCACCCGGGTTGATTTTGTAGTTTATTTTAATTCAATTCTTCCACCTTATGGGCGCCTTCACAAGAAATTGAGGAATTGTTCGCACGGTTTCTAAGTGCTTATTCGGCCACTGAACTCTTCTTGAAGCAACGAGTAGTTTTTGAGGCGCAGTTTGTGTGTGGCTAGAAGTTTTTACCATGCGTCAGTGTAAACCAGTAGTGTGTGCTTGCCGCCGATGGTAAATGAGGCTTTGTTAGAGATTCATTCAGTTTACTCTTGTGTAAAAAATTTCCTCGGTAGGTGCGAACGAAGTATGAGCCTACTAGGTGTCATACATAAATTCGGGAAACACCTTACATGTGTTCTTTTTATATGCAGACGATCACCTTCTGAAAGGCTGTTATCAAGTTTCCTAATATGAGGCCTACAACTATAAAATTTCTGATAGCTTTGAAGACGCGATTTAAGGAGAGGTGCTGTAGGGGATCTATTCAGAAAAATACATCCGCGCCTAATGTAGTGGGCCATTTTGAATGGTTCAAGGTGGCACTGCACTAAAAGAATTAATTTTGCATCCTTTGAGGAACGCTAAAATTTGAGAAGCTGTAATGCTTAGCTGCTTCCCAACTACTTTTTAGAGCCCGATCCTTTTCGTGCTGTTTCTTTTTTGGAAATTAGATTATTGAGACGAGGTGCCACTTAGAGAGAGAGAAACCCTTTAACGAAAAACTGAGAATTTAACCGGCGTTTAGAAATCACTGCCATGCTACTCTGCATGGGGAAAGGTATTTGGGAGACAAAGATGGAAGGAGAGCGGTACAGAAATTAAAAGTAAAAGAAATAAAAAGGGGAAAAGAAGAAATGCGACATTAAATGCGCATGAGCCGCCGTGGTGGCTCAGTGGTTATGGTGATCGGCTGCTGACCCAAAAGACGCGGGTTCGATCTCGGCCGCGGCGGCTGGAATTTCTTTTGAGGAGAAATTCTAGAGGCCCGTGTACTGTGCGATGTCAGTGCACGTTAAAGAACCCCAGGTGGTCGAAATTTTCGGAGCACTCCACTACGGCGTCTCTCATAGCCTTAGTCGCTTTGGGACGTTAAACCCCATAAACCAACCAACCAAATGCGCATGATGGTGCATCGGCGAGTAATGATGCAACGTATGAAATGGTGAAGTGCAGAGTCCGATAAACGGACTAACAAAGTTCACTGCGTGAAGAATGAGTGAGGGTAACACACAAGGTGAAATTAGAGCTTTTCAAGGTGTCCAACGTCACTGAGATATGCAAACAAACTTTCATTGCTTGTCATTGTTGCCTAAGGCAGGGTAAGGGACCTAAAACTCTGTTCATTGTTAGAGGCACTGGGGAGAGCTTCTCCATGTATTGTTCATAGTGCGCATGCTCCCCAGAATACGCGGAACAGTCAAGCAGGACATGCTCCATAGTTTCTATCGAGCCGCAGTTGTCACGAAGCGGACTGTTCATTTGTCCGAAACGATATCGCAAGCCATTTGCAAATGAAGCGTTCAGGGTAAGTCGGTGACAAAGTGTTTCCAGATGACGAGGAATTCTGATTGGGAGTCTTGATCCGAGGTGTGGGTCGACGGAGTAAAGAAACTGGTGGTGATGTGTCGGCAAGCTCCAGTGTCGACACATTTCTTCGGTAACAAATCTTTCAGCCATTTGAGATGCATCAGATTTTATGAACAAAGTGCGAACATATTGTGACGAAGACGAAGCTGGCAGTGGCGCGGGATGGAGCGCTCGCGCTAGGCCAGCGGCCATTAAATCATCTCATTCCAACAGTTCACCGCCTGTGTCTTGGCCACTCCCCCGTAGTGGGTATGTGCCATTCTACTCGAGGCCAACCAACCAACCAACCAAATCATCTCATAGCCATGGTTCACCACATCTCATTCTTTGGCTGGCCGCCGCGTAACATTTGGTGTGAGGTGCCGGGGTCCCTTCATCGCCATCCTGGTCACGGAGCTTCGGCGTCCTGGGCCTGCCGTGGACATCGGCCGTGAGTACCTGGTCAGCGCCGCACGGCTGTGCCCCAGCCCGCCCGACCTGAATCGACCTCGACGCTCACCCCAGCCCCGTCCCCCGCCCGGACCACACTACACGACGACCCAAGACCCGACAGACCCAAGACCCCACCCACCCAAGACCCCACTGACCCAAACGTGAAGGCACCGTCCTCCTGCCTCTGCCGTTCGGTGCGTCCAGAGACCTCGGCCGTCAGCTCCTGGCACCCTACGGCGCGGATGCTTCGTGGACCGGGACTCATTCTCTCATCTCTCTCATCGTGGCGGCCAGCAATGCACCATCTTCTACATACTGTTAAACCCCCCACTCAAGACCATAGCCAATTCGCCGTCTGTTCGTCACCGATTGGGACGATCGCTCGGAGGCCCCGGGTAGTGTGACGAAGACGAAGCTGGCAGTGGCGCGGGATGGAGCGCTCGCGCTAGGCCAGCGGCCATTAAATCATCTCATAGCCATGGTTCACCACGTCTCATTCTTCGGCTGGCCGCCGCGTAACAATCTTTACGATGCTGGTAGCATTTATGACTGCTCGCTCTGTCTTTATGCCTTTTGCTACGACTCAACGCTTACAAATAATGAAGCTTGCAACTACTGCGCCCCGCCATGATATCCGGGCAGCCGCAACCGTGTGGAAACGGGACGCAGAGCATGTCCTTTCTAGCTACACTGACCATGCTGAAATACAAAAGTCTGGAATCTTTGTGCTAATTGTAAAAAAACAAAAAACAAATAGGAATTACACGTTTAGTAAGGCGGACGATCAGCTCTAGCTTTGTACGCGTTGTGCTTTTGCAGTTGCCTGTTGCTCTAAATACTAGTACCACGCATAAGTACTGATGATCGCGTTTTTCTTTTCACAGTGCTGCAACAAGTGCTTTATGGTGCGAGGAATGTGTTGGCACTGATTTCAGAGTCTTGTGCAGCGCGTTTGCCGGTAACGTCCCGATAGCGTCCGTAATCTGTTCGACCACCTCATTTTGTGGCTATGGCTTCCTCGCCTACGTGAAGCACGACACAGCTTCGGCGGCATCCATGGCCCTCCCTCAACGCGTCTGATGCGCCTTGTTGCCGCTGACGGATTCATCGCAACTGCTACGGCTGCTATTGCACAGGATGCAGGATACTCCGCTATGCAGCCATATGAGGATGTAACCTTAAGCGACTTTTCAAGCCGTTTGGCGCTGCCTTGACGATGAACATAGATAGAGGCACTGACCACGTGCCCGGGGTGGTCACTTGATCGCATGCGCAGGATATTGACGCTGAGTGCTACGCCGAGGCCTGGAACCTAGGCTTTAACAGTTAGCGCTGTAAAAAGTTAACATTTTGAAAGGTTGCAAAGCTTCTACATGTAGGGACACTATGGTCTCATGTTTACAATATAGTTCACAGTTTTTGCAACCGGCTACCACTATATTACCCGTTTCTTCTAGGGAGGCATGGATTTGTTCCTCTCAATGTTACGCTTAGGAGGACCTAGCATCGCCCTGGCATTTACCAGCTTCTTTCTTCGGGGCGCATCGATCGGCACCTACTTAGTTTGGATAAAGCAGTGGACAGACGCGAGCGCTGACGACGGGTCTGGGCTGTATTGGATCACTGTCCTGGCAACGCTTTGTCTATCAGATGGTAAGCGCACAACTTTGCATTCCGCTCGTAAAAAAAACTCCGAGGGAGAGAGTGCTCAGAGGAGTCGCGGCTGGCAGTTGGAGTCGAGGAAGATCGTGTTTAAACACAGAGAAGCCGCACCCTGACGACAGAGTTGAGTCGCTTCAACTTGTAAATAATTGTATATAAATTGGGCTCTGCGTAATAAAGAGCCTGCCTGACTACTGTCTTAGCCTAATCAAAGTACATGATTACAGAAACACTAGCCAAAATCGCAGCCTCGAGATATTTCGTAGCTCCTCAGTGGTGGCATTATGAATGCTTGGGCTTGCCTCCAATGATGCAACGAAGAACAATATCACCGGATATATCCAAATTTGCCTTCAAAATTGTGATTTTGCTTACTTTTACTTCGTTCCCTTTGACGTTAATGTAGGTAATGATTCACTGCGTTAAACAGTATTGCAAAGAAATGTCTTTAGGCCGCTCGAGCGGCAACTAAAGCTTTGTTTCAGACCAATTTTGCGGGGAAGAAATTCAAGCTAGGGTTCTTTAATACCTCCCAATAGAATGAGGCAGTCGCAAATCGCGCCTATACTCCAAAACCACCATTTGTCCCCGATTTAATGTTAGTAGCAAAAATAAAACGAATTACTGGTAATACATTATTTCAGAGGGTTGACGTAGAAAATCATTCTCTCGGTTCTCCCCCTTTGGCAGTAATCTTCGGCTGTGTGGGTAGCTTCTTCCTGGCCCTCAGCTTTCGAAACCTTACTGGGAAGCTGCACAAGAGGATGCTGCGACGAGTACTGGGAAGCCCGGTGTCGTTCTTCGACGCCACTCCACGAGGCCGCGTGCTGACCCGTTTCTCGTCCGACCTGGACACCGTTGATAGCCGCTTCTTTCTGGCCGCTAAGCAGCTCCTGCAGACGCTGACGGCAGGCGTCGCAAAGATCGCAGTGAGCGGCCTTCAGGTGCACGCGGCGGGAGTGCTGGGAGGTGTTGCGACCGCTGTTTTTCTCGCCATCACGGTAAGTCACGAAGCAAGTCTCTTATTTAGAAATCTCGATCATTACGTACTTCTGTAATGAACGGCATTGGTTTCATCAAAACAGTGGGAACGCATGGGGCATAGCTCCTCTAAAGTGGCTTAGGCAGCTGGGTGAGCTAGTGCAGACCTACGACATCTAAGATGAAACCATAGCAAGGCAGGGAAAAAATAGGAAACCATAATACCAGCCTTGGGCGTCCGGAAGGTAGGGCAGTTCCCCCCCCCCCCCCCCCCCCCCCCCCTGGAATTACGGATATTATTTATGCACTAGTTCCTTTTTGGGGCTCACCTACCACCGCCCCTATCCCCGGGCATCGGGTGTAGCAACCCCCCCCCCCCCCCCCCCACCGGAAAAAGTTCTGCGGACGCCCTTGACAGCTCGGTCTTGTTTCATATATTTGTCCGAGTTCTACCTTTGCATTCCGCATCAATTCTCGAATATCGACGAATTTTGCTGTTAACAGTGGGGTGATGAAACGTAATGTGTTCAGTACCTTATTTGAGATTTTCAACGGAAGGAATTCCGCGAACGGTCATCCACTTTCCTGATAATTCCTACCAATGTAAGAATTGCGAGTGGTTAATCTGTACATTCAGTTAACCACTTTTCACTGTGTACGAAGTACGAGTGGCATTAGGTGAAAATTCCGGCGTGTGTCTCTGCATGGCCGCGGAATGAAGCTTCCAGAACCTGCAGCTAGGCGAACGCCATTGTCTCTCCTCGACAAGAGGTGGGAGAGAAAATATGCAACGGCGAAAGCGGAAAGTCAGGTGAAGCAATGCCCCCAGGCGAGCCCCGAGTGCGGAGAGAGAGAAAGCGGCGTCGAAAGCGAGTTCGCGTCAGTGGATCACGTCAGTGTGTTTGCGCAATCGGCCGATTCAACCGGCGTGCCATATCATGCGAATTGTGCAGAACGCAAAAAGTGTAAGAACCTCGCGTTTTCTGCAACATGGACTTAGTTCCTTATGCGCCATAAAACCCAACATAACACAACAAATCATAAAACATATCGAGCCATGAGGCCAGCGAAACAGAAGCGAAGCGTAAATGCAGCGAATGACAAGAATAAAATAGTAAACCATAAATGCCAGCGAAAGTGAGTCGAAATTATTAGGCGTAACTGACAGGCAATTCGAGGCTCGAAAAGGGAAAAGCAACTTTCTAAAAGCGCATTCTCCATACGAAGTTCTACCCGCCGCGGTGACTGAGTGGTTAAAGCGTTCGTCTACTGGGCCGGAGTACCCGGGTTCGAACCTGACCGCGGCGGCCGCGTTTTGATAGATGCGAAACGCATAAGATGCCCGTATGCTGTCAGTGCACGATGTCAGTGCACGTTAAAGATCCCC
This sequence comes from Amblyomma mixtum, assembly GCF_055824585.1. Lineage (NCBI taxonomy): Eukaryota > Metazoa > Arthropoda > Arachnida > Ixodida > Ixodidae > Amblyomma > Amblyomma mixtum. Next base: position 185,344,200 of record NC_143021.1, read on the forward strand.
AGCTAGTCGAAAGTATCCGGGAGATAGACCTCCACTACGGCTCCTCTTTCTTCCTTTCTTGTTTCACTCTTTTCTTTATTTCTTCCCTTAGGTCGTGGTTCGTGTGTCTACCGAGATATGTTAGATAGTTACTGGGCCATTTCTTTCCTCAAAAGCCAATTTTCAAAAATCAATTTTCCACACGCAGTTCGCATCAGTTCATCGCAGTTCATCGCAGAGGCCTAAAAAAAATTGGCGGGGCTTAGCTTTCGTTAAGCCTGGTAGGTTGCGAAAGCAAAAGCGCAGCGCCTCCAACTGGAGGAACGCATTACGCCGCGTCAACAGGTCACGCGTGGCTACCGGCCGCCGCTGCGCGACGACTGGACTTGGTAGCTCATCTCTCACCCTGGTATGACGTCACACTGTGACGTCACTAGGCATGGCATGATGTCAGAGGTCATTCTAAATGTCACGCGTGGCTACCGACCGCCGCTGCGCGACGACTCAAAGCGTCTTCGGTAATTTTTTTATATTTTGTTTTTGGTATTGTTGCGACTGAGGGAAAGAAAACAATCTACAGCTGGTATGACGTCACAGTGGCAGTAGCGCCACAGGTGCGCAGCGCGGCAAACACACACGTAACTGCAGCCGGGCTCTCTGAAGGAGTGAGTTGGTCGCCCATAATCTACAGCTGGTATGACGTCAGAGCTGCAGTAGCGCCACAGGAGCGCGGCGCGCCACAGGTGCGCGGCGCGGCGTAACTGCAGCCGGGCTATCTGAAGGAGCGAGTTGGTCGCCCGTATTCACCCCGCTAAAGGTCAAACGTAACTGCGGCCGGGTCCCGCGAAGGCTTGAAAGTGTGAATAGTATTGCTTTCACTGTAAAAAATTGGTGGAAGCTTAGCTTTGGTTAAGCCTGGTAGGTTGCGAAAGCAGGTGTTTTATACTGCATATGCAGCGCCTCTAGTGGGAAGAGCGAGGCGCGCCGTGCCAAGCGGCCGCCGTTACCCGACGAGCCGAATTGGTAGCCCGTCTCTCGCTCCTGGTATTACGTCACGTTGTGACGTCACTAGGCATGGTATGACGTCAGGGGTCATTCTAAAGGTCAAACGTGCCAAGTGGCCGGCGCTACGTCAAAAGCCTTTCTTGGGAGTAGTATTGTTTTCGCTATAAAAACAGCGCAGTACGGACGTTCCAAAACTACTTGACAGTAGTGAGTAATACCAGACAGCGGGAAGGCGCCCAGCTTTAAAAAAAAACCAAGATACCGGCCATCGGCGGTGCGGTCGTGAGAAACTACGGGCCCGAAGTCCAGCCGCATTTAGCTCCGAAATCGCCATTTCCCGGCTTCGTAGGCGAGTAATATACAGGGTGTTTCACGTAACTTGAACCAAGGATTTAAAAAAAGCGGTAAACCGCATCCCGCCGACACCAACGACACATTGTTCGCCATCATGTGGCGCTCCTCACCATATTTTTTAAAATTACGCTTAATTTGTTAATTAACTGTGATTAAATATGCAAATTTTGAAATATTCATTTTAGTGCCAAGACCGTTACGTTAGGTTGTAGAGGAGGTTTATAAACAACCTATAACCGGTGAACGGCCGCCGTTGTTAGCAGCGGAAAGTGCTGACGCACTATCAACCCGCTGCTACGAACGGCGGCCGTTCACTTCGCCACGGTCAGCGGGCAGGCTCCGTTTGCTCGAAACGCCGCTGAGAGCGCTGCCATTTGGTAGCGCACGAGTGTAGTCACGTGGTACTTTTTCATAATTCGCGGGCTTTATTTAAATGCCGCAGAAAAGGGCACCGTAAGAGATACGATGCTGCAATAAATGGGATCGGTTGTTTATAAACCTCCTCTACAACCTAACGTAACGGTCTTGGCACTAAAATGAATATTTAAAATTTTGCATAATTCATTACAGTTAATTAACTAATTAAGCGCAATTAAAAAATATGCTCCGGAGCGCCACATGATGGCGAACAAGGTGTCGTTGGTTTCAGCGGGCTGCGGTTTACCGCTTTTTTTAAATCCTTGGTTCAAGTTACATGAAACACCCTGTATAGATAGCTTAGTAGCTGGAGGTTGAATTTAGCACTCAGGGATTTTGGGCAGGAATTTTAGAGGGTATTCGTCCCGAATATGCCAGTTTTGCAAAATGGAAATTTTCGGATTATTTGATCATTTCAAGACTCGCGTTTCCCTTTAATCCGACTTCATAACCATACCTTATGCAATTCTTTGTTTTTCAAGTCTTCCTGTTTTCCCTTCTATTTTTTCCAGTAGGACTTCATAGTTTGTAGCACCATAGCCTATGGTTTCGTTCTCAGCTACTAACTTGTGGTTGTTGACTGTTTCCTCCTCAAGTTAATGTTCATCCTTACCTTCGCACTAAGTTTTTGCCCTGTCCGAATAAGAGCCCATAACTGGCTCAAATAAAGAGTCTCTTCTAAAATATTACCAAAATTCCTGTCGTTATGCCGGCTATACACAAGAAGCAAGAGTATCTAGTATTGGAGGAGTAAACCCTTGTGTAACATCGGGAGACTGGACAATACAAGAAAAGTTCTTTCGCAGCGGGACAACATTGTCGCACATGAGAGTTTCTTTTTTCAAAAGAATACAAGAGGTTTTCAGCGGTGAAAAATCTTTTTGAATGCAAAAAATTTCACACTCGGTTTACATACATGGACAAACTTCTCGTGGAGCGGTTTAAGCTTCTACTGAGGGCAATAATTTCACCGAACCTTTAGTTTGAAAAACATTCAAAACAAGTTCTCAATTTTTTTCAAACCAAAGGCACAGTGAAATTATCACCTCGGGTAGAAACTTAAACCACTCCGTGAGAAATTTGTTTGTGCGCAAACTGAGCGGAATTTTTTTTAACTTAAAATGACTTAAAAAGAAAGTCTGATGTGCGAAACTGTTTTCCAGTTGCGAAAGAAGTTTTTCTGTATTGCGCAGTCTAACGATGCTCATAATCAAATTTTGAGCTTACTGACCGTTATCACGCGTGTGAAATCAGACCCACACTAACTCTAAAGCTTTGTCGTAGCCATCTAGCCCCCCCCCCCCCCCCCCCCCCCCCCAGGGCTTGATGAGTGGACAACAAATATCGACATCAAGCCGACGCGTTTGACCCGCCGCGGTGACTCAGTGGTAAGGCGCCCGTCTACCGAGCCGGAGTACCCGGCTTAGAACCCAGCCGCCGCGGTGGCTCAGTGGCTATGGTGCTCGGCTGCTGACCCAAAAGACGCGGGTTCGATCCCGGCCGCGGCGACTGGAATTTCTTTGGAGGAGGAATTCTAGAGGCCCGTGTGCTGTGCGATGTCAGTGCACGTTAAAGAACCCCAGGTGGTCGAAATTTCCGGAGCCCTCCACTACGGCGTCTCTCATAGCCTTAGTCGCTTTGGGACGTTAAACCCCATAAACCAAACCAAACCGGGTTCGAACCCGACCGCGGCGGCCGCGTTTCCATGGAGGCGAAACGCAAGTGGAGCCCGTGTGCTGTGCGATGTCAGTTCACGTTAAAGATCCCCCGGTAGTCGAAATTATTCCGGAGACCTCCACTACGGCACCTCTTTCTCTATTCCTTCTTTCACTTTCATCTTCCTCTCTTCCCTTACGGCGCGGTTCAGGTGTCCGCCGAGATATGTGAGACAGATACTGCGCCATTTCCTTTACTCAAAAACCGATTTACCAAGCCGACGCATCCGCCACCTAGGTCCCCGTGGAATGGGTGTGGGATTCATCCAAGCCCCTGGTCCTTGACTGCATCTCGCAGGGTGTCCTGGCCAAGGCATCCAACGCGGCGCGTCGTCTCGAAAGCGTCGAGTACTCGCGCCTGCTGCAGCACGTGACCGAGACACGCGACTCCCTGAGCGTGGTTCGCTCCTACGGCGCCGATAGGTGCTTCGTCAGCCACGGCTGCTGGCTGCTGGACGCGGCGATGCGGGCCATGCTGGCGCTCGTCGACTGCGGCCGGAGCGTCCGCTTTACCGGCGGCCTCTGCAGCTTGCTCGGCGTGCTGGCCTCCGCCGTCTTCGCGCTGCAGGCGCCGACGAGCAGCCTGAACGCGGCTTCGCACGCCAGTGCCCTTGGACTCACCCTGAGCTCCTCGATGGGGGTAAGTGCATCAGCGGCGTCATTTGCTCCAGCGGTGCTAGTATGCCAGATGCGTCAGGAACTACGCTTATTCCGACTTCCCCACGACTCCGATGTTATTGTTTCTCTTAGTCCCTTCCGAAATGGTACGCTATTTTTGTGCTCCTTGAGTACTTCAGACCTTGGTGATGAGTGCAAGATGAAATTGATTGTACGGATTTAGAGGTAAACGTAATGATATTAATATTGCCGCGAATGTTTGAAGTGTTTGTTCATTTTTCAAAGCTGCCGGCAGGCCGCTTTATCAATTTGTTTGTGATGCAAGACGCGCCTAGATTTATCTCGATTGATCGCATCCAGGCGAAGCCGATTCTATGTTGTTCGAGAATGTTCTAGTAACTTAGCATGCTTTATCTGAAAAGTTCGCTATCAGCTCTAAAAAGAGCATCGCCGACAGCGGCGGGGATTCTGTTCGACGACCGCCGAGCACGCTTGTTGATAAGCTACCGCCGAGTGATTCAGTTCTTTGCGGCCGCAAGTCAGCCCAAATAAGGAGTTTCGTTTAGGAGAGCCATTCTCGCTATTTTCCTGTTTACCGGACTGTAGTCACCACTACGTGACATCTGGTGCTGGTACTGACCTGCTATCTAGCTATGCCCCTCACGACGGAACCTGGTGCACAGCCAATGCCCGTCGTGCTTCGCCAGCCCCGTGAGCCAACGACATTTAGTGGAGAACCCCACGAAGATGTGGAAGACTGGCTGGATATGTACGACCGTGTGGCAGCGCTCTGCACCTGGGACGACAGCGCTGAACTACGAAACGTTTATTTTGCATTGGACAGCCCTGCCAGAACGTGGTTTGAAAACCACGAATCTTCCCTCACGACCTGGGCGACCTTCAAGAAGCAGCTGCTTGGTACGTTCACTAGCGTCGTACGTAAGGAAAGATTGGAGGTCTTGCTGCAGTAAAGAATTCAACGGCCAAACGACACCGTGACTGCGTATGTAGAAGACCTGAAACGCCTTTTCAGGCGCGCCAACCCTGACATGAATGAAGAAAAGAAGCTCTCCTTCCTGATGCGTTGCGTGAAGGAGCAACTCTTTGCCGGCCTGATCCGGGATCCTCTAAAAACCGTCTCCGAGTTTGTGGCTGAACCTTCAACCATCGAAAAGACCCTTGACGCCCGTGACCCATCACTAGAACCGACCACTTGAAATTCTGTCGGCAAGCCTCCGGAAGATACCCCTGCAAGCCGGGGTTAACCTTCGAGATCTAATACGCGAAATTGTTAGCGAAGAAATGCGCCAACTGCTGCCATCTCCAACACAGCCGACGCACGAGACTCGGGTGGCGTCGCTCACGGACATTATCCCTGAAGAAGTACATCACGCACATGGCTCCCCGCCACCAACGAAACCAACAGAAACTACAGCCATGACCTGTTCAGCAGCACTACGAGACCCCCCAAGCCCTATTCGAGGGGCACCAGCTATACAAGAACGACGGCCTCTAGCTCCCGCACGCCCACATTACGAGCGACGCAAGAGCTTCAGGAAATGTGACGAGGGAGCATTCCCGACAACCGCCCGCTGTGCTTCCATTGCGGCGAAGCCGGTCATGTACTTCGGTACTGCCCGTACAGACGCATCGGCCTGCGACATTTCGCCATCGACGCCCCACGACCGCTCCCCGGCCAGCGACCACGGGAAATCGACGACTACCAGCGCAGAGGGGAGTACGCGTCGTCAAGCCGTCTCTCCCGCTCCCCGTCGCCGTCCACCGCATGTTTTGAATCACCGGGCACCATCTACGCCGCGGCTGTCCGAGGAAGGTCCCCTAGCCCCCGTTGGGAAAAATAAAACATCCTTTGGAGGTCAGGTTACTTGCCGACGAAACGACGAAGATCCTCCAGCGACCACGCCGTATGAAGACGCCGCACACACTACGCCGACGCCGCGTACGAACGACAACTTCGACCACGACACGAACTACCTTCAAAACAAAGCCGCCATCAAAAAAAGCTTCGACCACGCGCCCCACCCACGATTCAAATACCCGACGACGCCATGACCCGACGCCGAGGATGACGTGCGACTCCAGAGCCAGGACATCCGACCTAGAAGTGGTTATTGACGGCCGGAAAGTCACCGCTCTAGTCGACACAGGAGCAGATTATTCGGTGATGAATAGACCATGAATGGACCAGCGAGGCAGCGTGCGCCAGCCTGCGGGACGGCTCCGTCGTGAGCCTCTGGTCGTCGGACTGTCGCAGTTCACGGTGAACAAACTGTGTTTTGATTTTTATTGCGAAAGCAATACTGCTTGAACTTTTCTGCCATCGATGGAGGTTCATCCTTCGCTCCGGCGGAGCTGCGGCGCGCTACCACGTGACCGCGTGACATCACGACAAGAGGAGAGCTGGGGGCCCAACTCGTCTCATCGATGGAGGTTCATCCTTTGCTCCGGCGGAGCTGCGGCGCGCTTGGCTAGTAACCATGCGACCAATTAAAGGGATCGTATAGTGATGCTCCAAGTAAGTGGGAACGAGTTTAGTCAATTGCTTAATTTGCCCAATTAGCCTAATTAATCCCCTCCTAATCGTCGGCGATTTCAACGCCCCGAGCAGGCTATGGGGATACCCCCGGGAGGACAGGCGTGGGAGGAAGCTTGCGGAACTTCTTTCCACACTTGGACTCACCCTGCACACTGACCCCGCCAACCCAACACGTGTCGGCAATTCCATTCAACGAGATACTTGCCTGGACCTCACATTTACACGCAACATACGCCACGCCGACTGGCTGAATACAGAGGACACTCTAGGTAGTGATCACTGTATAATCAACACAACCATTTACATGCGTCCCCTGAAACGCCCACTAAAACAAGCTCATATCCCTGACTGGACGACTTTCCGCGCCTCTCTACCTATCGTAGACCCCCTCCAGTCGGGATACGACGCCTGGTCCAGATCGCTCACGTCTACACTCACACAACACGAAAAGCAGATACAGCTCACAGAAACACAAACAGACGTGGACAACCACCTTCTCCACCTTTGGGAGGCCCGTCGCAGCCTCACGAAGCGATGGAAGAAACAGAAACATAACAGAAGCCTAAAGAACCGCATCCTCTAACTCAAACGTTGTCTAGAAGGAGCCAAATCGATAGATTACTACACAGAATTTCCGCAAACATTTTGTATGGCACGTCTAAGGAGACCTTAGATAGTGCTGAAAGAATGATTGCAGCTGATGTGTACTTCATTCAAGATTTATTTACACATGCAGTAATTAGTAGAAACTACTTTTCTAATAACTTTAAGCTTCCTGTGAACAAACCTAAAATACTAAGAAAAGTAGAGTCGTTTAAGCTTCCCAAGATATATACACACTATGGAAAAAGGTGCCGAATGTTCTACATCCCATTCCTTTTTAACCAGCTTCCAACAAAAATACTATCATTGCAGACTATCAAAGAGGTCAAATCACAAGTAAAATCCTGGCTAGTTACGTCTAGAACCTTTAAAACGGTACACTGACATAATGGCTCGAAACACTTTGAAGGTCTTGTTGATATGTGTTACGAAGCACGGTTGCTTTTTTGTTGTTGTTGTTGTATCCTCATAATCTATGTATTTAACCTACTTTTTCAGTGTGTACAAGTGTGATTGTTGTTCCTATCAATATATGTTTTTTTTTCTTTTTTTTTCTCTCTTTTATATTGCAAACCATGTAATTTTGTCTGTACTGAGTCTGCACTTTGTTTGATTGCCGTGGCCCGCCCACAAGCGCCCTGTCTTGCGCTTCCGCGGGCACACATACTTCCATGTGTAAATATGACAAAATAAATATGTATGTATGTAAAAAAAAAAACAACAGGCAGCGGAATATGCTACTCAGCTAGCCGACACTAACTGGGTGGACCGGTGCAACGCGGCTGCTCGCCAGATGTCTGGCCGCAACACGTGGCGCCTGTTCCGCGCTCTCATTGATCCAATACAAACACGCACGGAAACCCAACGCCAATTACATAGGGCCTTGCACAACTTTACAGGAACGACAAAACAGCTAGCGCACACGCTCAGGGATCGATACCTGTGCACCACTAAGGACCCCCGGAAGCCGGCGTTCTCGTATGCAGGCGAAGAGAACACGGAGCTGGACAAGTCTTTCCAAATCCACGACCTCCGGGCAGTCTTAAGCAAAATGAAGCGAGGCACTGCACCCGGGCGCGACAAGGTTACGGTCAAACTCTTGGCCAACCTTCCCGACGCAGCCTACGCCGCGCTCCTCAAGTACATCAATAGCATTTGGGACGGAGAGACTCCTCTCCCTCTCGATTGGAAATCGGCTCTCGTGACCTTTATTCCGAAGGCCGGAAAACCTATTGATGTGGAGAACCTTCGCCCCATCTCCCTCACGTCTTGTGTCGGCAAGCTGATGGAGACGATGGTGCGCGACAGACTCTCCGATTTTCTCGAAACACAGCACATTTTCGCGGACACCATGTTCGGTTTTCGCCCTCACAAGTCAGCACAGGATATACTTCTGCAACTTCACCACGACATCTTAGATCCTGTCGAATGTCCCCACAACGACAAGGTGGTCCTGGCCTTGGAACTTAAAGGCGCATTCGACAACGCCAAACACGAAGTAATCCTGGACCACCTCAGTAACACCAACTGTGGCCACAAAACGTTCAACTACATAAAACAATTTCTTACAGACCGTCAAGCCTACATACGCATACAAGATGCGGAACACGGGCCATACACCATCGGCTCGAGGGGAACACCTCAAGGCGCGGTCCTGTCTCCCCTCCTCTTCAATTTGGCAATGCTTCATCTTCCCTCCAAATTGTCTTCTTTGCCCGGGATACATCACGCTCTTTATGCAGATGACATTACAATCTGGGCCACGCAAGGTAACCTGGGCCACATGGAATCCTGCCTGCAAGCAGCGGCGACCCTAGTCGACGACTACGCGGCCTACTGCGGACTCCAGTGCGCCCCATCTAAATCAGAATTTGTGCACATACGTCCCTCCCCTCGGGACACAACACCGCTTTGCATCAGTCTCCCCTCGGGACCGATCCGGGAGTCCAAGGAGATCCGTGTCCTTGGTCTCTTCATACACCATCAACGCAGGGTCGACACTACCCTAGCCAAACTTCGCACAGTGGGAGACCAGGTGGGCCGCATGGTCCGCCGGGTCTCCAACAAGCGGGGCGGATTACGAAGCAAGGATGGACTGCGGCTTGCCCATGCTTTCGTGACGAGTAGAATCCTCTACTCAACCCCCTACTTGCACCTGCGCAAACATGATGATGACCAACTGGAGGTCATCCACCGGAAAGTCATCAAGCGGGCTCTCGACCTCCCGGTCACCACGTCCAACCAGCGACTTCTCGCCTTGGGCGTGGTAAACACATTCCGGGAGCTTCGAGAAGCCCACTTAGTCAACCAATACACGCGTCTGGCACAGACCACGTCCGGTCGCCGCCTCTTGGACCGGCTACACATCAAACATGACTATCATATTGAGGAAAGGGAGAGAGTGCCAGAACCCTGGAGACGCGCCCTCCGGGTCCGACCCATTCCCCGCAACATGTCCAGAGAAGACCATAGCGGTCGTCGCCAGGCGCGCGCAGAAGCGTTGGCGCGATACTATGGTAACCAACAACATGTGTATTACGTGGACGTTGCCAGCCCACACCACGGGGTGTGGTACACGGCCGCAGTCGTACACAACACAAACACAGTTAACGGGCTCACTTTCAAAGCCTACAGCGCAACACACGCGGAGGAGATTGCCATTGCTCTTGCTCTCACTACTCCCAAGTCGAAACACATCATCACCGACTCGCGAGAGGCCTGTCGGAACTACGAGTTGGGCTGGGCTCCCCCGCTTGCCTGGCGCATACTGGAATATAGCTGTCGATCTGAAGATCCAACTCCACGCAACCTGATTTGGGCCCCCGGTCACCAGGGTCTACAGGGAAACGAACAGGCCGGTCAGGCCGTCCGCGCACTCTCTCCCCGGGCTATCTCCCTGTCCTTGGAAGCCTACTCCCAAGCAGACAATCTGGCCCTTACATTCAAACACATCACCGATTACTACAAGGAGGAGCACCGGCGCTACCCGGCCCCTTGTAAGGGACTGGATCGCGCTGACGAGCGCCTCCTCATCAAAATTCTTACTAACACTGTACTGTGCCCGGCGGTACTTAAACATTTCAACGCATCCTTTGATGGCACGTGCCAGTTCTGTGGGGAGGTGGCTGACACCTTCCACATGGTTTGGGCGTGTCAATCCAACCCATATATCCCCCCCAACCCCAACCCCGCTAGAGAGGACTGGGAGGCGGCCCTGCTCGGCTGTCAGGACCTAAAGACCCAAAAGGCCTTGGTTCACCGGACGCGGGCGGCGTTGCTTGCCAATGGGGCCCCGGAATAGGGGCTCCACCTAGTATTGTTAGGGGAAAGGGCCAATAGGGCCTACCCCAATCACCTCTCTGTAAAAAATTTATTGGACTATAAATGTTTTTCACCACCACCACCTAATTAATCTTTCTAATCAGGCTAGATAAATAAATAAAACTGAGTAGGAAATTGGTTGAGTTCGGGAATCGAATCCCGGTCTCTGAAGGGCGAGACGAGCATGCTACCACTCCGCCATGCCTGCTCGATGGTTTGGAATGAACAAAGGCGCGTCTAGTGGATAGGGTGCCTTCGTTCACTCCCATCTTCCTGCCTTCCCATTACAGCGAGGTTCAGGTGTCCACCGAGGTATGCGAGACAGATAATTTCCTTTCCTCAAAAACCAATTTACCGACGAGCAAAGTGTAGAACCGAACGAGCGATGGCGTTCTGAGGACTCCCTGGCAGCGTGGCAAGACGCTGTCGCGTTTCGCTCGAGGCGAAGTTTAACATATGTTAAACACATCAGTCACACAAGCAGCAATACTGCGCTTAAGGCTTTTGCCTCACCGCACTTTAGGTCAACAAAGTGCCCCCCTGAATTTTTTTGCCTCTCTCTTGTGTTAAAGCACTTTACGTGCAATATATCTTTGTATTCTAATCTCTCTCGAATGTTACTTTGCACGAGTTGCATTGTATTGTAAATCACTTTGTATGTGCTCGTACGAGTGAGTATGAAATCCTCTGTACCGTCTCTGCTGTATGAGGTTTGTTTTGCTTGTGAACCTTTCGCTGTGACCCATTCTCTGGCTTGCGAGCTGCGAAAGCTGGGCACCAAACGACCATGTCGCTTGGTAGCTGGTCTCGGGCTTATCTTGCCATGCCCAGTCGAGGGCATCTCCTTTATGACCGAGACCGCCCCACACGCTCTAAGGGCCTCTGGGAACGCGCGCAATAAGTGCGCGAAGTGGTTCTGGCGTCCGCGAACAGGACTTTTGGTGCTTTGTAAGCGCAGAGAACGGAGAAAGATCGGGAGACATTTACGAAGAGGTTGAAAACGAGTGCTTAGCAGGAGACCTATATTGCGAGATGCGGCGCACAAGCGGTTAGAAGCGGTTCATCGAGCAGGCGTTATGTACTGCATTTGAAGAGTTTAGGCTCAGAATGAATCTCAAGGAGGTAGCTGCGTTAGGACTTGAGTAGGGTATGAAGGGAGCTGAATTTGTTCAGTGGGTGGACCAGAAATGGAAAGAGGTGCAAGAACAGGAAGGGAGCTCATACTCAAAAAAGCGTGGAAAACGGGACAAAAAAAGGAGACAACACAGGCGCTGACTGACAACTGGCGGATCAGTAGAGTCAGCGCCTGTTGTCGCCTTCTTTTGTCCCTACTTTCGTGCTGTTTTGAGTATGAACCTTCACCAAGATGGCTATTTCGCCACAATTGTGAGGAAGAGAGAGAGAAATAAAGGCAAAACGAAGAAAGGGAGAGAGACCGGAAGGGAAGACAAGAAGAGTCTGAGAAGCTCTCTTTGGAGTGAGAGAGGGAATGGTAGAGAAAAGAAGAAGACAGTGCGCTAGAGAAGCCGCTCAGAAAGAAAGGCAAAAGAAACGTGAAGAAGAAAACAGATAACGGAAAAGGAGACAAGAGGCCGAAAAGGCATTTGAAAGAGAGAAAGCAATCCTTCTGATGAAGCTTGCTGAAGTTCGACATCTGAGGAAGGTTAGGGAGCCAGTGGAGCTAAATACCGTAGATGTCGGGTGGAAGGATAGAGGCATCGATTCTCTAACAACCACAGAAGAGGCTGTAGCAAGCTCTACAGGTAGAAGTGTGGTTGTAGAATAGCCCGTTCCTACAACTGAAATTGCAGAGAGTGAAGACCAGAGTATCACTTCCACACAAAGGGAAAATGTAGCTACTACCGATGTAGTATGCACTGAGGAGAGGGCCAACCGGGCGCTTCAGTCAGTTTGGGCATTCAGGAAGGCGCCTGAGGAGGAAGAATCAGTGCGCAGCTCTATCGTGTAATCCGAGTGCAACGCCTGAATGTTGCACTGCTGACCACGAGGAGTGGTCATGTGACACTGAGTGTGAAATCTCCGGCGTAACTGTAGCTGACGACAGCACACACAATGAAAACCTACGTTACCGCCCTTGCAGATACTGACGCCGACTATTCCGAGCTTAGTGGACAGTTTTCCGCGGCGCTCAAGATGGTTACTACCATCTGGGATGGCCCACAGATACGTACCGCTGGTGGCCATTTGAGCCCACGGGATTGAGCCCTACAGTGGGCGTAGTCAGGCTGATGATGATGGTGATGACGGGAAAGTGCACATCGCGAGTCTCGGTGCAAGGGGAAGCTTTCCTGGCAACGTTCGTCGTGCTGGCCCGGTGTTCCTGTGCTGTGATCCTCGTTATAGACTTTCTAGCAGAACACGGCAGAATCATCGACCTGCAGATCAAGTCTGTCAAGTTTTTTACTGCGAATGCCCTCCGAACCAACAGCAAACTACCTGCTGCAGTGCACATTTTTGACGGGCATATGAGTGTAATGCCACGTTCTAGTGTCATGGTGACCGTCACAGTGACACTCCGAGCAACAGAAGCTGTCGTCGGGAATAAGCAGGCTTTGCATACCAAGCTCAGCAATGAACACCAACACGTCAATAAGGGGACGGCTGTGGCGTACCTTGAAGCCGTCAAAGAAACTAAGTGCGCGCACAGTTTAACCAGCGCACCGCCAAAAAAATTCGACGCCCCTACTGACCTGAAAAATGACGTGAATCCGGACATGCTCAACTGCTACCGTAGCTCCTTTGCATCGTCGGCACGCGTCGGACGCACACATATTGTAAATCGCCGCATTATTACAGATGACACTGTCCGTCCCCTTCGTCAGTCACCCTATAGCGTTCCTCTAAGGAACGCACCGCTGTCAGGGCTCAAGTTGAAGAAATGCTGGATACCAACGTCATCCGTCCATCTTGAAGCCCGTGGGCGGCCCCAGGGGTTCTTTTGAAGAAGAAAAAGATGGGACAAAGATGGGCGGTTTTGCGTTCACTAATATCGACTGAACAATGTCACGAAAAAAGATGTCTATCCTCTGCCAAGAATCGACGAAGTGTCGGATCGCCTCCGCGATGCCAGATATTTCTATTCCATGTACCTGAAGTCGGGGTACTGGGAAATCGACGTCGGTAAGAGGGACCGCGAGAAGACGACTTTCATCACACCAGACAGGTTATGCGGATTCCAGGTCATGCCTTTTGGTCGTTGTTCCGCACCAGCCACTTTTCAAAGACTCATGGACACTGTTCTTGCCGATCTGAAGTGGCACACTTGTTTTGTATACCTGAACGGCAGGAATTTCTTCGCCCCAAATTTCAAGGGGCACCTTCGTCGCTTCGACGTCGTTCTGCAGGCTATAGTCACCTGACCTTACACTTCAAGCCGAAAATTGTCATTTTGTTTACGAGGAGCTGAAGTTTTCAGGTCACATAGGGAACCGGGACGGGGTCCTTCCGGATCCAGAGAAAACCGTTGCTATGGGGAATTTTCTGGTGCCACGTGATCTGAAAGAAGTTCGCTGCTTCCTTGGCTTATCTGCATATTACCGCTGGTTCGTCAAAAACTTCTCGACAATAGTCGCACCCCTTACCATCTTGACCAAGGCTGATGTGCCGGTAACATGGGGAATACCGCAGGAGCAGGCATTACAGGAACTCCAACGTCGCATTCAGACAGCACCCATTCTGGAAGCCGGAAGCCCCCGTTTACGACGACGCCTTTCTGGACGCCTTCAGCCACACCGACAGCACTGACCAGCAGCGCACGCTCCCTAAGGCTTTCAGACGCCCTTTGTCTTCTCTCTGCCTATGCGACGGCGTTCTTGACACGAATTTTGCTCCGAACCGTCGCCAGTCCTTACTTGTCGTGCTAGCGAGCCTACGCGACGAAATTTTGCAAGCCTGTCACGACGAACCCTCTTTTGGTCTCTCCGCCACCATGAAGCATTTTGTGCGAACTTGCTGGAACTGCCATTGAGGCAAGGTTATGTCTGCCAAGACTGCCGGTATTTTCAGGCCCATTACACCCCGTCCATTTCATTCCAACAAATTGGCATGATCATAGACCATTCCCCACATCTACCTCTGGAAACAGGTAATCATAGTAGCTAATGACTACCTGACGTACTACATGGAAACGGCAGCTGTCCCCAGTGGCACCACTGTTGAGATCGCCAAATTGTTCGTTCAGCAAATTGTCTTGCTGCACTGAGCACCAGAAGTTGTCATTACACAAGAGGGCCTGCCTTTTCCGATGAGCTCATGCAGCATATTCTTCTTCTGAGTCGCACACGGCATCGTAGGACGACCGCCTACCGGCCCCAGACAAGCGAACTAACGGAACGACTCAGCAAGGCAATTGCAGTCATGCTGTCGATGTACGTGGCCGTAGAACATAGAACATGGAACGAGGCCTTACCTTAGGGCACGTTCGCATATAATACTGCCGTCCAATAAGCTACCAACATGACACCGTTCTCTCGAGTTTACGGACGCATGGTGACGACAACGTTCGACGCCTTGCTTCCCCATTTCGACGAACGCACAGGCGACGACATTACCGCTTTTCTACAAAGCGCCAAGGATGTCCGCCAGCTAGCAAGGATGCGAATCCGAGATCAGCAAGGCCGGGATATGCACCGCTATAACCTGCGAAGACGAGATGCCGAATTCCTTGCAGGCGACTTTGTCTGGGCTTCGAACCCGATCCGACACCGTGGGCGGAGCGAAAAACTTCTGCGCCGTTATTTCGGTTAATGTACAGTCCTTCGTCGTGTCGGCGAGCTCAAGAATGAGGTTGTTCTTCACGAGACGCCCGAGCGCCGACAACGCAAGCGCTCCGAGTTAGTGCACGTAGTCTGCCTAAAACCTTACTACGCTAGGACGCACTGACCTTGTGCCACTGAAGGTCTTCTTTAGCGTCGGGTTGATGCTCCCGAACAGGAGGGGTAATGACGACAGCGCTGAAGTGGACAACGAAGATTTCCGAGGAAGAAGTGCGAGGCTCGGCTTTTTTCTCTCAGCCGTTCTTGCTGAACGCTGCGGTACCTAGTTCTTCGGAATTCGTCCTTGAATCAGGCGCAAGGCTATTTACCTACGTGACGATGTTTTTATTGTCTTTTTCCTCCCTTCCTAATGACACAGTGGTTTGGTTTGGTTTATGGGATTTAACGTCCAAAAGCGGCTCGGCTATGAGACACAGTAGTGAAGCGCTCCGGAAATTTCGACCACCTGGGGTTCTCTAACGTGCCCTGACAGCGCACTGTACAAGGGCCTCTAGAATTTCGCCCCCACCTAATGACACACATGTATCATGCAGTTATACCACTAGCATGCAGTTGTCAGGCAACGCAGATAATCTACCTTTGTTCACCAAACAACAAAGTGGTTTTCTGGCCTTTAGGCTCCGTACTCGCCTCGCAATCTGAAAGTTCTGGGTTTATTTCCGCGCTCCTTCAGAAGAAATTTTATTTTTCCGGCCGTGTCACGGGCATTTTGGGCGCCACTTTTTCTGGACATCGCGTTTCGTTGCCGATGAGCAGCATAAAGCGTTCGCATCAAAGGCACCACGCACAGATTACCGAGCAGCAGACGTGTCACAGTGCTTTGTCTGATGGGGAAGACGGTCGCCGCGCTCGTGAGGCTCAACGAGGGCGTAGAAAAGGCCCAGTTGATTTCGCCGGCGGGTCAGAAGCCGAACGGCGGCGTAGGGAGACCGAGGAACAGTGGGCGACAAAGGCTTTACAGCAGGAACAGTGGCGCCAGCGTAACCGCGCCGAAGGGAGACCACCTTTCAGGCTGCCGTCTCGGAAGAGGTTCGTTCTAGAGGGCCGCGCTGGAGGAGCGAGAGCGTAGAAAGCGTCAACGTGAGCAAACTGCCACTGCCGCCGCCCGGCCGCCGGCTTATGCCGACCGTTTAACTAGGCCGCTGCTTAGTTTAGTCAACTATGTTCCTTTCTCTATGCCTGTGGCTTTCCAAATTTGTCTGTTAATGCGAAAGCATTCCTCGTCTTTTATCAGTGGCGTGTACGGGACCTGTCATGAGAGTGTGTCGACAGAGAGTGTCCGCATGACTAGTCAATCATCCATATAAGAGAAATTATTTGGGTCGTTGATGGAATAAGTATGTAATTAGCATGAATTATTTATTAGGTCACCAAAATGATTAATTTCATTGACAAATAATCAATTAGACAAAATAGCTAATAAGTTGAATGAGATAATTACTTCTCAAATTAATCGATTTAGTGAATTGATAAATAAGTTAATTACTGGATTGATGAAACAAGCAATTTAATTCGATTGCATCGAACTAAGCCTCGAAACGATTAATTATTCGGACAGTTCATGAGTTGTCCAAATTGATTGGTCCAAATAGTGAATTACTTTAGACATTCATCGGGGATTCAATCGAATTGATGAATTACATAATTACTGTAATAATTAATTTGTACTTTATGTGTGCTTACTATACGGTCTAGCAACAGGACTCACGTCATCGGATGTGGCGGAACCGAGATTAGTGCGAAAAGACGATTTTGAAACGACGGAGGCCTAAAGAAAAGAACAGGCAACAACGTTCTCGGCAGGAGGAAGAAAAATGCTTTCCCATTACTGCACCCATGTAGGCTTGAGTGCACCCCTAGATTTTTTTTTTCTGCCTTTCGGCCAGGGAACATTGAATGTGACTGCCCGTTTTAAAGCGGTAGACCTCCATCCCTATTATCATCGTCCCACCATGTGTGGGCAGCACAAGCTCTTCTTGAAAACCTGCTTAACACCGCGCCTCATTGCTGTACTTTGACCGATTCTTTTTTATTCATCGTTCTTTGTATGTATGTTGTCCGATTTATTATCCAGAGAGCGGTGCGGCTTATCCTGGAAATAGCGAGCTTTCTTACATAAAAACCAAATTAAATAATCAGTGTGCGATGGAAAAGATTGGCGTGCGTCTGATAGGATACAAATCTACTGATTCTTAGTCATGTACAGTGAGAGAAGCTGCGATATTGAGCTTTAGATTTATTTTGTTGCACCTTTGAGTTCTAATTCGCTTGCTGTCTTCTTTTTTGCAAGATTCCGCTCTTGATCACGGGTGCCATTGCAGGCATTGTCGTCTTTTTCCAAACCATGGTGTCATTTGAACGCTGCCTGGAGTACACCAGGCTTTCTGGAGAGGTGAGTGGGCAGTACTAACCAACCTGCGGTCAAGAATGCCTGAATTGATGTTTTAGTAAAATATGACGTAAGCTGTTGTTGCAAGTGTGAGAACATTATTGGGCTTTATGCATGAGACCTCTGAACAAAACCATTTTCAGCTCGGGCTGCTTTTGATTACGTTGTACCAGCCAACTACGGCGTACTAAATTTTGACTTCTTCGCGAAAGCCGCACTGCATGAAGAAGCCTACAAGATGCATGGATATAGACCGTTTGTGTTTGGACTGGTCTCACAACGTTAAAGAGAAAAGGGCGATAAATCAAAGTGTGCCTGCATGAATAAGGTACCCTGTTCTAAAGAAAAAAAAAAGCTACTTGCATTGAAACTGAAGCCCTCAGAAGCTATATGGTAAAAAAGCTTCCGAAGTAATTTTATAGATAACAACGGCAGGTAGCTCCATATTTGTTGGAGTAGAGTGAGGACACTACGATAGAAAGACGTGCACCCTCTATACGCAATGCTTGATGACCTCGACAGCACCAGAATATTGGAACAATGCTAACATCATTATTATTGATGAGAATGGGAACACAAATGACTTGAAAGATTACGGACGGATGAGCCTACAGACCCTTTTTTTACAACGCATCTAACACAGTTAGAGTAACCGTAGACATAAGTGAACCAAGGGATCAGGCTGGATTTCGTAAAGGCTACTCTACAATGAACCACGTTGACACAATCAATGGCTGGATAGGCAATTGTGTAGAATATGACCAGCGTCTGTATGTGTCTAACATTAACTGATTGCGCGAAGCGTTTGACTTATTGCGAACCACGGCAGCCATGCAGCCACGGTGTTGGAGAGGCGTATGTAAAGTTAATGAAATTTCTAGAACAGTTGCACAGGTGTCATGCGGATTCACTGGGAGAGCGGTAAAATACCGATAAGGAAGGGCGTCAGGCAAGGAGACACGATCTGACCTGCTTAGAGGACTTATTCAGAGAACTGGACGGGGTATAACTAACTGTCCTGCTAAGTATCTCAGGGGCCGAATGCAAATCATGATAGAGGGCCCATACAGGCCAGGGAGAACGGTGTGCCTAGAAACTTATCTGCGACAATCTGAAACAGTCTCTGAAGGGAAGAACGAATTTTCCTGATGGGTATGCGTGTTTTATTCCATTTAGACAGACACCTGTGCCGCACACGCTCAAGTTGACGGAGCCCAGGGAAAATCGCCTCTGCCTTTGCTGACCTCATGCACAAGTCTTGACTTCCGAGCAAAGTGGCCATCGGAAGGAAAAGTCGAGTTTCAGAAGTACAGCGCATCGTACAGGCCAGGTGTCTTGCCAAACGTTCTCACAGATGTGTCCTTTCTCGTGAAACCCCGAGAAAAGGTAAATGGATTGAGAATCTTCTGGCTAGCGTACCCATTTCTGTAGCTAAGTTCTCGGATCCCCGCAAAGGAAAAGCATGCGATTTAGGCTAAGGCTCTTGCTCTAAAGATTTCTCGATATTACCAGTGAAAAAATAGAGAAGGCTACCGCGTTGGCACAGTGGTCATGGTGCTCGGCTGCTGACTCGGAAGACACGGGTTCGATCCTGGCCCGGGCGGTCACTTTTCGATGGAGGTGAAATTCCAGAGGCCCGTGTGCTGTGCGATGTCAGTGTAGGTTAAAGAACCCCAGGCGGTCGAAATTTCCGGAGCCCTCCACTACGGCGTCCCTTATAGCCTGAGTTGCTTTGAGACGTTCAACCCCATAATACTAAACCAAACAACTTAGATTGTTAATCAGAATTACACTTGAATAAGTAACTGGCACTGAACTTTTTTTTTTTTTCAAATCCAACCAATGTCTTCAAAACCACCGAATTCGTTTCTTCAGTCACCGCCTTTCTGAGAGCTCCACATATTGAAATAAACAAAGCAGAGTCATGCGCCACCGAAGCTCTGTTGTAAGATTTTTATTCACCACTGAAAGCCTGGCGTTGAGGTTTATATTTGAGGAGAAAATTTCTTCGATTCAGTTTGTTCTTTTTTTGCCCAAGGCTATTCTTTTCCGCTAAAGAAGTGTGAACTTCCATCTGAAAAGTGAGTTCAGAACTAACTACTTTTCGCGAACACCTAAGGCAACGGCACATTATG
Organism: Amblyomma mixtum; assembly: GCF_055824585.1. Taxonomy (NCBI): domain Eukaryota; kingdom Metazoa; phylum Arthropoda; class Arachnida; order Ixodida; family Ixodidae; genus Amblyomma; species Amblyomma mixtum. Next base: position 185,364,089 of record NC_143021.1, read on the forward strand.
CTCGTACAATAAAATAAAAGAAAGAGAGATAAAGAGAATGCAAATATTTCGCACTTTTTCCGCTATATAGTGAAGTCGCAAAACCTGGCGAAAATCGATTGGTACGTGCCTCGCAGCACAAGGGCCTATCATTTCGAGGTTTTCGAAGGTCTTCTTCAACCAGCCCCTTCACGCCATATCGTTCCAACCACTGACGTGACACCAACGTAGTAGCCGCTCACTTATTTTTTGGTGCGTGCTTCGTAGAGCAGTGCCACCCACCTCAAACAGTGGCAACCTCTGCCCCTCTCTGTGAACATCTTGAAAGAAGTATGTGGAAGAGACAAACTGGCTATGACACTGAGGAGAGCGCAGTAAAGAGCGTTGTTTTTCTAGCTACTGCTAGGGAAAGTTACATGATAATCGATTTCGACTGATCGCAACTGTACAGTGGGAACCGCGCCCATGATCTCTGCATGTCGCGTGCTGTGGCATATCAGGCGAACTCCAGCGACAGCTGTCTTCCATGCTAGGTTTGAAGGTAGCTGTTTATAATGTCTGGTTCTCGGCTTCGCCAGAGCGGACGTAGTCGTGTGTTTGATGCGAAAGTATTTCTTGCCTAATGAGTGGTGTAGACTGGATATGTCACCACGGGCTGTGTGATAGGAAGTGTGGACAGAGCGTGTCCTCACGAAATGTTGATCATTCAGTGAGAGTGTGATTATGATTTGTAATCATTAACTATGACAGAATGAAAATGAGGGAATTACTAAATAAAATCATTAATTGAATAAGAAGGCAATCAGTTTCGCTGATTGATTACTTCGAGTAATTCACGAAATTGGTGAATTGATGGTGATGATGATAGATTTTTATGGCACAAGGGCATCTGTGAACAATAAAAACAACAATGAAATGCATTGAGTGATATTTAATAAAGTTGGAATTAATAAGTTATACTTAATATAACTAATAATTATAGTTTAAAAATTATTAATGCATGTACTTCTAATTATTTAACAAATAACAACTGATTAATTGCTTACTATTCAAACAATTACAATAAATGAATAATTACACTACTAAGTAACAGAGGAAGCTACGGAACTCGAAATGCTTACGCATTTTCGCGCGTAAGGCGACTTGAGTTTAATATTTTTCACGCACGGCGTGGGGTCACCAAGCGCTCGCAGCGGAGTAGCCCCAAGTGCGGTAGTGTGAAGGTAGGATAATGAATAAAAATACCATGGGAAGCACAGTAAAGGAAATAATCTGCAAGAGATTTTTTTTTATATCGCAGACTGATGAGAATCCGAGGACTTTGATACGACGTTATTTGAATTACTCGCCAGGTTCCCCTGGTATATTATTTAGGAACTCTTGTTGAATGTTGTCGTCTCAGTACGACATCACCGCAGAGAGGAATACGCCTGCGTATCACATTCCTGCAGGTAGGCGTTGTGGGACGCACGGGAGCGGGGAAGTCATCGCTCATCATGGCTCTTCTTAGGGTCTTGGATGCATCAGAAGGCAGTATTCGCATCGATGACGTTGACATTGCGTCTGTCCCTCTGCGGAAACTGCGCTCAGTCGTCACCGTAATTCCGCAGGTGAGAAAATATTTCACGATCCTTAGACGTCTGTTCGAGCACCTTTATATGGTATCGGATTTCTTAGGAGACCACAGAGAGATTTCCTCGACACCTTCGGGAACTGAAGCCACATTAGCATCTAGCGACATCACAAGCTCTTTTGAGCAACTTGTACGTTCACTTGCGTTTCAACGCAATAACGTGAAGGAGTCGTGTCGCAGAAAAGGCGGCATCCGTCGCCGGCATTGTTGACAATGAGCAAAAAAATTGATGGGGACACTTAAGCTACGCCCTAAAAGGATGACGCGATAGCTAATGGGATAGTGCCCATATATGCACATTCGTCTTTCTCTACTTAACACTCATAGATCCCAGGGAGTCCTCAAACCACACCTGATCAGTAGTGCAGCGGTTAAGTGACACGCCAGAGCATGCGATACTGTCACCGGTGGGATTTGTGCGATCCAGGTTGCTCTTCCCTAGCAACCCCTCCTGACCAATCGTTCATTTTACTGCCACCTGCAACGGTGTGCACTTCACTGACAATCCGATGGGCGGTTTAGGATACGCCACCTGGTTACGTGATCAGCCGGTTACGTGGTTACGTGGCCCACCTGCCTCATAGGTTGCTTCTTTGGCAATTTTTCAAGAATGTTTCGCTCATGGTCAAAGGCGCTAAGTCCGACGACACCGGATTTTGCGCGATACGAGCTCGTAACGCTATCACGTTAAAATCCACCAGAAATCTTTCTTAACTAACCTGGTTAACGCGACCTTTTGGTGTCATGACAACCAGCTCACCGGATTTTAAGCAAACGTCCCACCGTGGCAGGCAACAACTAAATAACTGATTGATCGCAAGACTTGGTTCGCGAAGAGCAACCTGGACCGCACAGCTTCCACCGGTGCCAATGCCTGCCATCTCAGGGCAGTTGCGCACCGCTTAACCACCGCGTCAGAATTGGTACGAGGACTCCGAGGAATCTATGATTGGTAATTATAGAAATGCTAATTCTGTGTATATGACTATTAACCCATTAATGCAATGGCGTCATACCCTTATGGCGTAGCTCAAGTGTCCTCTTCAATCCTTTTTTGGTTTTACAGGCAGAATATGAGAGGTGTCGAAGTCGATTAAACTTCGTGTGTCAGATATTCAGCACAACGTTATAGAACCCCAGGTCAACTAAAATTTTCAGCTTTACTTCAGGACCACTGAGGACAGCTCCATGCAAATTTTAGTTCTGAGTGAAAATTGTTTGGTTGGCTCATTCTGGTTATGTTAACGTTTATCCAGCAGCAAAAAAAAAGGAAGCACTTAGGGCTCAGAAAATTTAAGTTAAACATTTTCTCACAACTTGAATCAAACTCTTGACGTCCTTACTGAAAAGGCCAGGTTGGCTCAGAAATTGGCACTGGAAAATCGGTTCCCATGGAAGAAATTTATTCACAAAATCGGCCGGTGATGGCCATACCTCTTTTTGTTTTTCTTTCTTTTTTTCGCATAGTATAGCTTCATTTTCAGTGAGAGTAGTCTCTCCGTCGTCAGAATGGTGTTGCCTGTCGACAGAGGCCAACTTTATTTTGCCTGCAGTGTTGGTTAGGGACATGAGCTATCACACACACCTTTCTTGTATGCACATACTCATGTATGCACATACACGTTTCACAGTGTTAGTTTCGCACAAATCCAAATCAGAGATGAACATGGGGAGGAAGAGAAGGCTCACACTGCAGATCAATGTTTCGACAAGAGCAGGACTTTTGATGTGAAGGAGCGCGGTTATTATTATGGGAGTTATGTAGTGAAGTTTACATCGAAGTGGTGGCGCTTGGTATGCGGTTAAGGGAAATGAATATGTGCGATGTAAAAAGGGTGAGAAAATTATGCGATTTGTATTAAAGAAGCTTTGGTTCAGGAGAGACGACTGCAAATGTTGATACGGAGGTGAGAAGCGTGCTGAAGTGAAATGTTTTGGTGAGAGGAGAGGCGAAAGAAAAAAAAAAGATGGGAAACGAAAAGGCAATCAATAAAAATGAAAAAAAGAGGATAAAACTGTACGCAAACCCAAAATATATTGGTGAATCTAAAGGGAATACAGGGGAACAACAGGCGCAGGAGAGAAAGGAGGTGGAGGCTAAAATGATACTAAAAACAGGAATAAAAAGAAAAACAGAAAAAAGCGGGCGAAACAGAATCGTATGGGATGAATAGAGGAATATACAGCGTGTATTTTTCTCCCAACCGTTTTAGGATCTTACTAGGTGACTGTATTTTCGCTGAAAAATACCATATATACGGTAAGTTTCCCGTGGAGTTGTTTATCTCCCCTTGTTGTAATGCCCTAAATTTTTGGTTAAGGAGTGCCTAAATTCGTTTTCCTTCCGTTTCGCAATGAAGCGTAAATAGAGAATTATTTATTTATTAAGAAATACCGTCAATCTCGTGGGAGATTTTTACAGGTAGGGTAAATACAGGTAAATATGACATTTTATAGCAAGAACAGTGATTTGTAAGAAAGAAAAATAAAACGTTACCGCATAAGAAAGAAAAATAAAGCGTTACCGTATAAGCGGAAAGAGCGTTCCAATATACATTAGTAACAAACCTGAAATATTGCTCAGTAAAACACACCACATCAAAAACGGCACAACGAAATCAGTAAGCCCACAGCTATAAAAAAATATTATAGCGCAGTTCTTAGGTGCGCGTACCAGCATTTCGCGTCGTAGTAGTAGTGCGCGTAACACGCCGTCTGACAGGTCACAGGTCACTGTGTCACCTGACATGTGACAGGTGGCAGGTAGTAGAAGAGCGAAACGGCACCTGCCTCAGTGAGAGTGGAGGAATGGACAAATGGAAGGTGGCTGCCACGGAAAGATCCCGTAGGGAGGCTAGGAGCGTTACACGCCACCTGCCCGCGATGGCGTGACAATGCGTGAAGAGCTGCCCTCAAATTCTAAGGCGAAAGCCTTTAATGGCTCATGCTCGCGGTGTGCGTCCGTGCGCTGGAATCGTGCCAACTGTGGCCTCTCCTCCGCGCAGCGGCGCAACCTCCTCCCCTCCTTAGCTACCAGCACGCCGGTGGGGGGCGCAGCTGTGCATAGCAACCGTGACGTCACACAGCAGCGGTAGAACGAGCGCGTCGGCGGTGGCAGCTGCACCGCCGCTCCGGCCGCTCCTTCGCCAGACGTCTCGTTGCAAGCGATTGAGTGAGACGCATGGCTCCGAAGCGGCCCAGTGATTCCGCGCCAAGCGGTTCGGGGAAGCGGCAGCGGGTTGACCACAAGGCTTTCGCCAAGCACACTTTAGAATTTCCAAAGTGTGTTTACTTGGAGTAGTCTATTGCATTACCGGCTCTCGTAATTGTCTGTAAACTTTGCGCAAAAACATCATGTAAGCATCAATGAAGTGTGCATAAGCTTGAAGAGCAATGCAGTACTATTTACCAGCTTGTATTGTGTGCTGATATCAACTTGCGAGCTTAAAATTTGAAATTTGGGTGCAGAAAATCCTCGACCCATTCATCAAATTGATACAAAGTAGAGCAGCGGCTAATTAACGATTCCAAGATTTTTCATTCCTTACCTTTCAATGGAAAGAAGGAGTGTCCAAACTTTCAAAATGACATAAAATTTGCATCGAAGCCGGCGAAGGTTAACGGGTTGCCTGTCATGAATCGGGTATGGCGATGTACAAAGGTGAGCACGTCTGTCTGGAGTGGTGCGTTGTGGGATAAAATCTGATATTCTTATTTCAGTTGCTTTGTTGCGGGTATTGCGTTTGTGCTTTTGTCATTCGCGCAGCTGGGCGGAAACGCTAGAGAGCAAGGATTACCACGGAAAACCGCGGCCTGCGTTAATTTCTCTTCGTTTACTCCGCCTGCAACATCTCTAGCGCTCCCACCAGCCACACTTTGTCCAGCGCTCTCAGTCAGTTATTTATTCCATTCCACTGTTTTGCGGCAGAAAGTACATTGGTCTGACCGGACGTTGCTTAAGTGAGAGACTGAAGTAACACAGCCACAATTTGAGTGTTCAAAAGCCGCGCCATCTCAGAATTCACTGCCTATATTGTAATGTTCTCGACTCAGGCTTCTTACAGACCTTGAAAAAAAAACCCGCAGTGATAGGGAGACGTGTTGATAAGCTAACACGTTAGATGATGGAAGCTGCCCGAATAAAAAGGTTGAGTGACTAGGGCGGGAGCATGCTTTCAATTTCACTCTCAGAGGGAGAAGTAGTTTCTCTTTCAGGAAACTCCAGTTTTTAGCAGCATTCTTTAGCACACTAGTTTTTACTCACTTCTATGCTTTTTTATGCTTTTTATTCGATCGTCGCCAATTTATCGTTTTTTTTGTCGTGTTCTTTGTTGGGCTTCTATCGTTTTTACCGTCTTGCCTTCAAGTAATGTTTTTAGTCGATCATCGCTGTTTTTAAGCATGAAATGCTTTTAGCTCCCGTTGTCGGCAGTGTGGTGACGTCACGCCAAGACCGAGAGCCAACATCCGGGCACTGAATTCCACACATCCGGGAGCTGAGACGAGAGCATCCGGGCACCGTACGAGATTTAACAAGATTTGACGAGACTCTCTAAGCCCTCTTACAGGACCGACATACTAGCGCCGGTAGCTTCGCGCCTAACGGGTGGTGGCGTTCCTCCCTTCCTGTACGGTGCGGTTCGGGTGCCGAACGAGATGACAGAAAATTACTGCGCCATTTCCTTTCCTCAAAAAGCGTCGCGTTCAAAGGGCAAGTCATCGCGCCGAACGGGTGGTGGCGTTCCGTGGACTGCCTGTCAGCGCTACAGCACGCTGTCGCGTTCCACTCCTAAAAGCGAAACTTAAGCGTCATTAATTAGCAGTTAATTAGTATTTAGTCAATAATCAGTAATTAGTCACTATTTAGGAATTTGTCATAACTTCGTAATCAATTATGTGAGACGTAATCCAGTGGTGACGTCACCAGTGTCACATAGGCAAAGTGGCGCGGAAAGCGCTTTCGCCTCTACGCACTTTAGACAATTTCGAACGCGCTGCATGTACATTCTTGTCAGGCCTGCGTCTCGTCGTGTCCGCGGACGCTTCTGAATTTTCCTGCATTTCAATGCCGCCACCGTCACAGCTGCTTAAGCCGAGCAATGGAGCCTGATGAAAGGAAAGGTAAGAAGCGTCTTGCCGAAAGCGATCGCTTTGCGAGTGATACGCCACAGCAGGACTGCTCGCCCCTGCCGACAACACAACGATTACAAAGATAACAGGCAAACAGAAACCGGATACAGCTGACGAGGCAGGGTGGAAGAGATTCCCCAGACACCCACAGGAAACGATTGCGTCTACATGGACCAGTGCACAGTATGTGTGCTGTGGTGTGTTGAACACTAGACCCATTTCAAGACTTTGACTAGTACCATATAGAACCAATGTGTTATGCCCGTAAATATTTCATGCTTACTCTACTCTCGGTAACGGGAGAGGCAGATATTTTTTAATATTTTCGGTGTTTCTTGTTGGGCTTTTATCATCTTTAGGGTTATATTGCTATCCGCAATTTCGTTGCGGCTTTTAACATTGTTAATATTTAGCCATGTTCTTTGTTTACATCTTTTTCGCCATAAAAAATTTTGATTGTGCCATTGTTCGACATCAAATATCATCTTTTGCTTCGCTTTGGGTGTGTGTTGCCTTTGTTGCATTCTTGGTTTTTCTTGGAAGAAAAAAGTTGCAAGTTGGTTGCGTTGTGTAGGAGTGGTGGCTGGTCTGTCAGAGCCTCACATTTCCTTTCTTAAAAAAAAACAAAACAATTTCTGTTGCACCCCGTTCAGATTACAGTTGACTAGGACTTTGTTTGCTTCAGTCGTTGTTTTTTACAGCTGGACTTTTTAATTTTTGTTTGTTGCCTGTAGGCCTTTTCTCTTGGTCATGTGGTCTGATATGCACTTCTTAAATACAGGTTCGCCTCTTTTCGAAATAAAAGGGGTTAGTTTAACGCTTCATCCTATCGTCCATCTCGATTGTTGCGTTCCGTTCGTTCTGGCGCTCTGTCCTGCAAGCATGGAAACAAACCAACTCGCGCAACTGCAAGTGCCGCCCAACAGCAAGTGCTCTAGACAAGCCATCTCTCGTCTGTACTTGGAGGTATCTGAACATTAAAATGGGGATGAACAAGCTGCTGGAAGAAGTATAGGCGTGCCAGTACGGGTCTGTTTTCAGCGTTCAGCGTACCGTCCCACTCATTTCAAGAGAAGGGAGTCATTTGGCCCGTCATTCATGCTGTTTTCGTTAAATATGTATTTGGTTTTCGGTGTTTGCACTCCTTGTAGTTCATTTACGTATTGGTTAGTAGCTGGGAACCATATGGCGTTTCAATACTCTGTTGTTCACCTTTTAAAGGTATTGTTAACTAGCAATTTGGTATCGGGTAGGGCTAGTCTAGCTGCATTAGCAATACTGGATAAGTCTAGAACCCTGGGTTGGGCCTGTCTTGCGTTTTACAAGAAGAATTCATGACATCTCAGTAGACCGAAAGACTGCAACTTACGATGGCAGACCGAGGCCAATGAGCTAATTTGCAAAGTGTTGCTACAATGACGAGTCCTCCACCCTGTGCATACCTGTCGTTTTGTGTGGGCCTGCTTTTTTGGGGGAGTTATCACAACGTTCTAGATGTTGTTTATAAGCCGCGTTTGTGTTACAGCACCAGAGTATGGCTTGAAGCCGAAAAACAAAGGTTCAGGTTTTTCTATTTATTTTAAGAGGGTGCAGAATTACATTGATAAAGGTTTTGATAACTGTTTGTTCATAAATGTTCCAAGATTGATTGAAATTCTAATTGAAAAGCCATCACAAAGGCCCATGCCTCGATATACGGCGTGCTGTAAAGCTCAAATCACCGAAACAACACTCCACCACTCCACCCGTGACAGTTTAATAAATGGTTCAGGGCTGCTGAAAATATAAATCACCTGCAGTATAACCCTCGGCATTATGTGCTCTACCCATGAGCACAGGACTGAATCTCTTTCGCCACGACCCCATTTAAGGGCGACCAAATGGCGAAACGGCCACTTGTTGCGCTATGTCTGTGGACGCTAAAGAATCCCGGAAGGTGCCTGTTTTTGCGGAGTACTTCGCTACGGCTTCTTCCACAGCATACGTGACGCTTCGGAACGTTATACACTACGAACATATCATATCATATTTTATTGTACTGTACAACGCCATATTTTAAACCAGAAATTCTGGAGGAGCGATCTCTGCAATCCGATTGAACTGCACATGCACGGGAATCCAGTGCCCATTGTGCCTCAGGTGAAGATTCTCGGCCTTCTCATTAACAACACACTCGATGCAACCGCCACCCTTCAGCTTTTGCAGAGACAGACCAAACAGGTCGCTGCACTTATCAGGCGGGTGGCAGCACGCAATCATGGGCTGTCTGAACGCGAGACCCTCAATATGACAAATGCACTAATCATTAGCCGCATTACTTACCACCTTCCATACCACATACTCACTCAGCGGCAAAGACAACAGGCAGACATCCTAATACGCACGGCTGTCACCTCTGCCTTAAGTCTTCCACGGACGGTTAGCACGAAACGTCTCCTGGCCACTGGTACCCACAATACAGTGATCGAATTAATAGAGGCTCAACGCACCAACCAATTAGTCCGCCTGAGTCGCACGGAAACAGGACAATGCCTACTGCGACAGCTACGTCTCAATCCACCAATTCCCACCCCAACAAGTCCTACACCTTACATGATTTCTCTGCGCACGCAGGATCACATATATCAGAAGCCCCTACCACGCAATATGAGTGCTAGTCTCCATCACGGTAGGCGGCAGGCACGAGCGAGCTATTACACCAAAACATACAGCAACCGCTCCGATATCCTTTATGTCGACGCGGCACAAAATTCTAAACCAAGATATTTCACGGCAGTCGCAGCCTATGAAGACGGCACAGTGGGGGCCGCCGCCACTATTCGAACTAATTCGCCTGCAGAGGCGGAAGGAGCCGCCATCGCACTTGCTCTGGCCCACTCCATCATTGACAAAAACATAACAGAAATTTGCAAAGATTCACAGGCCGCGTACCGCCACTACCTAAAGGGCGTGGCGACTCCGGCAACACACCGTATTCTTTCCACGGCCACTTCTCTCGACCGAACGGTTACTCTGTCGTGGGTCCCTGGGCATGCCTCGATCCCCGGTAATGAGCGCGTTCATGCGCTGACCCTAGAACTCTCCTCCCGGACCCCGGAGGATCAGGCACCCAACCCTGCGCAAGAAGCCCCTTCGGTCCTCTTTACATATCACTAAATTACCATATTTTAGAAATTCAGCCGCATGACACTGCCACCACCCCACAGTACCTTGTCGCCCTTATCCAGCGCCACATGGCGGCAATTACAGACAGGCTGCTTTATTTCACCCCACCGCCGCTCATGCTTTCATCCCACCTTTCCTCCTGATTGTAACACCTGTGGCGTGCCCAAATCCACACTTTTCCATTACCTTTGGGAATGTCCTTCCCCAAAGGCAGTATCCCCCATCCCCAATACCACTCATTCTCCCTGGGAGGCTGCTTTACGGACCGCTCAGCCCGCCGGCCAGAAATGGCTAGTGGATCGGGCTTTACGTGAAGCACTAGCCCGTGGACTCCTGGACCAGTAGGGGACCACCCTGGAAGATTTTTTTTTGTGTGTAATAAAGTTGTTTCCATCCATCCATCCTCTGCAATCCAAAGGTGCATATGAATGCAATCATTTTTGCATATCGCAAGATTGCACCGCAGAAATCAATATAGCCGCAGATCTCTTCTAGAGTCGTTTGTAGTTTTGTGCTCTCTACCGTTAAGATACCATCCTATTGGTTTTCTATGGAAGTCTTAACTGCTCGGTTCAAGCGCCGGACAAACATTAAAAGGAAGATTTTGCTACTCAGTGAAAGGTTAGACAATTCGCATCAGTATCTTCATAACAGTGTCTTACAATATTCCACAGTTGCCTAATAGTGAAAAGTGCTGCCCAGAAAGTTGAACTCGTAGTCCATACCGTACAGTACAATATTAGGATGTGAATGAGGTATGTTCTTTCTATAGGGGTAACTTTCACCTCTCAATCGCCCAAATTTGGTCGCATATAATTGCTATTCTTCGATTCGATGTTTCCTAAACTAATATTATCAGTGAAATATGCATTTCCATTCTTGCTGCCACTGACTGTAGGAAGTTGGCGATTTTATTCTCTACTCTATGTAGTTTAGAGGCTCCCAGCCCGGCTTCTATAAACAAATCCTTCTTTTCTTCCATAAACCAGGACCCATGCCTAACACGAGGACCCTTGCGCGACGTACTGGATCCGGCCAGAAGCCACTCTGAAGAAGATGTGTGGCGAGTGCTGGAACAAGTGCACATGAAAGGGTTCGTTGCCAATCACCCAGAGAATATATGCCTCGAAGTCGGCGACAGTGGAAGCAACCTCAGGTACCGGCCACCCCACATGCACTCACTTCCTTCGATCGTAATAGAATGTCTCAGTCATAGCACATAGGCCGACCCCGATATTTCCAGCTTGCTTTGCTGCGATTGATGGAGTTGGTTTCTGTGAAACGTCCGTGAACGCCGCAGTGGCACATTGGCATCCGCATTATTCTAATCAGGATATGCCGATCTTTTGTGGTCGGTAATGGGGGTCGAAATTTTATCTAGACTGGACTCAAAATAACGGATGTGCTCAGTCTAAGAAGCTAGATCAATCACGAATTAAAGCGGAGCCTTCCACCACGGTATCGGTGGCATCCCGTTATTTAGGCTCGGAACATGAAAATATAACAATTATTGAAGCTTCCATGCAGAAAGAGCATGCAGGAGAGGGTCGAGCACTGTATAGGAAAGAAAGGGCAGGAGGTGAGGAGTGTGGCACTAATCGCATTGGAGGAACGCACTTAAAAAATACGAGGAACTTTAGCGGCTAAAGTGGTGAAAGGCGAAAGCCTGAGTGCTGCATTCTGCTACGCGATTGTTCACTTTTCATTTTGTTGGTGCATTAATTAACTGCCAATTAATGACGCTTAAGCTTCGCCTTTAGGAGTGGAACGCGACAGCATGTTGTAGCGCTGCCACGGAGTCCAAGGAACGCCACCACCCGTTCGGCGCGATGCGTTGCCCTTTGAACGCAACGCTTTATTGAGGAAAGGAAATGGCGCAGAAATTCTCTCTCATCTCGGTGGACACCCGAACCGCGTCATACAGGAAGGGAGGTAGTGGGAGTGAAAGAAGAAAGAGGGGCCGTAATGCGGAAATGAAAATTGTATTTGAGGAAAGGAAATTACGCAGTAACTGTCTCACATATCTCAGTAGACACTAGTCGAAAATTGTATTTGAGGAAAGGAAGTTGAGCAGTAACTGCCTCACATATTTCGGTGGACACCCGTCAAAATTCGCGCGCTGTGACGTCACAACAATTTGGACCAATCTGAAACGCGGACAAATACGCCTTGCTCGTCGGTAAATTGGTTTTTGAGGAAAGGAAATGTATCTGTCTATCATATCTCGGTGGACACCTAAACCTCGCCGTAACGGGAAGGGAGGAAGATGGGAGCGAACGAAGACACCATACTCACTAGACGCACCTTTGTTCATTCCAAACCATCGAGCTGGCATGGCGGAGTGGTAGCGTGCCCGACTCGCACTCCGGAGACCGGGGTTCGATTCCCAAGCTCGGCCAATTTCCTACTCGGTTTTATTTATTTATCTGGTCTGACTAGAAAGGTTAAGCAATTCGGCAATGAACTAAACTCAGTCAAACTTACTTGGAGCATCACTATACGATCCCTTTAATTGGTTGCATGGTTAGTAGCCAAAGTACAATTGGCCCCGTTTGAAATGCGCGCACTGTGACGTCACGGCCGTTTCGACCAATTGAAAAGCGTCACATTTCTGTCGACAACTGCTGCTTACAACGATGAGACCGGGGTTCGATTCTCGAGCTCGGCCAATTTCCTACTCGGTTTTATTTATTTATCTGGTCTGACTAGAAAGGTTAAGCAATTCAGCAATTAACTAAACTCAGTCAAACTTACTTGGAGCATCACTATACGATCCCTTTAATTGGTTGCATGGTTAGTAGCCAAAGTACAATTGGCCCCGTTTGAAATGCGGGCACTGTGAGGTCACGACCGTTTCGACCAACTGAAAAGCGTGACATTTCTGTCGACAGCTCCTGCTTACAATGATGAGGTTTTCACTCTCTCTGCCCATCGAGAGTGGACGTAAGCGTGATATGCCTTCGCTTCCGACGCAGCATATTCCGGAATGGGTTATAGATGGTGTCAGCCGCAGTCTTTCGATGTGTCTAAAGCAGGCAATGTCATGTCAAACCACAGGATACAACACCACACTACACTACAGCACACCACAAGACACCACACCACACCGCATCAAACACACCAAACTACATCACACAAACCCAAAGCAAACTACCCTGCGCCACACGATCGTCTTCCCATCGATCGGCTTCCATTCGCTAATGTCAGCAATTACAGAAAACTAATTTTTGTGTATGTCAAGGGAAGGTCATAGACCTGATGCAATGAATCGATGTTGCATCTTTCTAGTGGAGATACTTGCTACGTACTTTCACCGCTTTAATTATAACTTCATGCGTAATAGCATCGCTTGATCTCTGCTAGCGCTTCGCTGTTCTTGCTCCTACTCCAAAAGCTGAATGAAATATTGTAAGAATATTTGTTGCAATGTTCGATTCTTTCATTGCCCTTTAGAATGATGGTCACTTTGGGTAGCTACACAATTATTTTTCTAGACGGTGGTAAAGCTGCAGTACTACTCGATTCGGCATCTATAAAGCAATATTCGATCAAGCTTCGATAAAGCAGCTCTGGCTTGGTAGAACTCATGAAGAGGGGGGGGTCTGTTTATGATAACAACATGGGAATGAGGACTGATTGCAGGGAGTGCTTATGTTTTCTACGCAGTCCATTGGGCCGCTTTAAGTACGTCGTGCGTTTGTAATTCATGTAGAGCTCCGCCTCGACAAACGCCTTTACCCTCCCCCTCATCCATCACTCACGGTGCCGGAGTCTCGCCTTCTTCGGCACATTCAGATGAATGCAGTTATCAACCCGTCCCGCCTCTTCCTCTATCGCTATCGATCGGACCCTTCCTGTCCCAACTGCCCCTGTATCTATGCGGACCTGACCCATTGCCTCTTCTATTGCCCGGCTGCTCAGCAGTCGGGTTCCTTCCCCCCACCCTCTCTATCCATCACCACCTGGCTCGACTGGCTTGGCGCTGAAGGGGAAGAAGAACAGCGGCTTCTGGTCGCCCAGGCGGTCGACATGCTCGGCCTATAAATTATGGTCGAATAAAAGTCTTCTACTACTACTAATTCATGTAGTGCCACAATGCGATTACTAGTATTTATATTGCCGCGAATGTTTGTAGTGCTTGTTTATTCTTCAAAAGTGCCGGTACGCCGCTTTATCGGTTTCTGATGCAAGATGCGCATAGATTTATCTCGATTGAGCGCATCCAGGCGGATGCCGACTCTACGGTGTTCCAGAGTGTTCTAGTAACTTTCCGAGTTTTATCTAGAAAGTTCAATGCCAGCTTTAAATTGAACAAGGCCGAGAGCGGCGGGCATTCTGTTCGACGATCGTCGAGCACGCTTGTTGCTATGCCGCCGCCGAGTGATTCAACTCTTGGGGGGCGCAAGTCAGCCCAAATAAGAGGTTCGTTTCCAAGAGATTCTCGCTGTTTTCCTGTTCGCCGGACGGCAGTCACCACTACGTGACAATATATCGTCGACAATAGTGCTACGACGTTGGGAGGACGACGAAGTGTGTCGAATGACGACGGCGCTGCGGTGTGCACGAGCGTGCTATTCGGCAGTCCCAGGACATCATTCCTCTGGCTAGTAGATTACCTCTACTGCATATAGTCATTACGTAACAATATAAACAAACTAACGCGCCAAAAAAATTGCTGGGTAGAATAACGATTACACCTAGTGCCATTTTTTAGCAGCGACACCACCGCTGCTCAAGGCCGGGATCGCTCTGGGTGTCAAAGATTGAAGAAAGCTCACAGTAACCAGCTGGACGCGCAACTACTTATTGAATTTCAGAAGTGCAAGATGCCGGGCTAGTTGGTAATCCATGATGAAATAACAGCGCAAGGAACGGGACGAAAACACGAAGGAAGAAGACAGCGCCCGTGTCTGTGTCTTCTTCCTTCGTGTTTTCGTCCCGTTCCTTGCGCTGTTATTTCATCATTATTGAATTTATTAGCGGTAAAACTGTAACTTCGAACACTACCTGTTTCCCGCTCACCTGACCACAGTGCTGGTCAGCGTCAGCTGGTCTGCCTCGCCCGAGCTCTGCTGCGGCGTCCGCGTGTGCTGCTACTGGACGAGGCGACGTCCAGCCTGGACGGAGACGCGGACAGGCTCATCCAGCGGACTTTGCGCCAGAGCTTCACCCACTGTACGGTGGTCACCATTGCGCACAGACTGGACACCGTGCTCGACTACGACAAGTGAGTGCGTCTGTACAGTCTTCTTTGAAACTCCCCAGGCAACGCTGTCGGCGTTGAGCAGGCAGAGCATCCTTAAATACTAAATGACTTCGAAGGGCTATTCGACAACGGCTCTCCACACCTGCTTAAGTTTATAGCCTGACAGCGATCTTGAGTTGCTCCACTAAACACCTGAAACGGAAACCGCGTGGCCTGGATATTTTCGATCGAAGTTGTATATCCACGGAAAAAAAGCTGATGAGTAATTACTGCAACAATGGGAGTGCATATGTGCCTACGTAGACCAGAATTTATGAAGCGCAATATCCCTGAGAAAATGTAATTGTCATCAGTGCCTTCGGAGGTCGTCTGTTGCATCGTATTACATGGCCATTTTTCCCCACAGCCTGGAATATTTACCCTGGTTATAGTTTTGCAAATTACACTGTGAGCCATTCAGCCTTAAACATATGTCCTGGATGGAAATAAATTGAATTCTTTTTGGGAAACCCGCATTCTGTAAGCTTGTTATGGCGACTGTACACAGAGTGCTCGAACGACAGACCCGGCAGTATATTAGCGTGATTTACGAGTGGCCTAGGGCTTGAAACAAGACCATATCGCACATCCACATTGACATGGATCGTGTTTAACTGCTCGTGCATTTAAGGGTATATAGGCCCGCCATAGAGCGGCGACTGTCCGAATAGTTGCTGGTTTCTTTGCTCGTATCTCGAATGGCCACTCTTTTGAGAGTTTGATTAGCTTAATTCTTATTTAATTTGTTGCGCCGTCAGGTGGCGTAGCTTTACAGTGAGGATTGGATGGATTATAAGAAACGATGAAAAGTTAAAAAAATAAGCTGTGGAAACATGGGAACAAGTGCATAACACAAAACAATGCCAAACAAATTGCGCTTCTACAAATGCATTAAAAGGTTTAACAATAGAATTGTAGCACCAGGAACATTTCTTTAAACAAAATAGTTGAGGTTAATTATCCCAAGAAAGAGATTTAAGAAAAGGTCTGAAAAAACTGCGTACTAGAGGAGCTGGCGGCATTGTCTGCGGGTAGAGGGTTCCAATAAACGTGTAGAGGAAGAATAAATAACATTAGAAACTGTTTCTTCAACAGTGAGTAGAATACAAGATCCCCTGGCCGTCCCTAAAATGACCATTTGGAACTCTATCGCTTGTTGGGTTCTGCATTAGTTTCTGGCATCTTTTGGTGAATAATTCTCGAGTTTGCAGGAGCAATACTTTCACTGATTGCATGCATATAGAGGCGGCACTGGAACGGCGTGTCGTTGCCTACCAGGGCTTCGTTATTTATGCTGATTCGTGTATGGGGTGGGGCGCATATGGTAGGTTCTCTCAGATCATGAATGACAGTTTACCAATATCACCCAAGAGGAAAGTACAGAGTAGCTGTATCTGACCGGTACTCACCTATGGGGCAGAAACGTGGAAGCTAACCTAGCTAGAGGGTTCAGCTTAAGTTAAGCACACCGCAGCGCGCAATGGAAATGAAAATTATAGGTGCAATGTTAAGGGACCGTAAGTGAGAAAACTGGGTGAGGGAACAAACACGGGTTAATGACATCCTTGTTGAAATCAACAGGAAGAAATAGCTTTGGGCAGGGCATGTAATGCGAAGGCAAGACAACCACTTTTCTTTAACGGTAACGGAGTGGATTCCAAGAGATGGCAAGCGTGGCAGGGGGCCGCAGAAACTTAGGTGGGCGGAAGAAATTAAGTTTCTTGCCGAGATACGGTGGCCGCAGCTGGCAAAGGATGAGGTTACTTGTAGCGACATGGGAGAGGCCTTTGCCCTGCAGCGAGCGTAGTCAGGCTGATGATGATGTGTGTCTGTGTGGAACATATGACATGTGGTAATCTGTCCTCATCCTTTGATGCCCTCTGCTGCCCTCATTTTCTCCCAGGATCCTGGTGATGCACAGTGGTCGGGTCGTGGAATTTGGCCACACAAGTGACCTCGCCTCAGATGAGCGCTCTGCTTTCCACGCCTTGCTGCGAGGGGCGGGGCTGGCACCGGCCGCTGCTGCTCCAAAGATTGCCAGCGTCTAAGCAACTGCGTTAAATCTTGTCCCGTGCGGTGGCGTTATTCTGAAAGCCAGGTTAAGATAAGTCGGGATGAGTCGGGATAAGTTCTACCTGAAACAAGCATTAAGGACGAAAACATCCTAAAATTTATTCTGGCCTCCAGTTAGTTTTATAAAATGAACGAAGAGTACTTAGAGGGGCCTATATGCAAAAGAATAGAAAATTCATAGTGGCTGACTAGGTTTTATGAAATCTATTTGCAGGACTTATACGAGGTACAGGCAACGGAATATAGAATTAATATTCGACACTTTTGGCAACACCTACTGAAGTACAAACCTACACACTTGGCACTGCCCCGGCGCGCCTATCCTCGTTTAACCCTTTCGCCGCTAGCTTAGGAACACTATCGGTGGTGTGGCGGTAAGGTATACCTAATAAGGAAATCGTTTGCTCCATCATTTTATTTCAAGAACTATATATTTTCTCTTATCTATGTTATCATCACAATGCGCTTGTATGTGCTGAGTGCGGAGGTGCCGACGAAAAGAGAGGGTGCAAAAGTGAAGATATTGAAGAGTGGTTTATTGGCACGTTGAAGTGCCGGCAACGAAGACCCGGGCGCAAGTCGTCTAGGAACCAGCGAGGCGAGAGCCCGGCACACAAGCGGCAGTTCTCCAGCACGAGCCTTTCACGGGCGGCGCTAGCGCTTCGTCGTCGTTGGTGGCGGTGCGGAATCATCATCTTCATTCCAACTGCTACGGCGGAAAGAGGGAGCCATCCTGGCGACTCAAGGCGAGGAGACGACGAGAGGGCTGTAATAAGGCTTCAAGCGGCTGACATGAACGACGTCGCGACCACGGCGGCGATGGTCCAAAGAAGGTGTCACCGGTTCGATGATATAGTTCACTGGTGACGTACGCTCTAAGATGCGGTAAGGACCAATGTGCTTGGCCGAAAATTTGGACGCAGCCGGAACAGAGAGCCAGACCAATGATCCAGTGGAGAAGTGTGTAGCGGGCGTGTCTTGGTCCGACTCATGTTTCCGGAGCCCTTGACGTTCGGCGGTGAAGGAGCGAGCCAACTGGCGGCACTGCTCAGCATGGCGGCCGGGTAATGTCAGAAATGGAAGTATATTCTGAGCTGTCGGGGTTGCAGGGAAGGATTGTGTCCAGCAGACAGGAAGGCTCGCGCCCAAATAAAAGAAAGAATGGGGAAAAGCCGGTGGTTCCCTTAGCGAAAAGAGGATGTGCTAAAAATGCATTTCAAACGTATTGTATTAATTTCATATTTATTTCGCATTTTTTTGTCCCTATGCTTAAACTGAAATACGAATGCTTTCTAAGTATACTAGGAATAATATTTTAAACGTTCTTAAAAATACGTGAAAAGTACATTTTTGCCCGCTTAGCATATTTATAATGCATTAAAAATATAATAAAAATATACATTAGAAATATACTAAAAATATACATTTAATACATTAAAAATGTGTTTACTCGGGCTTAAAAAAAGTCTACTGGGCGGCTCCATGGAATGACACGGGTTAATTCATCAACTGGAGAACAAATCGTATACGGGTATTTATCATTAATCAACAGGAGTCTGATATTATAAGGTCACGTGATTGACTGGGAACGGCAGATACCTACATACAGCATACCAAGACGACAGCGACAAAGCAAACAACAAATCCAACGACAAGCGCTATACTTGGCTTGCCGTATATATACCCAGCGAAAGCGACGCACTATTTTGCACGGTGATACCTTTTTTTGCGCAAATACTGTGGGCTTCCAAATTATCGCAGAAATACCCTGCTGGTCGCGTTCGAATCTGGGATTAATTGAGAACGGAATTGCTAGTTGAAACTTGTGTCAGGCACAGGTCAGGAGTCGAACTGTCAACCAACAGATACATGGGCGTGTAAGGGAGCCGGTCTGCCCTGCCACACGGGGTCCTTTCCGCTGGCTTATTCGGACCCAGAAGTACCCAAGGCGCTTTTGCTGGTATAATGCTATCACGTTCTCACACGGAAATGTTCGAATGACATTGAGTGGAATGGCATTCGAGAATAGGAATGACATTCGGACTCGATGGACTGCCGCGTTGCTGCACGACAATTTCGAAACGCATTCGAAAGCCTCAGCTCGTTTTCAGTGTACAGCGACGACGACGACGGCGGTCACACTAGTCCGACAACGACAGTATATATCACGCTGAACAACAGCATGTAATTATAGTGAAATATCTAGTTTACTATAATATGATTCTAGAGGGACACGTTTTTCAGGCCAACGACACCGACGAATCCGGTCGGCGGTGGGACGGTCAGCCTTGTCGGCGGCTGAGCGAGAGCACGGTGATGAGGCGGCGGTGTGTGCATGCTCGAGCTTCTAAATGAGCGAAACGAACGGCTATATTTCACGTGTGCATACCTGAACACTCACCAGCGATAAGCGCTTGCCAAATCAGTTTCAATCGACGACGGCTCTGTTCCCTTCCGCGACGACTAGGCCCAGCGAGTTCGCAGGGTTGGTTCTGTGATTTCGGCGGTTGTGAAGAGCGAATCACAAGCTTTAGCGAATGCAAATGGTCACCAGGTGTAGTTTCGGCAACAGTGACCTGAAATCAACTATTGCTTACATCGCAGGGCACGCGTACGATGAACGGGAATCGCCGGTGTGACCCAGACTGCCGAGCCGTGCTTTACGGCCAGCAGCAGTCGTCGCCGTCGCTAGCTTGTGGATAACAACTTAGGCCGTTTCAGTTAAAGCGAACAGTCGCCATACATACTTCTGGATAAAGTAGTTTAAAAAAAAGTACTGGTCACGTCGGAGAAAGCCGGGACAAGAAGCGAGAAGCGCCAGTCCTGCGCGATGCCAACAACCCGGCTTTCTCAGGTGTGCGATCGCATCATCGCTTCCCACACATTGTAGCACTGCGTAAACAATCATGAGTACAACCAGCAAAAAAGAAAACAGATTGTTTATTAGAACCAAAGCGCAGATTGCGTTTTATGTTATGTAAACAAGCGATGTAAACAACAGTATGAGTGCAGTCGTCCTCATCGGCGCACTCCCGGGGAAATTTCATGCTGACGCGGTTAATATTCATTGGCGTAATATTATCTTCAAGCACTCCCTTAGACAGAACACATGTAGCATCGTTAGATGACATTCGGCTGGAAGGCATTTGAAGCGCCCGTGTAGCAGGGTTATAAGTGGTGATCACCTTCCTGCTAGAAGTTACCATAAACGAAAGGATGACAAGAAAGGGAAAGTTTTCACTCTTCGCTGAAACGTCATTTCGAGCCCTAGATTGTTCCACGGTAGCTTGAAGTGTAATGCAAATATGTTTACGCGGACAACCCATTTGTTAGAATTTAAATATACTTCAGACGGATTAATTGCGTATTTACGAAAGTACACTTTAAATAGATGGCCAGCACCAAAATGCGATGTCCCGAAACTCGATTTTGAGCATTAGATTGTTCAACGACAGCTTGTAGTGCGCTGCAAATATGCTAATGCGGACTGCCAATTTGCTAGAATTTCAGTGTTCTTTGGACGAATTAATTACGTATTTACGGAAGTACACTTCAAATACATTGACGACACACAAATGCCATTTCCCGAAACACGATTTCGAGCACTCGACTGTTCATGGCAGCTAGAAGTGTGCAAAGACGTTTAAAAGGACTGCCCGTTTGTTAGGATTGAAATATATTTCGGATGAATTAATTTCATATTTACGAAAGTTCACTTTTAATACATTGACAAGATGCTAAAACTGCATACATATACGTTTACAAGGGCTGCCCGTTTTCTAAAATTGAAGTATACTTTCGATGAATTAATTTCATATTTCCGAAAATACACTTTTAATACACTCACAAGATGCTAAAACTGCATGCATATTTTTTCATGTATTTGAAAAGTGCTCGAAGTATGCTTTAAGTGAGGTATTTTTGGCACATTTTAAAAATATATTTCGAATACCAAGCATGAAATTTCAGAAACGTATTTCCTACATATTTTTAGTGCATTCATGAATACAAAATATGTTTAAAATACATTTTAAATAGACCTCCGTATATTCCAAACGTATTAGTTTTTGCTAAGGGTTGCCTGGGATGCGGTGTTATATGCATAGGTCACGAACGGAAGGACTTGATCCCAATTAGAGCTGTCGGAGCTAATGTACATGGCGATCATGTCCCCAAGAGTACGGTTGAATCGTTCGGTGAGGCCGTTGGTTTGGGGGTGGTAAGCGGTAGTGGTACGGTGGACTGAGTGGCACGCATCGAGAAGCTCGCGAACAACTTCAGACAAGAAAACACGGCCGCGGTCACTGAGAAGTTCTCGCGGAGCGCCGTGACGCAGGACGAAGTGATGAAGAAGGAAGAAGGCGACGTCGCGAGCAGTAGCCGCAGGTAGGGCAGTGGTCTCAGCATACCGAGTGAGGTGGTCCACGGCGACTATAATCCATCGATTCCCGGCGGTCGTGAAGGGGAGCGGCCCATATAGGTCGATGCCCACACGATCGAAAGGGCGAGCCGGGCACGGTAATGGCTGTAACGGGGCAGTCGAGGGTCGAGGTGACGACTTCCGCTGCTGACAGGCTGTGCAGGAGCGAACGTATCGACGAACAAAGTTGTACATGCCCCGCCAGTAGTACTTCTGGCGTAGCCGCTCGTAGGTTTTTAGCGATCCAGCGTGAGCGCTTTGAGGGTCGGCGTGGTAGTGCGCACAGATCTCAGACCGAAGATGGCGGGGAATCACGAGGAGCCACTTTCGGCCGTCCGGACGATAGTTGCGGCGGTACAGGAGATCATCGCGGATGGCGAAATGGGAAGCTTGGCGACGAAGGGCCCGAGGGAAGGAGGACGTAGAGTGCGCACGTAGGGCATCCAGCAAGGAAGAAATCCATGGATCCTGGCGTTGTTGATTGGGCATGTCGATAGCAGTGAGCGCTGTGAGTGGGGAATCAGATACGAGGGAAGAGGGCGCAGGAGAGGGCAGTGGCGAGCGTGACAAGGCGTCGGCGTCGGAGTGCTTGCGGCCCGACCGGTAGACAACGGTAACATCGAATTCCTGAAGACGGAGTGCCCAGTGGCCAAGGCGTCCTGAGGGATCTTTGAGGGAGGCCAACCAACACAAAGCGTGGTGATCAGTAACGACGGTGAACGGGCGGCCATATAAGTAAGGGCGGAATTTTGTGAGAGCCCACACTACGGCCAGACACTCCTTTTCAGTCACGCTGTAGTTCGACTCTGCTTTGGTGAGAGCACGGCTGGCGTACGCAACAACGTATTCAGAAAATTCGGGCTTGCGCTGGGCCAGGACAGCACCGAGGCGAATTCCGCTTGCGTCGGTGTGCACCTCAGTAGGAGCACTGGGGTCATAGTGCCGAAGAATAGGGGGTGAAGTAAGACGATGACGGAGCGCAGCAAAAGCTTCATCGCAGGCAGAGTCCCACGTAGACAGGTCGGCGGGACCATTGAGGAGTTTCGTAAGGGGCGCGACGATAGAGGCGAAATTAGGGACAAAGCGCCGAAAATAGGAGCAGAGGCCCACAAATCGGCGCACCTGTTTCGTAGAGGTCGGTTTAGGGAATTCAGCCACAGCCCGGAGTTTGTCAGGATCAGGTAGGACGCCATCTTTCGATACGAGGTGGCCGAGTATTGTCAGTTGCCAGGCACCAAAGTGACATTTCTTGAGGTTAAGCTGAAGGCCAGCACGGGTGAGGCAGCTCAATATCTGGCGCAAGCGCTGGAGATGCGTCGGAAAATCGGTCGAAAACACAACAACATCATCCAAGTAGCAGAGACAAATGTTCCACTTGAGCCCGCGCAGTACATTGTCCATCATTCGTTCGAACGTGGCGGGAGCGTTACACAGACCGAATGGCATTACAGTGAATTCATATAGGCCGTCAGTGGTAACGAATGCCGTTTTAGGACGGTCGGACTCAGACATCGGCACTTAATAGCCGGAACGGAGATCCAGAGAGGAGAAGAATTCGGCGCCTAGCAAGCAGTCTAGGGCGTCGTCAATACGGGGTAGCGGGTAGACGTCTTTGCGCGTAATTTTGTTGAGCCGGCGATAGTCCACGCAAAATCGTATCGAGCCATCCTTCTTCTTCACCAGCACCACTGGGGATGACCAAGGACTGGCAGATGGCTGAATAATGTCGCGTTGTAGCATCGTCCACTTGCTCAGCGATGAGGCGGCGCTCGGGAAGTGACACACGGTAGGGGCGCTGGCGGAGAGGTGTATGGGTACCGGTTTCAATGTGGTGCTCGACATTGGTCGCACGGCCCAAAGAAGAGGACTGGTGGTCAAACGATGAGCGAAACTGGTTGAGCAGGGCGAGAAGCTGCGCGTGTTGAGCTGTGTCGAGGGCGGGGTCAATAGAGCGGTCGAAAATGTCCGAAGGCAGTGGGTGATCGGGAGTAGGGCCACGTGGGGTGAGGGCAGCGATGTCGGGACTGGAGGACGTCACATCGGTGTCCAAGGAAGTGATCAAGGTAACAGTTTCAAAATGGCCAAGGCACTCGCCACGGAGCAGGGAGAGGTCAGAGAAGGAGGTGTTAGAGACGAGGATGGCGGCAGTACCATGTTGAATGTCGATGACGGCGAAGGGAACAGAGAGGCGTCGGCGAGAAGCAAGGATGGGGGAAGGCGTGAAGAGAACGGTGGCGTCAGAAACAGAGGCGGCGCAAACAGGGACAAGCACAGCACTGTCAGGGGGAATGTGAGTGTCCTCGGCGACAACAAACTTAGCATCACGGCGAATCGAAGGCTCGTCGAAGGGCGCATCACAGAGCGTAGAAAAGACGACATGCGCACGGGCGCAGTCAATGACGGCGCTGTGGCGGGATAGAAAATCCCAGCCAAGGATGACGTCATGGGAGCTTGCACGGAGAACTAAAAATTCGACAACATATAAAACATCGGCGATGACTACGCGTGCTGTGCAAGCGGAAGACGGATGAACGGGCTCGGCGCTAGCTGTACGGAGGGAGAGTCCAGAAGATGGGGTGGTAACTTTTCGAAGCGAACGGCAGAAGTTTTCGTTAATGACAGAAACGGAGGCCCCAGTGTCCACAAGCGCAAGTGTCTTGACGCCGTCTACAAACACGTCAAGAAGATTCGGCGGTGAAAGGCGAGGACTTAAGCAGGGCGATGATAGCGCAGTTCGTGCCCCAGGAACTGCGGCTGCTAGTTTTCCGAGTCAGCGG
This sequence comes from Amblyomma mixtum, assembly GCF_055824585.1. NCBI lineage: Eukaryota > Metazoa > Arthropoda > Arachnida > Ixodida > Ixodidae > Amblyomma > Amblyomma mixtum. The sequence continues at coordinate 185,388,511 of NC_143021.1, forward strand.
GGACGGGGCGACGCCTCATGGGCGGCAAGGAGCGGCGGCGAGGGGAGGGCGAGCGGTGGGAAACGTAGGGCTGGCGACCAAGCGCGCGGTCAGGTGAGGTCCCCTGATGCGGTGGTTCGAAAGGTGCGCGAAAGGTGCGATCTGTATCGCGGTAGTCCGGCAGGGGGTGGAGAGGCGCAGGCAGAGTACGTCGACATAGGCGAGCGACGTGGCCTGGAAAACCGCAGGCGTAGCAGATCGGTCGGTTGTGAGCCGTGCGCCAGGGATTGTAGGCAGCGGGCGCGAAACGCTGTCGGGAAACAACAGGCGCAGGCACCGCAGGAGGAGCATAGGCATAGGCCTGCGGCCGCGGTGGTCTTCTGACAGCCTCGGCATACGTGAGAGGCACGGGTGCGGGCGCAGGCGGCACGCTTACTGGAGGGTCGTAGCTTAACGGGGCGGCAACTGGGGTGGGCTGGATCGGGAGCAGACCGGCCTGGGGAGCCAAAGGTGCCGGTTGCCGAAGACCAGGAAGTGCATCGGCGACCTCCTGCGTGATGGCATTCCGGATCTCAGGACTGAGGACGGGCGGTGACGGGTGTGGGTTTGATATGAGCGATAGCTGCCGGGCGACCTCTTCCCGCACGAAGTCTTTGATTGTGGCTAGCAAGTCGTGGTTGATGCCCAGGCCGGAGATGGAGTCGGCAGGCGGGGAAGGGCGACGAGCGCAAAGACGTTGCTTACGCAACTCGTCAAAACTTTGGCACAGTGTATAAACCGAGGCGAAGGTGGTGGGGCTCTTCGCCAGCAACATCTGAAAAGCGTCGTCGTCGATGCCTTTCAGGACGTGCTTAATCTTGTCAGCTTCGGACATAGCCGGATCAACACGCTTGCATAGGTCAACTACATCTTCAATGTAGCTCGTGAAAGTCTCGTCCTTGTGCTGAGCTCGGACACGCAGGCTTTGCTCAGCGCGCAGTTTCCGGACGGCGGGACGGCCGAAAACCTCCGCAAGTGTGCTCTTGAAAACGGTCCAGGTGGGGATGTCGGCCTCGTGGTTTCGGAACCACAGGTTCGCTACGTCGCTCAGGTAGTATATAATTTTGGTCAGTTTGACGCTGTCATCCCAATTGTTATGGCGGCTCACCCGTTCGTATGATTCCAGCCAATCTTCTACATCCTGGTCGCTGTGGCCGCTGAAAACAGCGGGGTCGCGCTGCCGGACGGCACCAGAGCAGATTACGGGCTGCGGCGGGGGGGGGGGCGGGCTGTTGACTGGTCTTGGACATCGGGATGGTGCGGCTGCGAAGGTCCACGGTGATGGGGAACGGTGAACGCAGCAACCTCCACCAATATATTCTTTTGTTCTGTCCTAAAGCGGAAAAAGGCACTTTGTGGCTGCTTTTATTGTTGATAAACAGGGAGGAGAGGAAGTCTGAGTAAACATGCTGAACTTGCACGCATGAAATAACAGACGATGATGATGAATCACAGCAGACGAAAAGGGCTACCTAACGCCTTAAACGGCCAAAAGGGAAATTAAAGTAGGCGCAGGCCGCTTCATGGGACCCATCCATCTGCAGGCCACTAGTTCGCAATCAGACTGCACGCAACGGATGCGCATGCGCAGAACGCTGTGTCTCTAGCTGAGTTTTGCACCCGAAGCACGCTACCAAACATGCGGACGCTATGGGCACTTAAAGGCTGCGTTAACATGGCGGCGGGCTGCTCGCCTGTTTCGGAGCAAATAGATGTCGCCACTGCATTCTTCGGCCTGGTTTCTGGCTCTTAATGGTGGCGTCCACTTTATTTCGCACACACTCACCGATATATGTCATACTTATACTGATGTACGAGAAAATAAAGAGTTGGTAATCAGCGCCTGTCCTCTGTTGTGCGTTCCATTTGTGTCCTCGTTATTTCGCGCTGGGTTAATCTGTCCAGTAAATGAGTTAGACAGGCAGAGCGGGAACGGTGGGTTTAAAAATGATCATGCAGAAAACCAAAGTAATGTTCAACAGACCAGCAAGGAACCGCAGTTCGCAATTGGTAGCGAGGTGACAGAAGTAGTAAGAGAATATGTCTACTTTAGGGCAGGTAGTGACCTCTGATCCGGATCATGAGAGGCAAATAACTAGAAGGATAAGAATGGGGCGGAGCGCATATGGCAGGTTCTCTGAGATCATGAATGACAGTTTACCAATAACCTTCAAGAGAAAAGTATACAGTAGCTGTATCTTACCGGTGCTCACCTATGGGGTGTAAACGTGGAGGCTAACGAAGAGGGTTCAGCTTAAGGACAATGCAGCCAGCTATGGAAAGAAAAATGATAGGTGTAACGTTAAGAGATCGGAAGCGGGCAAAGTTCGTGAGGGAACAAATACGGGTTAATGATATCCTAGTCGAAATCAAGGGGGGAAAATGGGCTTGGGCAGGGCATGTAATGCGAAGGCAAGATAACCGCTGGTCCTTAAGTGTAACGCAGTGGATTCCAAGAGAAGCCAAGCGTAGCAGGGGGCGGCAGAAAGTTAGGTGGGCGGATGAGATAAGAAGTTTGCGGGGATCAGTGGCCGCAACTGTCCAAGGACAGGGTTAATTGGAGAGACATGGGAGAGGCCTTTGCCCTGCAGTGGGTGTAGTCAGGCTAAAGATGATGATGAATCTGTTCAACTAGCCCAGCCAAAATGCTGACCAACCTTAGGTCATGGCACCAGCAATTACTGGCCCATTTCTGTTACAGACTACTTCGCCACTTTTAAGCTGTTAAGCCTAATAGACGCAGCCTACGCTATTGTGATAGCAGCGAGCGCCATCTGACGAAGTAGTTCCCTAGATTTGTGCCAGCTTGTAATTTTTTGTCGTGATCATTGTTTTTCGTCTTGATCAAACAAAAGCTTATAATTCAATAAAACGTTCATCAACACAGCGCTCATCGTATAGCTAATATTTATTCGAAAATGAGTAACTGGGGAATTATTTAATGGTTTCAGTACGTGCGACAGCATTTTAACCTTATTTATTTATTTGGAATACTGCTAACCCTTCAGGGGGCTTGCTGCAGGTAGAAAATAGAATAAGAACGAAAAAAAATACAAATTTCAAGAGTGCAAAATATGACAATAAAGAAATTTCCCTGCCAAGCTAGAAGAAACGTAACGCAAGAAGGTTTACAATCCAAGAATGTAGAAAAACAGTTAAAAGGATTACGCCGGAATCAGACAAAAGAATTCGTGCGCTTTCTTGCGCTGTGTGATGTCAGTGCACATTAAATGTGCCCAGGTGGTCGAAATCCTTCGAAACACCCCTCACACGCTCAGGAGTTTCTGTACAGGTGTTATAGGTTATTTAAAAGGAACGCCGTGCAAGCAATATCGACTGACCCCGGTTGCCGCGCTTCGATGGAGGTGGAACGCAAAAGGCGCCTGTGTGCTGTGCGATGTCAGTGCATGTTAAAGATCCCCAGGTGGTCGGAATTATTCCGGAGACCTCCACTACGCCACCTCTTTCTCTCTTTCATCTGTCACTCCCACCTTCTTCCCTTTCCTTAAAGCGCAGTTCAGGGGTCCACCGAGATAGGTGGGATAGATACTGTGGCATACTCTTTCTTTCATCTGTCACTCCCACCTTCTTCCCTTTCCTTAAAGCGCAGTTCAGGGGTCCACCGAGATAGGTGGGATAGATACTGTGCCATTTCCTTTACCAATTTATTCATGTTGTTTTAGAAACAGAGCGTGTACGCGTGCTCTCGCTAGATTCCGCGATTTACTTTGTATAGCGCTTCCGTAAATTGTGAATTTTAATAATTTGTAGCGGTTAACGTCTCGAAGCGACACACGGGCTTCAAGGCATACTATATTAGGCGACTACAGAGTCATTGTGACCACTTAAAATTCTTAACGTGCTGTGACATTGTACTCAACATGGCCGCCAGCGTAGTGATTATTTTTTTGTGCATTACAGCTGTAACTGTTCTTCTGATTTCGTTTGCTCTTTATCGCAACATCGTGCTTGTTTCAAGGTAAGCCTCTGCACTATATGGGCAGGCCGGATGAAATCACGCTGGTGTTTGGTGTTCCGCTGAGGGTAGAGCTGAGTGGCGAGGGGTTATTCACACCAAGCGTAACAGCCTAGTAGACGACGCTTGCCCCTGCAGCGGTGTACGAGTATCGGCGCATGCCGTAGACCTTGCCCTGTTTCCGATTTGGTCTGCTCCTGCGCAGCTTTTCCGGGTGGGCGACGCTCTCCGGATATTATTAAATGAGTTAGCCGACGCTGACGCAGCGATCGAATATCGATTGTTAACACCCCTTACACAGGTTGCCGGTTCGAAACCCTGCCGGGAGCTAGGCTTTGACTTAACTAATAAGTTTATGCTTAACGAAACGCGAAATTATATGCCACCACCCCGAACCATCTGCGGCAAACGGTTCAGCCCCAATGTTCATATGCAGATTCATAAAGCCGTGGAATTGGGGTACTTAGGTCGCCGGTTCGAATCTGTGCCGCGAGCTAGGGTCTAACTTGACTAGTATGTTTATGCTACACAAAACGCTGAATCGTATGACAACATCCGGAACATTATGCGGCAAACTGTTGGGCCGCAAATTGGGTCGCTCCTCTGTATCCTCTAGTAATAAAGTTATTATCCTCTGGTAATAAAGGTAATGAATTAGTCGGGACTAATTGGCGCGTCTTTGATGCCTGCCAGACAGGGATATATGTATACTGGATCCAAATAGTTTGGTTTGGAGTTGTGCTGCTCGGTAATCAGGCCACCTGCTGTTATTTTATTCCATCATGAAACAACCTCGGTCACTGTCCCAACTACTGTGCTATGACTTGCGTTATAACGCGTAACGCTGAGACCCGAAACTCGAGAAATAGAGCTTAACGCTCTAATACAGTGCCGTTGCTATGCAGGCCGCAAGCTTGGATTCTATCCGTCGAATGAGCATAAATCGGAGGCTTGAAACGCAACCAGTAGAGGTAACGCTCTCAAAACTGGAGGGCTGTTTACACCATAGCACTCAGCGACGTTAATCTATCGGTAAGCTTTTTTTCGCCCACTACACATGGTTCTGGCTCGAGACGACAGCGTAGGCGTACGATCTCGCGATCGCGCTACAACGCAGTCAGCCCCTTTTTTTATTTTCAAGTTGCTTTTAACAAACCAATTTTTCTTTCAATGTAGTAGAAAAGTAGTAGTAGAGTAGTAGAAGACCTTTATTCGGCCAAAATTTACAGGCCGAGCATGTCGGCCGCCTGGGCGACCAGAAGTCGCTGTTCGTCCTCCCCTTCGATGCCAAGCCAGTTGAGCCAGGTGGTGATGGATAAAGAAGGTAGGCGGTAGGAACCCGACTGCTGAGCAGCCGGGCAATAGAAGAGGCAATGGGCAAGGTCCGCATACATACAGAAGCAGTTGGGGCAGGAAGGATCCGATCGATAGCGATAGAGAAAGGGGCGAGACGGGGTGAGGACTGCATTCATTTGAATGTGCCGAGGAAAGCGAGCCTCCGGCACCGTAACTGATGGATGAGGGGGAGGGTAAAGGCGTTTGTCGAGGCGGAGCTCGAGGTAGACATCTTGTATGGTGCGGCGAAGGGTGAGTCTCCCACCGTCCTCCGACGGCTTGGGCCAGGGGATCAACGGTGCCCGGAAAAGTGTGTCGCGGGCGAGCTGATGAGCCAGCTCAATGCCGGCAATCCCTGAATGCCCAGGGACCCAGCGGAGGAAAACGATGGAAGGCTGCAATGCGGTGACCGCTCCTTCGACCTCCTGTTGAAGAGAAGGGGTTAGGGTGCGCTTCTCTATGTGGTGTATAGCGGCTTGTGAGTCTGAATAGACTGTGTACTCTTGAAGAAAGGGAAGGAGGGCAAATGACTGGAGGGCATGCGCAATGGCGAGGACCTCGACGGACAATGCATCCGGAGGACGTAGAAAAGGCCCGCTGGTGTGAGTTTCAGGAGCGGGGAGGTGGGGGTGGTACAGGGTGTAGCCGCAGGAACCTCAAGGAGCCACGAAGGAGGCATCCGTGTGAGCTACACCCTGGGTATCAAAGAGAGGGGAATGGTGCTGCGCGGCCGCATGACGACGGCCGGCGTGCAGGACGGGGGACATGTTGGACGGGAGGCGGAGGGTACGAAGATTGGGAGCCGGGGTGGGAATAGGCGAGTTAAACGGGGCGATGGGAATGGGCGAGATACCCGCTTCAGTCAGTAACCACTGACCCTGAGGGGTAAGGGAAAGCCGGGGAAGCTGCGAGTCACGATGGAGAGAGAGTGGAAAACAGAGAGGAAGAAAGAGGTCTCTGGCAAAGATCTTTGCAGTAGGGGTAGTGATAGGGAGGTTCAGAGCTGCCTTGTAGAGGCCCACAAGGGCAGTCTGGAGAGCGTTAAGCAAGTTGAGTCTGGTTGAAGGAAACGTAGGGTGCAAAGTACAAGACCTTGTTGAGGGCCAGCGCGTGGGTAAGTCGGCACGCATGAGCCTCGTGGAGACCTGAGCGCCGAGTGACCACGCGCCGCAGGAGGTGAGTTACCGAGTGGCAGGTGGTGACAGCGTGGTGGAGGGCTTGCACGTTCTTGGCTGCATGCAAAGGAAAACCAAGAACTTTTCACTGCGTGACAACAGGAATGGGAGAGCCAGAAAGGTGGAGAGAGACGAAGTGGTTGTGTGAGCGCTGGTATGAGGAATGGTTGAGAAGGAGGAGCTTAGATTTTTAAGGAGCAGGAGAGAGGCCAGCGGCGTGGAGAAAGGAGTCGACGAGATTATGCCACGTTGCAGGGTGTCCTGTACGTGTCCGGGAGAGCCAGACGAACACCAGAGAGTGATGTCATCGGCGTAAAATATATGACGTACACTCTAAGAACTGCTACTCCTCCATTAAGAGTAAAAGAGCCTCGCTACTCCTGCAGGTCTCAATCTACTCTCTCTACAAACGAGAAAGAGTGAAAGGTCCTGTTCACTCCTCTTGACAAAAGAGTAAAATGGCATTTCCACTCCTGCGTACTTCAAGGGAGTTCAGTGCTTGTTTTACTCCTCCGCCCTTACGGCCATACATTCGTAAGGGCGCGCTAGCTTCTCGGGGCCGGCCTGCCAGCCTGGATGCCGGCGTCAGAAAAATGCACTGGTATTGTTTGTTCACGACCAAAGCTCTGGGATAGAGTATCATTAGCCAATGTCGAGTTGTTGGTAGAAGCGATAAGAGCCATACAAATTTCCTCCCATAGCCGCTTTGCTGCTGCTCTGGAGTTCGCCTGGCCTCTGCTATAGCTCCGCTCCTGAAGGGGTCGCGGAAACCGAGCATATATTTATTTCCCTATGACGCGGGGTTCAGAGTAAAACGGTGCCGAGGGTAGCACCTAAGTGCTGGCCAGTTTCGAAGCGCATTCAGCTACAGCATCTATGTGAAATCGGCTAGGTTTAGCGACGACAAGGGCAGCCAGCGAGCAGCGCACAGTTCGTCGCCCGGCGCGACCGCGGGCGGCGTCGTTGCCGAAAGCTCGGCTCGCTCAATGATTCGCTCCGTAGCTTGCGAATCGCGCACGCAAGGCTGGAAAATCGAGCAGCGACTGGCCTGCGATTGAGCGAGCCTTTATGCCCACGTTTGCAGCACAGGTGAACAAATTTAGCACACATGTATGCATGGAATATCGGCTGCGTTGCGGCGATTCTTAAGCTCGTCCTCGACGCCATCATCACCGTTCGGGTCGACCCGAGCATATCTTTATTTCACTACGAGACATAGTTCACAATAAAACGTACTTACAATGCAAAGAGTAGCACCTCAGCGCTAGCCAGTTTCGAAGCGCTCTCAGCTCTGGCATCGAAGTGAAACCTCCTAGGCTTAGCTACGAATACGGCAGCCAGGTAGCAGGCCGAAGCTCGTCGCGCGGCGCGCTCGCGAGCAGCGTCATTGCTGAAAGCTCGGCTCGCTCACAGATTGGCTCAGAAACTTGCGAATTGTACTCGCAAGGCTGGTAAATCGAGCAGCTAGCGGCTGGCCTGCGACTGAGCGCACGTTCGCAGTACAGGTGAACAACAATTAGCGCACGAATGCTTGGGATACCGGCTGCGTTGCGGCCACGTTAAGGCGATTCTTAAGCTCGTCCTCGACGCCATCGTCACCGTACGTGACACACAGTCTGCGAACTTGAATTCGAGTACGTGCTAAAGTAAGCTGCTCGTATTTCTCGGAACAATCTGAACTCGAAAAGACAGTTGCTTCTGTCGGCTTCCATGCATGTGGGCTCTTGCTAGTGAAAGTACACTCGAACAGGATGCGGCGAGTGCGGGCCGCTGTTGCATATAAGCTAAAGTGTGAAGCAAGTATCGTCGTAGTTCCGTAACGCAGTTGATATCACAGTAATCCGCTTGTACGGGTCACATTTAAGCTCTGTTTCATGTCTCCGTCGAGCATGCCAGTGTCGCGTTGAGTAATGCATCGCAGCAGCTCTTTGTCCTACCGCTCGCGTCGAACATATCCTTGATATGGACCAGTTTGCGATACGGTGCGTTTCTTTGCGTTTTTTGTCGCATTTAAGGGATTTTCGCTGCCGTCAATCGAAATTGCATTCCGTCAACAGCGTCGTCTGCGCCGTCGTCTGCTAGGACACCCGGGGATGGGATCACAGGATCGCAGCTTCTACAAACGACATGTCAGCAAAAGTATCTAAAAGCGCTTTGGTATTCGCATTTAATAAAGAAATAAAATGAAAAAATATAATTTGTTTTTGTTGCGAACACAATTCAAATATTAGTAATAAAAAAAGCGCATTTGTAGGTTTTTTCAACGAAGCAAAACTGCAGCCGTCGTCACGTTTTGTGTTATTTGGGTTTTCGTAGCATTGTTTGAGTGCTCGTGCGGTGGACGTGTATGAAGAACACAAGTGTGTTTTGGAAACCAACGACGAGAATTACGCCCTGTCAACACTGGTGATTTTGAACGGGTAAAGCCGTGAAGAAAGGTAGCGCTACGACTTCTTGTCATCTGGAGAGGCAACGAAGAAGAATGTGCGGTTTTGCTAAGCCTTGATGAGCCGTCTGAACGGTGAGTCCCGTGTACGTTTCTTTACTTCTGATCTCTATTCGCAAGCGTTATTAGTGTGCGCCTATATATGGATGGCAGTGCAGGCAGTCTGCGTGCGGTTGCCTCAGCTATAATGCGTTAAGCCCGATTCACACGACGGTCCGTTCGCCCGCGGCCCGCGCACTACGTATTCAGGCGCGCTGTCGGCCGCGGCCACCAGTTATCACAACAGAGTTATGCGGTCGCTTGCTAGCGCTGCGAAAAACAACAGACAATATTTACTACATTCCAATAGCATAGATTTGTGCTACGTAGGAGAGGATGATGAGCGTGCAGTGCCACGTTAGAGAGCGCTCTTGCTAGGCCAGCTGCGGACAGACAAGGGAACTGACAACGGTCTAGTTGCCTCGCGGCTGGTGACCGTCGGATTGATTTGTGCTACTTAGAAGATGACGATGAGCGGCAGTGCCGCGCGACAGAGCACTCGCGCTAGGCCAGCTGCCAACAGACAGTGCTCAGTGTGTGTACTCGTCGGATTAGTCATACAATTTTTTCGGGGACAATGATCGCGTGTAAAAGGCTGGGGCATATCCCTTGCCTAGTCATTTGTAAATTTTTATCTGTGCTTCCCCATGGAACAGAATTTGACACAGTATTATGTCAAAGTTAGATCGTTCTTGCGTCTGCCCTTAGGTGTACGTGTCGATGCTTCCTCGCCTTCAGATTTTGAGAACTGTTTGGGATGCAACTGCGCACTTATTTAGGATTTCAAGCTTTTGCTATATCCCTCGTTTGTGCGGCCCGCTTTCAAGTCGTTCGCTATATCGGTGATGGTTTGTTATTGATTTTCACTTTCTCTTATTTATTCTTGGTTGACTGCCACCAGCTGTGCTGCCGGCGATTCTCCGCGCTCGGAACTATTCCCAGGCACGAGACCCTACCCACAGACCTCCCTGCACCACACTCACCAGTTTTCTTCGGTATTTTTTTCCCTTGGTCTTACTTGCATTGCCACTAGGCAGTTTTTATTTCTGTGCAGATTTGTTAAATCCAATACCAAGTTTCGTTTCATGCTGTGATGTGAGATATCGTGCTTCTTGCTAATGAATGCATGCCTTTTCCATCCTCTCGTCATTTGTGCAAAGCAGACGGGTCTACTGGTCGCTACGTTCAATTTAAAAATACCTTCGGTGCTGCTCCAAAGCACCCTAGTAGTAATAATTAAATCCTGTGCATGCTATATTCGAATAGTTACGCTCTTTTCATCATGCATAAAAATAGTGGTATTCCAGCCTGCTCATCTTTCTATGCGGTTGTGACAGTCATGTAAATCTACTGAAAAAATGTATATCGGTGCATCACATACAATCTGTTCATTTCTTTTGTCATGGGCCATCTCATTGCTTTTTGTGTTCCTATGTGAATACCTTATTCTAATTTATGAAGCAGTAGACAATTTCTTCTCTTGTCATTCATGACATTGTTACGGCCACTGACAACAGTTGCTTTGACATATTTATTTGCAGTTGCCAGCTGCCAGTATCTACTGGGCCATTCGTGCTTCCAGCTTTTGGCTGTGCTATCTCTCCTCAGCTGTTTGTGGTAGGTATTGTTTTCCAGTGATGCATACCTTACCTGCCTATTTAGAAAAATTTCGTAGACATAGACTCACAGCCGGGTTTAGAAATGCATGCAGAGCTCTACGTGCACTTAGCAGCAGTACCTCCCTGTATAATCACATGAATCTGATCCTGAATTACATGAATGTAATTACATGATCTGTATGAAATAGTCGCTCATGAAGCTTTTGACTGCTGCTGTTAACATAATGGAATTTACACTGCTTCAGGTGGAGTGACTATTTCACACATGTTGCCTCTTATGCATATGTGCCCTCTGAAAGGGCGAACATATTCCTTTATCCCTTTAAAAAACATTGTGTTCTATCATGATGCTTTACCGGTATTTCTGGTGTATAGACCAAAATATCACTCAGTATTGTAACATGAAGCGGGAACTCAGTTTGTCCAATGTTTTAGAGGTAACATGAAGCGGGAACTGAGTTTGTCCAGTGTTTTAGGGGTCCTAAAACATTGGACCAACACAGTTCCCACTCGAGTTATTGATCACTTCGCTCTCGCCCTACCATAAGCTTGCCGTCCAGGTTGGACAAATTGATAGAGCGACTGCTCCAGTGAAGTGGTGGTTCTGAGTTCGAACACCGGACCAGGACGAATCTTTCTTTAACTACGAAGTTTCTGTGAAAGCTGTATAGCTTTCCTTTGTAGCCGTTTGGCTGTGCTCGAGTGGATGTCAATGAGTAATTACTCCTTATTACAGATCTTTTGTCAATGCCAAACTGATTCAGTAGCAACAAATAGAAGGGTAAAAGCATGCTGCTCCCAAAAATTCGTTAAGCATGTTATAAAATGTATGCTGTATTGTTTTAACTGCTGCAAAGAAATAACGGTGATGTTAGATGCCCAGCCCCTATTAGGTAAACATAGCTCGCAACTAACACAGTGGATAGAAAAGAAATATGGACTTCAACCCTCACGACGACCCTCACCCCAGTAAAACAAAAAGTGTCAGTGTTGCCATACTTGAGAGCTTTGCTCTTTAAAATTGCAGTAGACTGCTACTCAAAGTTGACAAAAAAAATGCGTCTCGTTTTCTGCATGTGCATTCCATAGTGCTTGTGCCATTTTCACTGGCCATTGACATTCAGTCGCATGATGTGCACCCCGCTCCTCGAGTTGATTTTGTTTGTCTTGTGAACCTGCCGTCAAAATCAGTGCAGGATAATGCTTCCCCAGTTGATCTGCAGTTAACCTTGTCCTTTGCCAGCTGCTGTCACCCTTTCTCCACAGAGAAGGGCGGTGGGAGTCCAAGCCAGGTGGAGTTGAAATATTTGACTAGTAGTGGACAGGGATCCTGCGGTTTGTTGAGGACACAGGCAAATTGGAGACTTATGGAAGAATTTTTTTACCAGCCAAAAAAGGCGCATACACAAGAGAGAACCGCACAGGACAAGGGCTGGTAAAAGCCGTAGTCCTCTGTGGTCCTCTCTTGTGTATGCGTGTTCCTTGGCGGGTAAAAAAATTCCTCCGTAAGTCTCCAATTTGCCGGTGTCCTCCACAGATTGGAGGATCCCTGTCTGTTACTAGTCAAATTTCACTACTCCACCTGGATTGGACTCCCACTGCCCTTCTCAAACTTTTGAAATCCTGTTGCCCTAGCAGATCATCAGCTGTCGGTTGTATTACTTTCGCTTCAGTGAAATTTGACGTGTAGCGGACAGGGATCCTAGAATTTGTGGAGTACACAGGGAAACTGGAGACTTATAGAAGAATTTTTTTACCAGCCAAGGAAGACACATACACAAGATTCGTTGTCTGTGTTTCACAACTGAAAGTTCTAAATACGTGCAAAAGTGTATCGTGCATTCACACATATTTTGAAAACTCAATTTTTGCAGCGTTAGGTTTTCGGAATTGGAGCTGTAGCATTGCCGCCAAAGAATCCCGCTCGTTAACAAAGCGCACACTTATTTGCTAGGTATATATTCCGTATACCGCAACCAGTACACGTCACTGTTTGGAAGGTTCTGTCGCGAAATTTCTGATTGTGCAAGGTAGCTTTTCTTTTAAATTCAAGCGCTCTCTATTTGCTTTTTCCTGTGCATATTCATCGGTCGTTTCAATTCGGAAGCGTTGGTGCTGCAAGACGTGCATACGGAAGCTACATTTGTGCACAAAGCTCCTGAATTTTTGAAAGCGCAGCTCTGACAGTTCTCGTTGTCATAAATAAGTACAAAGGAGCCTAATCTTTTTGGACACACCATTTCATGCCCTTAGCTGTTTCTGAGAAACAGGCTGCTTTTTTTCTGTTTTTGGTGTGAAACATTCCTAACAACTTCCTTCTTTCTCCATGCACAGATAGTCTATGCATACACGGGCAGCTTGATTGCAATATTTAGGGCAATATTTATAACAGGTGCAGTGAGCCTTGGTGCATGTGGACAGAAATTAAGCTAGGGTGGGGTGGGGTATTTTCGCACAGGGTAATGTTATGCGGAGGGTCTGGCGTATTGAAACCGAGTCTTTCTGAGCTCTTATTAGACGTCCCAGCACCAGGACAGTAGTTGAGGCTTTTCTTCTTTGTTGTCTAGTCAATGGTTTCCATCACATAAAATAGCCTTAATTCTAGCTATCCCGTGGCCGTCTACAGAACGATGCAGATATACTGAAGTGATCAGTGTTGCATAAAAGTAGTGAGAACATTGCAAATGCAAGACAACTTCATTGGTTTGCAGTGCACTAACGTGGCAGTCAGAGAATTACACATTACATTTGCAAATCTAAATTGTGCATAATAGTATGGACTGGCACGTAATGTGCGAAGTAATCACAGTTATCTCGTTCATGCCAAATGCTAGTGTCAAACATTGTCAGTATTGCATATTTATAAAGAGCAGACATGCTGCGCCTAACTTGTCGTTGGATAGATTTTATTACTATGAAAGCAAAAAGTTTACACATGGCTGTCGTGTTCTTGCGTGGGAAGTAGTATTACCTTAAATGAGTATAAACACCAAATTTTTGGTTATGTGTGTTCTTTGTAGCGACGTGCTGGGCATTCGTATACATAGAATTGTTGCATAGTATTCGTCTCCAATCGCTAAATAATTACAACCAGATTTCTTTTCTTCCCTGTTTCAATAGCATAGCAATTGCTATGACATCAATGTTCAGTATAGGTTATGGAAGGCACAAAAAAGCTACGATATCGCTACTTCATCGTTTTAATTAGTTACAATGCTAAAGCCAGCCTGCCTTAAGAGTCTGAATCACAATGAATGACGAAGCCGCAATTATATTGCAGTTTTCCTCATGCCTCCCCTGGCTTATACTGACCTTTGATGCCATTGCCATTGCTCAGTTTTTAAAAGTGAAGCAGGAGAGAGAAGATATTTAATTACAAATTATTTAGCAGTCATAGGTGAATACTGTGTGGTTATCCGTGCATAGTAATGCCTTATGCATCATTAAAAACAAAAAAAAATGTGCAACTGAAATTTGCTCGGCTGCTGACCCAAAAGACGCGGGTTTGATCCCGGCCGCGGCGGCTGGAATTTCTTTGGAGGAGAAATTCTAGAGGCCCGTGTACTGTGCGATGTCAGTGCACGTTAAAGAACCCCAGGTGGTCGAAATTTCCGGAGCCCTTCACTACGGCGTCTCTCATAGCCTGGGTCGCTTTGGGATGTTAAACCCCATAAACCAACCCAAACCAAACTGAAATTTGTTGTCTGCCTCTTTGAGATGAAAAATTTTGAATTTTTCCTTCACTATTTTAGAGCATGAAATTTAGTTAATGGTATCTGAGAAACAGGAATTGCAACAGCCATTTCTCTTCAGCAAGAAAACTGTCATTGGTTTAAGTGTTTTCCCGATTCAAGGTTACCCTGAATAACACCATCTGTCGGGCTAGTTGGTTGCGATCCATATGTATCAGCAGCGCGAACACAACACAGGAAGAAGGAGAAGAAGGTAAAGAGCGCTGAACTTCCAACTTTTATTTGAGCAAAAATTGAACCCGCACTTTTATACACATACCAGGTAAAATCCCACCAGGGGGGTAATCAAGGCGTGCTATCGAATTGGGACCAACACGATGTCCAGGGCATCAAAATGATAACTACTATCACACTATACAAAGACTTCCATGAAAAGCACGAATGACATGCGGAAAAAAAAAATAAGACAATGTAAAAAACAGGGTTGAGTGTGCGCAAATGGAAAAAATGGAAAAACAGGGTTGAGGGCGCGAATTTTGCTAAAAGAAGAAAAAAAAACACATGAGAAGGCGAGACACGGTAACAACGTAAGCGATGCGAAGGGATGAGCGCCAACAATTAACACGGCTAGAACTAAAATGCAGTGTGCCCCTAAAAGCCAGGTAAAATCAGGTAAAACCAGAGGGAAAGGTGATTTCTTTTTCAGATAATGAGATGGAAGGGGTGCTTACGCAACCTTCTTCGAGCCCTGAGATGTAGGTAGCTTCAATGATTTCGCATGTTAGTTGGTTTTTATGTTTCTTTAAGACGGTTGCTTTCTTAAAATGAGGAATGCACTTCTTTTGGCTGTCACATACGCTGCAATGGGCGGGCAGGTTCCTCAACGGCGCCCCAGTTAGATCGTTCCTATGTTCCATTAACCTTTCGTTTAAGCATCTTCCTGTTTGGCCTATGTACGCCTTACCGCAAGCTAAAGGTATAGAGTATACAACACCATCCGCACAAGGCACAAAAGGATCTCGGTGCCTGGTTGTACAGCTACTATTCTTTTTCTTTTTATTAACTTTGTTGCACAGGCTTGACAGGCGCAGAGGGGCTGAAAAGACTACGTCTACGCCTGCTTTTCTGCCAATTTTCTTCAGATTATGCGAGATTTGGTGCAGGTATGGCAGAACGGCGACCTTTTTGTTCCGCTGTCACGTATCATCCGGGGCTTCACATTCATGCTTCATACTTATCAGGACTTTTTTTGCAACAGACGAAAGGAGAGATTGCGGGTATCCTGATTGCGTCAGCCTCAGCACTTGGCTCGAAAAACTGTCCTGCAACCTGTGTTCACAAGATTTTGTGAGTGCGTTCTTAAAAGTTGACTTCACGATGTTCCTTTTTACAAGTTTTGAATGGGCTGAATCGTAGGGTAGGATGGGCTTATTGGCTCTTGGTTCAAATAACCAGCACACATGGTCCTCTCCGAAAAACAACTTTAACTCTAAAAACCGCATGGCGTTTTGTTCTGGGAATTCATGAGTAACTTCAAGAGGTGATATAGTATTAGAAAAAGTGTGGAGGACTTGAGTTGCTTCTGTTTTAAAGGCTTCAGTCTCGCAATCTAAGAGGACCAGGAAGTCATCGACGTACCGGAAAATTTTTAGAACGCTTGAAGACTCAAGCTTGTCCTTCAAGGATCTGTCATGCATAGCGAGGAAAAGGTCGCTCAAAATGGGGGCGATGCATGACCCTATACATATGCCTTGCTTTTGTATGAATCTCGAACCGTTCCACTCTGCCACTGTTGATTTTAGGTAAGCGCATAGCAATTCAATGAAGCCATCCGCAGAAACGCCACACTGCGGCCTTCCAAAATGAGTGTGGCATTTCTGCGGATGGCTTCATTGAATTGCTATGCGCTTACCTAAAATCAACAGTGGCAGAGTGGAACGGTTCGAGATTCATACAAAAGTAAGGCATATGTATAGGGTCATGCATCGCCCCCATTTTGAGCGACCTTTTCCTCGCTATGCATGACAGATCCTTGAAGGACAAGCTTGGGTCTTCAAGCGTTCTAAAAATTTTCCGGTACGTCGATGACTTCCTGGTCCTCTTAGATTGCGACACTGAAGCCTTTAAAACACAAGCAACTCAAGTCCTCCACACTTTTTCTAATACTATATCACCTCTTGAAGTTACTCATGAATTCCCAGAACAAAACGCCATGCGGTTTTTAGAGTTAAAGTTGTTTTTCGGAGAGGACCATGTGTGCTGGTTATTTGAACCAAGAGCCAATAAGCCCATCCTACCCTACGATTCAGCCCATTCAAAACTTGTAAAAAGGAACATCGTGAAGTCAACTTTTAAGAACGCACTCACAAAATCTTGTGAACACAGGTTACAGGACAGTTTTTCGAGCCAAGTGCTGAGGCTGACGTCATCAGGATACCCGCAATCTCTCCTTTCGTCTGTTGCAAAAAAAGTCCTGATAAGTATGAAGCATGAATGTGAAGCCCCGGATGATACGCGACAGCGGAACAAAAAGGTCGCCGTTCTGCCATACCTGCACCAAATCTCGCATAATCTGAAGAAAATTGGCAGAAAAGCAGGCGTAGACGTAGTCTTTTCAGCCCCTCTGCGCCTGTCAAGCCTGTGCAACAAAGTTAATAAAAAGAAAAAGAATAGTAGCTGTACAACCGGGCACCGAGATCCTTTTGTGCCTTGTGCGGAGGGTGTTGTATACTCTATACCTTTAGCTTGCGGTAAGGCGTACATAGGCCAAACAGGAAGATGCTTAAACGAAAGGTTAATGGAACATAGGAACGATCTAACTGGGGCGCCATTGAGGAACCTGTCCGCCCATTGCAGCGTATGTGACAGCCAAAAGAAGTGCATTCCTCATTTTAAGAAAGCAACCGTCTTAAAGAAACATAAAAACCAACTAACACGCGAAATCATTGAAGCTACCTACATCTCAGGGCTCAAAGAAGGTTGCGTAAGCACCCCTTCCATCTCATTATCTGAAAAAGAAATCACCTTTCCCTCTGGTTTTACCTGATTTTACCTGGCTTTTAGGGGCACACTGCATTTTAGTTCTAGCCGTGTTAATTGTTGGCGCTCATCCCTTCGCATCGCTTACGTTGTTACCGTGTCTCGCCTTCTCATGTTTTTTTTTTCTTTTAGCAAAATTCGCGCCCTCAACCCTGTTTTTCCATTTTTTCCATTTGCGCACACTCAACCCTGTTTTTACTTTTTTACCGTGTTCTTGCCTTCTCATGGTTTTAGCAAAATTCGCGCCCTCAACCCTGTTTTTCCATTTTTCCATTTGCGCACACTCAACCCTGTTCTTTACATTGTCTTGTTTTTTTTTTCCGCATGTCATTCGTGCTTTTCATGGAAGTCTTTGTATAGTGCGATAGTAGTTATCTTTTTGATGCCCTGGACATCGTGTTGGTCCGAATTCGATAGCACGCTTTGGTTACCCCCCTGGTGGGATTTTACCTGGTATGTGTATAAAAGTGCGGGTTCAATTTTTGCTCAAATAAAAGTTGGAAGTTCAGCGCTCTTTACCTTCTTCTCCTTCTTCCTGTGTGGTGTTCGCGCTGCTGATACATAAGGTTACCCTATATTTTAAACTGCACAATGTATTACGTGACAAGAAACCGTCAAGCACAATAGGTGTGGTTTTAGAAATGACTGGAAGTGATAAGGGAATACATTTACTTAGAGCAGGCAGTGACCGCTGATCCGGATCATGAAGGGTAATAACTAGAGGAATATGGATGGGGCGGAGTGCATATAGGCAGGTTCTCTCAGATCATGAATGGCAGTTTTCAATACCCCTCAAGAGAAAAGTATACAACAGCTGTATCCTACCGGTATTCACCTATGGGGCAGAAACGTGGAGGCTAACGAAGAGGGTTCAGCTTAAGTTAAGGACAACGCAACGAGCTATGGAAATAAAAATGATAGGTGTAACGTTAAGAGATCGGAAGCGGGCGGAGTGGGTGAGGGAACAAACGCGGGTTGAAGACATCCTAGTCGAAATCAGGAGAAAAAAGAGTGCTTGGGCAGGGCATGTAAGACGAAGGCAAGATAATCGCTGGTCCTTAAGGGTAACGGAGTGGATTCGAAGAGAAGGCAAACGTAGCAAGAAGCAGCAAGAAGTTCCATGGGCGGAGGTTTGGAGGAACACGGTGGACATAGCTGGCGAAGGACAGGGTTAATTGGAGAACATGGGAGAGGCCTTTGCCCTGCAGTAGGCGTAGTCAGGCTGATCATGATACTTGCAGAAGAGGTTGCTCATGTTAAAATTTTCATTTGGTAAATATGTGCTTGTTTTACATGCACACAGCTTTTGAAAGGACTAGCATAGTGATAATTGTATTGGGCTTCATAAAATTGTAGCTCTGAATGAAGGTTTGCAATGAAAGGTGTCTGCACTTGGTAACAATATAGGTACACACTAGTGGCGACATGACACACACGATCAGTACATTCTAGTTGTATTCTTTCTTTTTCTTCATGGGGTTATATGCAGGATAGTATGAAAAGGGCATTGGAATTGACTCTTACTTGCATTATTTTCATTCATGTTTGCAGGCACCCGGAGAAATGCACGCATAGCCAAAGCTCCTTCACTCAGCCGAGCAAGCTACGGCATCATCCAGCATCTTAGTTTCTTTTGAGCGCTTACAGCTCACTGCGGTGGATTTGGTAGATGGGTTTACTTTGCTTTTGGCAGTGTTCTTGGCATTTAATGTCAAGTACACCCCAAAAACAAAGCGGGCTTGTCTGCTGCTTGAGACACTAATGGGGCTTGATCCTAGCGAGTGCCTCCCGAGCGTGTTTTGCGCAGCCACAGCAATCACAGCAATGACTTGAGAAATAAAAGTTATCAGTGTTGTACATTTGTGTCATTATTTCTTGAACCATTGTTATTCCCAACGCAGACAGAGCACCATACTAATGTGCAAACTGTAGTGTAGCCATAAAGTAGTTGTATGAGCAAAAATTATAATCCCTTTTGCTCATTACTCTTTTGTAGATGTAGCGCAGGTGGATCCTGCAAAACATATGACCAACTTGCTCTGAAGAATATGTGAAATAAGAAAATTAGTAGGATACATTGAAAACACGTGAAACTCCTTTTGAAGGAGTAAAATAAGATCTGGGCTGATACTCCTTGAAGGAGTATAGTCACTCTAACAAACGGAGTCCTGGAACTCTACCTGAAAGAGTAGTAGGATGCTGTTTCAATGTGGTAGCTTTACTCCCTCGGAGGAGTGCCTGTACTCTATTGCAGGAGTAGTACAGTACTCCTTGAGTAGGTGTTGGATCACTCTTTGTCCAGAGGGAGTAATTTTATTCTGGAAAAAGGAGTGGAATATGGGACAAGCGAATACTCCTTCAAAGTGTGTTCTGGGCACTCCTCTGCACTCCTTTAGTTCTAAGAGTGTAGGCCGGGATTATCAGTTAGCTGGGAGGCGAGAGGGGCCATAGCAAGATTGAAAAGGGTAGGAGAGAGAATAGCGCCTTGAGGAGTGCCTCGGGTGAGGTTGTGGGGGTCGGACAGATAGGTGTCTACTCGAAAGCGAGCGACACGTTTAGAGAGGAATGAGCGGATATAAGAGTACATGCGGGCGCCACAGTCTAGGGAGGCGAGTTGGCGAACGATGTGGTCGTGGCAAATACTGTCGAAGGCCTTGCTAACATCGACGGTCACAAGTGCGTGAATTTGAGTGGGGGTAGGGGACAGAAACGTGTGCTGGAGAATCAGAAACATGTCCTGTGCACAGACGCGGCGTCAGAAGCCGATGAGAGAATGAGGGAAGAACTCCCTCGCCTCGAGAAAATTAGAGAGGCGAGTCAGGGCCATTCGCTCAGGGTCTTAGCAACACATGATGTCAGGGAGATTGGGCGGAGGTTGGAGAGAGAGGGAGGCTTGCCCGGCTTTGGAATCATAGAAATGAGGGAGAAGGTCCAGGAGCTCGGCAGGCAGCCGCTGTCCCATGCCTCATTGTAGCTTTTAAGGAGGAATTCTTTGGCGCAGTCAGGAAGGTTGCGAAGTGTGGTGTATGTAATGGCATCCTCACCGGGAGCCGATCGTGTAGCATTAGCAGCCAGAGCCGATTCGAGCTCCCGGAGAGTGAAGGATTGGTCTAAGTCGGGGTTAGGTCTACCTGAGTACACCGGGTAGGAGGGTGCCAGAGGGGGCGGGAGATAGAGAGAGGCGAGCTGATCGAAAACATAGGAGGGAGTCCAGTCCCTTGAGTGACGGCTTTAGCTAGAGTGAGAGCAAGGGCAGGTTTAGTGCCAAGGAGGGATTTGAAGAGAGACGATGTTCGCAGAAAAGCTTTCTTTGTCGCAGAAAAGCTTTCTTTGTCACTTAAGATTCCGTTAACAGCACAAGGGCTGTACTGACCATTCACTTTCTTCTCTTCAGTAACCACTCACGTGCGAAGTCGTTCGCAGCCTCCTTTAGGCATGAGGTGATGTCTGCAGGTAAAATCCTTTCTGATCTTGCTGCGAGGTAATTTTCTTCAAAAAGACCGAAGGGCTCGTATTCACTCAAGCATGCGGTACTCAAATGGTCGATCGTCAGAGCCACTTCACGACAGAAAAACATAGAGAAAAAAATTGACGCAGGTTCGTCGCAATTCTGCGCAACCTTAATGCGGAGCGAAGTCTGCTTTCCTTCAATTTTTTCTGAAATTTTTATTAATCTTATTCTCTCAGTTTTTTTTATTCGTTTTATATATTATTTTTATTATTTTGTTTATATGTTGTGTTTGATCTTATTATTGTTTTCATTTTAACTTTAAAATTTTTATTCTGCCCTCCGCTGCCTCCCAAGGTCTTTTTCAATACCGACATGACCTTGAAGAACGGAAGGAGTATAGCTTCCGGTTTGAAACAAGGGCACATGCACGAAACGGCGCAACTCACCGGCGGCAGTGCTTGCTGTTTTATACCTTTTGTTCTCCGCGCCACGCGAAGGCTGCTGAAGCGCCGTCTGATGCCAAGGACTTCCTGCCGAGTGCCTCTGCAGGGTAGTGCTGCCACCCCTGCGTGGATATTTGCGGATGGGCGAGCTCGGGTTACTTGTGTGCGTATGGGGGGGGCATCGGGTATTTATTTATTTGTTTATTTGCAGATACTGCAGACCATACATATACATGGCCCAGGCAGGAGGGGAATCCGCGGCAAAAACATGAGTACACATTAACAAGCATGCAGCTGGTCAGAAACAAATTTCACACAAAAATTTCATAACGAGCGAAGTACAATTAACAGTGCAAGAATTGACGCTCCAGTTCTTTAACAAAGTCGCTGGCTGCGAAAGTGTGCGAAGGCAGGGAATTCCATTCACTGGTATTCCTGGGAAAAAAACTATGCTTATAGGTATTAGTTCGTGCAAAAATTGGAGCCAAGGAGTGAGGGTGTGTGTGTCGAGTTTTCCTGGTGCAATGTGGCTTAACACAGTCTGGCATGTTTAACCTCAGCGTACCTGAGACGCAGTTATGCAAAAAAGCGAGCCGACTAATTTTTCGACGGGATTCCAATGTTGCTATACTATGTTGCCGCATCAATAAGGAAGGAGAATCGTGCCTTTTGTATTTGCTAAAAATAAACCGGACAGCCTTTCTTTGGACTAGCTCGAGCTGCAATATGTCCTTCTTATTGTGCGGATCCCATACAATGGAGGCATATTCGAGCTTGGCTCTAATGCAGGCATTATAAGCTAATAGCTTAACTTCGACAGGTGCACCTTTAAGTTTCCTCTTTAGAGACCACAGCTTACTAATAGCGGAAGAACAAATGGCGGATATGTGCGGAGGCCAAGTTAGTTTATATGTTAGCGTCGCACCAAGATATTTATGCATGTCTACTTCTGTTATAATATTGTTGTTAAGCAAGTAAGAATAGGTGCAGATATTTTTATTCCTTGTAACTCGCAACAGAACTCTTTTTTGTGCATTTAGTTGCATTCCCCATCGAATGCACCACTCATGAATAGCCTCTAGGTTTGCTTGTAATATTGTATGGTCATTTGGTGCTGTGATGTTCTTAAAAAGCACACAATCATCCGCGAACAATCGGATAGCAACACCACCATGAACGACATAAGACAAATCATTGATATATATCAAAAACAATAGCGGCCCCAAGACGCTGCCTTGGGGGACACCAGAAGTCACAGACAGCGTTTTAGAAGAGCAATTCATAATTTCAACAAACTGCTGCCTATCTCTAAGGTACGCGCAAATCCACTGCAAAACGCAGGAAGGAAGACCAATGCATTCCAATTTGTACAGCAACTTTCCATGCGGCACTTTATCGAAGGCCTTCGAGAAGTCTAAAAGCAGCACATCTAGCTGGCCATTCATGTCAAGAGCTTGTGCGAAATCATGAACAGTACAGACAAGTTGGGTAACAGTTGACATGTGCTTCCTAAAACCGTGCTGATACTGTGATAGAAGGTTGCGGCTTTCCAAGAAATCTCTTGTGTAGGTGGCAATGACGTGTTCTAAGAGCTTACAGCACGTACTCGTGATTGAAATGGGGCGGTAATTTGACACAGATAAACGATCACCATTTTTGTAAATGGGAACCACACGTGCTTTCCTCCAGTCATGTGGTATTTCCCCTGTGGCAAGTGATAAGTTGAAGATATCTGTCAAGAATGGAGATAGTTGTTCCGCGTACCGTCGCAGAAAAGAATTCGGTATATCGTCAGGACCAGAAGGTTTTTTAGTATCGAGTTTTAAAAGCATAGCTGTGACCCCTTCCCTAGAAACCACGAGATCATCCGCGCCTGCTGAGTGTGTACTGTGAACCCTGAATTCTTCTGCGGCAGTGAATACACTCTGGAAGCAACCGTTGAAATGTTCGGCGATTTCAAGGGGATCACATATTGTTGCATCTCCGATTTTAATTTTCTTAATTTCCTTTTTGCTTTCATTTAGGTGACGCCAGAATTTTTTGGCATCGCTCTTTATGAAGGCAGTAAGACGATGACCGAAATAATTACTTCTAGATTCCCTAACCTTTGCCAATAACTCTTGCCTTAGTTCATGGAAGCGTGTAGTTGTCCTGTTGTGGTGCCTCCTTAGTCGCTTCATCTTACGCTTGGTATGGATAATGTCACGGGTAATCCAGGGAGTGAAGCGTCGGCTACGGAGATTCCTTGAGGGTACATAGTTATTAACGCAAAATTTGATGGCGCCGCAAAACTTTTTCCACGAAATTTCAACATTATTGACCACGTTGTCAAATTGGATATCCAAGTAATCAATGATTGTAACATCATCAGCCCTGGAAAAATCTTTTACTACTCTCTGTATTTTTTTCTGCCGAGTGTGATTTTGTGATAGCCACCTCAAAAATATTAACTTGTGGTCAGAAATTCCTTCTTCTACTGAAACCTCAGAACTATGAAACAACTCAGTGGCGATTAAAAGATCGAGAATCGCAGTGCCACGAGTGAATTCACGAACACGCTGTTCTAAGTTCAAATAAAACATCATATCTAGCACTGCATCTGCTGATCTAGAAATTCCATAATTCAAGGAGCTCCAGTGAATCGATGGTAGGTTAAAATCCCCCGTGATGACAACATTCCTTCCGCCAAACCCTTGGAGGTGGTCGTATAAACGGTCCAAGAAACAGTCATCAGCGTCCGGAGCACGATATACCGCACACAGAAAAAAATTCACTCCGAAAAGGCAAAGTTTCAACAAGAGACTTTCGTGCGCAGCAATTTGTTCAGACAGTAACATCAACATATTCCTTCGTAACAACTGCTACACCGCCACCACGTGCGCCTCTATCACGCCGATACAGGTGATACCCCGGTGGTACGATTTCATCATCATTTATATCGTATCTGTTGTTTCAGCCAGCGTCTTCGCTTCGGCGGACGCGGTTGTTTCGACGCGCATGTCTTGTTTCACTCTTTCCTCTTATCTCTTAACTCTCCTCTATGGCTCGGCTTGAGACAGTCGGCAGGCCCATGCACTTTCCTTTTCACCTTTCTCTCAGTCGTGGCCCGTGTACTGTGCGATGTGAGTGCACGTTAAAGAACCCCAGGTGGTCGAAATTTCCGGAGTCCTTCACTACGGCGTCCCTCATAGCCTGAGTCGCTTTGGGACGTTAAACCCCAATGAACCAATGAACCAAACCTTCTCTCAGTCGTAGCAACACAAAATTGGGTTACTTGTGGTAGTTGTGGCCAGCTGAGAGGCTGCGACATGAGCGGAATCAACGCTCCTGCAATATCTCTCAGCTGACGGCTGGCAAAAGATCACAGGCAACGAAGACAAAGAAGTACAAGCGAACATTTTAGGTTGGATCCTCAAGGTCGCCCCTCGTGGACGGCAAAAAAGGCTTAATAAAGTTTGTTCTTCTTCCGCCCGGCATTTTTTGTCAAGGACCAACTCGTTCTAAACCATACAATACAATTTCTTGGCACCCGCGTGCTCTGCGATGATGATACTTGTTAAAGATCCCCAGGTGGCCGAAAGGAATCCGGAGCCATGCAATACGGCACTTATTCCTTTCTTTCTTCTTTCACTCTCACCTTTCCGTTCAATCACGGCATAGTTAAAGTGCCTACCAAGAAGTGGGTCAGTTACTGGCTCATTTCCTTTCCTAAAAAAAAAACTATTTTTTTTTTGCCGGCAAAAAAGAGTGGTTAATCTCTTCGATGACTGCGACATTGCGTCAGTAATATTTAGCTTTCGTTGTGTTTGGCGCATGATAGCCATAGTTGCTTATGCGCCATAAAACCCCATATAACTAACTGTTTAGCTTTCTCAAATCCTCTACGCGTTATGTACTGCGGCTCCTGGCCCAGATCTGTCACCTCTGAAATGAGCAAATTTTTTTTTGTGTGAACCATCGACGATTTATTGGCGCTTGTTAATTAGACTACTAGGGCTCTACTAATTCTTCGACTTCCTATGGTTTACTTGATTTAAACTGGCTTATGCTAGTTGATATATCGTAAGGTCTAAGTTTGTGTGATATTGCTTCATTTTAGGCTCGTACTGCAGAATAATTGGTCACGTTCCAAGTTCAGATATCCTTGGGAGTGCTCATACCACTCCTGGCGCAGTGGTGCAGCGGCAAGTGACGCGCCACGGCCTTGCGATGGCAGTTGCTGCCACTGATGGGGCTTGCGAGTATCAGGTTCCTCTTCCCAATAAACTCCTCGCGATTAATCATGAGTATTACCGCCATCTGCCGAAGTGGGCATGCATTTTGCTCATAATCCGGTGGGCAGTTTGTGATGACGTCACACGGTCACGTGATGCAGGCGTTCTGCCTACCACCCATGACGTGTATGTATTTGTTTATTATACCCTCAGGGCCACTACGACCCTGCTCGGCTGCTCTGACCTGCAGGCCCAACGGGCCTTGGTCGCGCGAGCCTGGGCGGCGGCCGATCCCACTGGGGTCCCGAACTAGGGACCTCCACCTAGTATTCGTAAGGGCTGGCCCCCTCTGGGTCAGCTCATGCATAACCTCGTGTATTATACCTGTACATAAATGTTTTCCACCACCACCACCACTACGGCATTGCAGAGCGGAGTTGTTACAAAAAATGAAATCAATTTAACAAACTGGTGTAAATGAAACAGACACGGTGCCAACAAGACAATAGTTTTGTATTATTGCCTTGAATAAACATGTTTTATTGATTGATTAATTGATGGAAACATGACTCCTAAATATACATTGTTAGCTAAGCTGTTCAGGTGAGAGAGAAAAAAGATAACACAGTATAAAATGTATCCTAGTTAAACAGTGTTAGCTATAACGTTCTTGAATAATTAATGATCTGTGATGGTGGCCGTCAAGGTTGACACCCAGCTTTTTCATGTCTTGGAGGGACCATACAACAGCTTTGCGGCGGAGAGGATGCCTTTGTGCCTGCGCACTAAAAAATCTGGCAGTCACAGCCCGTGTCATGGCCAATCCCCCTTGTGGGTACGGTCCTTTATGTACCGACTGCAATAACAACGATGGTCAAGCTAAGACTTCTGACTTGTGGCGCTCCGGTAGCTGACTTCGGTAATCTCGCCCCCATGGCGCGTGTCACTCATTGAGCCAGAAGAAGAAACAGAAGAGGAAAGAATCGCACGCGACTCGAACGCAGCCGACGATCCCGGGACGAGAACAAGACGGCGCCTAGTACTCACGCCTTCAGCATCCTCTCCGCTGACGTCCAGAGCACAGTGCGTCGTTCTGCCGCACGCGGTCCAAAGCACCCCGAACTGCTCCGGACGTCTGCATGGGGCGCAAGAAGCGGAGCAAGAGGAAGCACCGCCAGGAGGCCACGCCTAGCCAGTTGGCCACGACCGCGGAGGCAACCTCCTCGACATCGCTCCGGAGGGATACGGACGCCGCCACCCCGACTTCCGCCGCCATCTCTGCCGATGTTCCCGTCCTCGTTAGCCCCGTAAGCGACGTACGATTACATATTTTTATGCGAAGCATATTAACGTAGGTTTCGGGCCTTCGCGCGACGCCCGGCGGTGGCCATCATTGACCTTGAAGTGAGATCACATGATGTGACGTCACGTGATGACGTCACACCGGCTGCAGATGGGGCCTCATATCGCGCCGTCGGACGTTGCCCGGCAAGAACCTCCACGCTCCGGTTCGCGCCGTCGCGCGCGACGCGGCGACGGCGCGATGATGGCGTTCGAGCCATCATCGCTGCATCACGTGATATGTGACGTCACGCCAGGGATGAAGCTGCGCGCGCCCGCCGTGGCGTCAGTCTCTGTGCCCGCAACCGCGCCAGCGTCTTTGCGCCGGGCGTGTATGCGGTCAAGATGCCTTCAAACGCTAAGGACGTTAATAATAAGAACGTTGATAAGCCTCCAACTTTTTTTGTTGTTTTAATTCGCAAATTTGCACTCGGTTCGGCTGTCAGAGTCTGCAGGACTTGCATAGAAGCGCCGGCATTCTTCACCACGCTAGCAGCATCGATTAGAGGCTTTTAATTTTGGTTAGTCGGTTAGGTTTCGTCAGTTTTATTTTAAATGTTTGGTAAATTGCTTTTTTTTAGGAAAGGAAATTGCGCAGTATCTGCCTCACCTATCACGGTGGACGGTTGGCGTCGTCTGTTCGCAGGCGCCAGCCACAAGCTTCTCATTCCTTTCCTTGAAACGGTGGGAGATACCAAACTGTTACGCACAATTCTATTTTCGGGCGTGAAAAGCTCTTGGAGCTGTTAGTCTAATCCCCACACGAGATTCTCGTCTTTTCCTCTTAATACCGGTGGCAATGTTGCATCGAAACTTTCCGCCTGCTTATATCCGCAACCGCGGTGACGAAGGACGCCGGTACGCTGGCCTGAAATTGTTGAGGAGCGTTTACAGCACTTAGGTAATCAAGAATGGCCGCCGCTCTGACGTCAGGATGTCGACCTATAGGTAGCGTCACCGCCGCTGCACTACCGAATGAGCATCTAGGGCCGACCGTGGAAATGTACGTGGCTGCAGTTGGCTTCGAACTCCAGGAGGGTTTTCTGGTACAGAAAGGGCCTCCACTAAAGGGAATGAGATAACACGTTTACAGCTTTCAACCATGACTGCACTGTACATGGCGCAGAACACTCTAGCTCTGTGAACAATAAGGGCATAGTGTGACGACGCGGGTAATTTAAACACAAGCATAGAACCCCTGTTCCGCCAGCGGCTTATCCTGGGTTTGCTTTTAGAGCGATAACTCTGCAAAAACCCGAGTATCAGTCGGTATGTAGATTTCACATTGAAGTCGCCGTCAGGCTTTGCAGTTTCATAGCAAAAACCTTAAGTTAAATGCCGAAGCGTACTTTGATAATGGCCAATATGATTGTCTCCCCAAATTTTGTCCTGGTCGCTGCCAACACTGGCCCACCCGAGCACCTAAATTAGCTCCTCACCAACTCGATATTTGACCGTCTCAGATTTGGACCAAAATCAATATTCAGGATAATTTGAATATTCGCAATGAGATGGTGACCCCCAAATCTAACCCGGGTCACTCATTTGGCCACCCCACACACGAAACTTCACCTTCGCGGATTTGGACCAAAATCGATGTCCAGGCTATTGAAGCTGCTCGTTACGATGGTGACCTCCAATTTTGGTCTTGCGAGTGATTTTCGCAAAGATGACAGCAGAAGTGCGAACGAAAGCCAACTACTTCACGAACCACAAGACGGTGTTTGTCAGAATCGGTGTCAGACAAGAAGCATAAAAATGGTTAAAACTAGCAAACTAAGTACTTAATCTGAGTACACATAGCAGCCGTAAGCAAAGAGTTAAGCCATAGATAAGAAACAGCACAATCATATTACAACGAAGAACAGCTATTGCTCGACCGTTCGGTGCAACAGAGTTAAGCTTTTGTCATTTTTCTCTCCATGCTGACAGCGTTAATAGTTTTGTTACTTGCCTAGCGGCACTTGTATTTGCTTTTGCGTTTATTGCCACAGAATTTGGAGCAGGAGAAATTTGTCCGGCAGCTTCGGCGTCGTATGTGTGAAGTTTCCGTCTGGCAGGCGTTGTTTAGGGGACCTTTCTCCCTTAAAATGCCACGTGTAAACTGATCTCACTCGGCCTTCCACATGTATGGGAGCTAGGAGGGAGACGCCGGACGAACAATGACTAAGAAAAGTGGGAATGCCTTAGAAGGAAATAACTCGGACAATAGCAGGTCTACGGGCAAAACATAAAGCCTCCCGGAGCAATATCTGCGCAAAAATGAAACAATGGGGGAGCTATTCCTGCCACTATTGCTCTGGAAGAGCAACCTGGGGTCTCAAAAGCTCAACCTCTGGCTGTGTTTCAAACAGCCACCTGCCATGCAGTGGTGTTGCGCATAACCACGCGCTATTGCTGCGGTAGTGGTATGGCTACTTGCCATGATGTAACAACGTGACACATAAGGTGTAGCTGCGTAGTAAAAATTGTATTTGATTAGGAAGTGAAACACTATTAACTCAAAATGGGTATAGGTTCAGAACTACAATAGGTTACCGAGTGAATGAAGCGCGCGATCGCGTTTCCTCGCAACAAACCAGTTGATCTCCCCTAAATTTCTTGACTGATGCGTGACCCACTGCTTGTCTACGGCAAAAGTGGCACTGCCGCACACCCATGCTTCATGCTCACCTAATTTCGCATTTTCCGCACTTGATTTTCTAAGGCATCTAAGCGAAGCCTACCCAGGAATTGTTCTAATGATGCTGCGATACGCATAATTGTGGCTAGCCTTGCGCAAGAAATTTTAAGAGAAACATTTCTTTACTCTCGCAAACTAGAGCGACACACATGTGATTCATATTTTGCCGATAATTTTATGTCTTAATGAGCTCGCGTTGGAGATATTGCGTCAGCAAGACGCAACTTTATCGCGCGATCGAATTAGATGTTTAGTTATACAGACCACACCCAGATTATTTAGGTTAAATTTAGGTGGAGGGCTTGATCACTAATACAACTATCGTGAACCTCGGAGAAACACTTGTTGTGGTTCCGCTCTCCCAGATGCACTAAGTTTAAAAGTTGGCGAAGGAAAAGAGTATGAAAATGACTCATATATACCTACACGACAGGTGGTACCATAAAGAGAACAAACAACTCAAAAGAACATGATGTTGCGTATTAGAGGATACGATATTGCCTATTGAAATAGACTCTGCATGACAGCAATCTTCACTTCGACTCGTTTATGAATCTCTATACAGTGCTAAGTATCGCCGTGCAGTTTGTTGGTGAGCAGATATAATCGTTGTAAGGTTACATTCAATTACTCCGTTTGCTTCACCACTACACGTAGTGGTATCGTCATACGGTTTAAACCAGAGCTCTTCGATTTTGCCAATCGCGGAACTTCCCGCGGGACCCAAGTATAAAAAAACGGCGGCCTTAATCGGCCATAATTCGGAGTTGGTGGCAACCATCTTGGTCAGTTGTTCGCGACCTCATGGAGTGCGCTGTGTCGTCTCTGTCACTGTCAGTCTTCTTCTACGTGTACTCTTTGAACCTACACCATAGAATACCACCGAGCAAAACACAAGACTTCTCAATGACGTAAACCGTGTTCCATTTACTACCTTCGTTATTTTCCTAACCGCTCAGCCACCAGAGAACAAAATCAGTGAAACAGATGCACCCTAAAAATGCATGCATAAGGTGTGTCGGAGATTTAAATCTGCAGGCAAAGTTAGCAAAAAAAAAAAAAACTCTTCAGAAGTTAATAGCGCAAAATAGCGATAGGCTTTATTATCCGCTTCTAGGTGGCGCCGCAATAAGCAAGCCTCTGGAAGAGGCTTACAAGTGGCGGCGAGGATGGAGTACGGCAATATTGCTGTGATTCAGCGCTGTTGTTTATACATAATTAATATGGAAAGAATACAATACAGTAGTCTTGGTTATGTTCTGCCTTCAAGATTAAACGGAGAAGTTGTAGAGTACGTGCATCCCGGTTTAATGCATGCGGACGGTATTGTACTATAAGCAAATAGCAGAAAGATTTGCCAACTCTAGTTGATTCTTGTGGAAACGAAGGAGGTGCTCTAGGCTTCAATTTTAGCGCAATTAAGTCCGGTGTGATGATTTTGCAACATTTGAACAGTTCAGTTGCTTACAATACTTGGGCATGCAGTACTCAGAGTGACAGAATACAAATATCTCGGGATATGGGTAAACGAAGGACGGATACACACAGAAAGGCATGAACAGTCGGTTTGGACAAAAAGCCGAAAAGATGCCGGGATAATGAAATATAAGGAATTAGGGGGTACAACAAATATGAAGTTCTGAGAGGTATTTGGAAAGGAATAATGATGCCGGGGCTTACTTTCGGGAATGCGGTTTTGTGTCTAAGCTCAGAAGTTCAGTCGAGATTAAAAATAAATCGGAGAGCTGTTGGAAGATTAGCGCCTGGTGACCACGGCAAAACCACGAACGAGGAAGCGCAGATGGATATGGGCTGGGCATCATTCAATGTACAGTAAGCTAGTAAAATAACGTATGAAGACCCTACTGAAAAAAGCTGCATGATGCAAGGACATGATATAGTTTGCCATGAAAATATCATACAATTAATATACAAATGTCATACACAAGTGATCCGTTCTTAGAAATTAACATATGTCTTGCAAAATAGTTTAATTGTATAATATTTGCATAACAAATTTGTATGACATTATTGCAGAATAGAAATTTTCAGTAGCGGAACGCTTAAGGAAACTGGGTGATAGTAGGTGGGCTGTTGAAGGACTTAAATGCTTATACAGAAAGCGTTTACTCACAATGGCCGAAAAGGACTACGAAACTAACTAGTTAGTAGGCAAGACAACAGGATCAAGAAATAAGTACCCTTAAATGGCACGAAAAATACAGAAAGTAAAAAGTGGAATCATTAATTGGAAAAGAAGCTGTGTCGGACTAGACGATTATTGGAAGAAGCAGATGTGGAAGGAATCATTCCTTGAAGACTCAAGATGCCGTGCCCTACTCCTTGAAGCTAGGTCAGGGTGTCATAGCTGCAAAAACAAATTTCACCACGATGATGAGAGATGTGCAGAGTGGGATAAATCTGCACAATCAATGGAACATCTTATAATGCAGTGTGATGTCATCCATCCGGATGTCGATTAGGCACAGTTACTCTCCCTGAGGCGCTGGGGTTTATAGATAACAATGGTCATGTGAGTGAATTTGTGATGAGAGTTAGCAAAAAGTGATTGCAAGATTGGCGGCTCCAAAGTAGAGAGGTGACATCCGGTTAAAAGTGCGGGATTCAAAATGTATTTAAAGAAAATGGCGAATTTATAGACCTGTTTACAAGACAAGAATTATAAAGAAAAAAGCCGAGCATTGTGGCTATAGCCACCATCCATCCTCTCAAAGTGGCTCCAAGGACTAGTCACTAGTTGAAGCGGCAGTTCGCAATGGGTATGACCTACGAGGTCTGCATGAAACCCCATGCGGCGAAAGAAAAAGCGCCGAAGGTATATGAAGGATGTGACATTCCCGCGCGACATGCTCAACACGCATAATTAGGGACTTCATTGCAGCGTAGAAAGAGAATGTAAACCCCAGTTTACTTTTTGATTTTTTAGATCAGTCAGATTAGCAAGAAGTGAACCCGCTGAAACTGCAATACAAATGGTTGCTACTGAGAGCGCATGTTTGGCGTACGCGCGTGGACAGTGCTGGATGACATACAACGCGAGGAGAATTCGACGTGAGCTGCAGCTTGTCGCCCTCCACTAGGTGGCCACTGTGCTCTGCATCCTATCCATCCTTTGAAAACTGCCGCCTATGAAGCTGTCACTCTCCCCGTGCGACAAAAGCACAAATTATCCCGGTAAAAAAGCTGCTTGATTACAGGTTTGCTTGCATTTATGAAAAAATCACGGGACTAAATAATTGCCTTTTGATCCGCATTGTTCAACTAACTGGTATCACACGACGCACCCACTGCAACTAAACACCATTAATTGTTTGTGATAAACATGCTTTTGCTAGATTGAAGTATTATCTCCCAAAAATGTTTGATGCCCACTCTCTATACCAGTCTAAGCAAAATGTCATTTTCTGTCCTTTGGGAACTACTCTTTGAGTAGGTTGTATTTGTGAAGGTGTTGAAACGTACTCTTTCTTCCTTGTTTCCAAATGTTTAATATTTCTCCTCTAATGCTGTTTACTTCATTGTATTTCGAATGAATTGTCTCTGCTAATGTTGTCGGCTTCTACGGGTGACGAAGCCTCTAAAGGGCTCGTTGCGGACCCCCCTTTTTTTGTCAGCCACGGTTTTTCTGTAACAAAAGCTGAAATGAACATTCATGCATTCAGTAGTTCCATGCCATTGGTGAGGCACCCTAAAAGAATGAGAGAGATTACAAGGAGAAATTGCTTGGTATCAAATGCTATATTTTACTTACAGATTTCTTAACGTTCCACGGAGGTCACGAACTCCCGTAGCCATTTATTCGCAAACATTTGAGTTCAGGTCTCCTTTTAACATTCCGACAGAAATATTAACCCTTGGGATGGAGTCACGTTAACAGGAATTTTACTGGTGTTCTAAAGATGCCGTCTTCTCAAAATTACACGGCGATATACCTGCTTATACAAATGACGCATAAGTGGCAAAAGTGTATTGCTATCACCAGTTATATAGTTCCACTGTTTTGAAGAATGTAGAGGGTAGATCATTGCCATGCTGCCGTTGTTCCTTTTTTTCGGCAGGTTGTGTATGTAAGAAATACTGTCCGTGTCGAGTGCAAAGTTTGCGAACAGCATTAACAAACTGTGCAGGAGTAGTGGCCACAGACGACTGCGGCACCTAGTTATTCCAGTGTGATAGCCTTGTTTTTCTCAATTTTACTGTGGATGAATCATGGAACAGCCAGACACGCTCCGGCGGGAGGATATGATAAAGGCGGACATAAAAGAATGGTTTCGGACTTAATGTTCTGTCTTGTCACGTTACCAGCCGCGTTTTATGTGCCAAGACGCCCGAGCCGTCATGCAGGTGTCCATATCTGACTACAGCGCACAATACCGACTTTGTTTATCGGGCACGTAAGCAGTCTAAAGTGTCTCTGTAAACTTTTTTACAAGCACTTTACAAGCGGAGAAGCAGGCCAACAGCACCTGTTGGAAACCGATGGGTACCCTGCGGCACTGAGGATTGAACTCCTCCTCACCCGCATGCGGGTTGGATGCTCAAATTGCAAAATGCCGATGTAAGCTGCGGAAGTCTGCTTAGAAGAAGTGATTGGATCACCTTGGTTAACTTTGGAGCGGGTTGTCTGTGATACAGAAGAGTTATCAATAGGCATCGCACCGAATTCAATACCACGCATATTTAGACTACACACTTGAGAAAACATTCACGCGTGGAACAATGCTTTAGCCAAAACTGCCTTTCACAACTGTTCGCAGGACCTTCTCGTGCAAACGGCGAGTCAATCGGTGCAGTCGGCGCTGGCAGGTCGAGAGCGCCGCGACTCGACGCCCTTCCTGGAGGTGGCAGCTGATACGCCGAACCAACGTGGGCCAGTGCAGGCCTCTACCATCGCGGACGAGGTTGTGGAAACGCCGGCTCCGCTGCCCAGTAGCGTCCCGCCAGATGGCGAGGTCGAAGTGAAGGCGCCGGCGCCGCCATCACCAAAGACAAGACGCTCAATTTCGAGAAGCCCGCAGCCCGTTCTCGTGACGGAGGTTGCAGGAGCCACTTCAGTGCAGCAAGTTGAGCAGGGGACCATAGCCGAGAGCCCCGGACAGGCCACGTTCAGCAAGTCCTACACGCTGTTCGGTCTCACCACGGGAGCGCACAGCGACACCGCCTACGACACCGACATGCACACCCGACTCTTAGGCGATGGATCCGCTTTGCCGGCAGGGCACAACTGTCGCATCAGGCGCACTGGTGAGGCGGTAAAAAAAGCGCTTCTTGGTGCGCCCATTCAGAGTGTTTCTAGAGGCAGCGCACGCGTGCGGGCTACCTCCCCATGTGCCGCACTCAGCCTGTTCAAATGGATTAAACTTTGCAGAGCAGGCTAGACTCCGATTGTCTCCTAATGTTACCTGTGTAACTGTTCTCTTCAAATCTGGCTGCGCTGTCATTAGTTCACTTTCAAACTTCCCGTTAACGTCCAACTTTTAGCAAGTGGTGTTCTGGGTTTCGTACTTTTGCGACATTC
Source organism: Amblyomma mixtum (assembly GCF_055824585.1). Taxonomy (NCBI): domain Eukaryota; kingdom Metazoa; phylum Arthropoda; class Arachnida; order Ixodida; family Ixodidae; genus Amblyomma; species Amblyomma mixtum. The sequence continues at coordinate 185,423,521 of NC_143021.1, forward strand.
CTGCTTTGCCAGTTGGAGGTTGGAGCGAAGTTTAAAAAAAGTGGATAAATTTCGTTAATTACCAGAGTAAACAGCATTGTAAGAAAGTATTGCCTCTTTACTCGCTTCTTCCACAGATTTTTCTCCGCAAGTAGAGTTTGTCCAAAACAACTCCTTTAACATGTGAAAGGTCGTCTCAACAGTTTGATCACGAAGTGCGAAAGAACGTGACGCAACTTAGCTCTGTGTTCCATGAACCGTCGAGCCATCTGACCCAAAAATTTCGCTCATTGATTGCAATTCTCCATCATTAGGCTTCAGTTTCAGTGAAGTACTTGCCTTAGTTTTTAAGTACAGCATTCATCTCGATCCTTAGTCGTGCGCTCGAGTGCGTCTATTAAATCGCTAAGCAGGAAACGTTATACTGGCATGCCTCCTATAGCAGCGCGAGTATATTAATTTGCCTGGAACGTTTTCTTAGTTCTATTCTCTCAGTCCTTGAGTGGACAACGATTACACCTGGACACTCATTAGCAAGCTGTTCGGTGCTAGGGGATGCTTGCTTGCATAATTATACACGGATGGATTGTACAAATATTGAAAAAAAAAACATCAGGTCGGAATTACGTGCCATCTGGTCAGCCCACTTGCTAATGCCAATTTCTGCACTACTTTATTGCTGAAATATGTAAACCTTTTGGATTCTTATACCCAGCTCCATAGATCTGCCAGCTGCGTTTGTAGGCCACGAACCTGAACAGTTCACACCAACGTGAGCCTGTGAATTTGTCGGTACCCCCCTTTCTTGGCGTTTGGAAAGCAACGTTATTCTGACAGAGCCCTCCATGTTGGTTTAGATAACTGTTAATGCTCCATTCGCAGTGATTAGCAGGGACGGTCAGAGCGAGGCAGTGCTATTAGACACTAGTTTTCGTAACAAAAGAATAACTTGACAGATAGTAGGTACGGCTTGTGAGAAAACATTCTGGTCGAGCCATTAAGCGGTTACGATCATAAGAAACCTGGAAAGCATTTTCATTCTATAGAGAAATAGGCGTAACAATCATGCCGTTACTAAAGAATTGTGAAAGCAGCTTATAAAGACAGATCAGTACTTTAGTCTTGTAATCATTGCTATCAGTAATACCTCCTGTTGGGAAAAGGTATTTGAAAGTTTCCGACGGTGAAGATAAAAGATGGTTAGGGGGACAGAAGGGCACATACGAGGTCTGTTAGAAAACTATCCGACCTTTGGCCGTTGAAAAAAAAACTTGCATAACTGGAGCGTTTCAAACCTAGTCATCTTTAAAGTAGTCTACTTGGGACTCCACACACTTCTCCCAGCGGTGCTGCCATTGTGGGAAGTATTCCGAAAAGGCCCTTTTCGGAATGAAGTTTAGCTCAGCTGTCGTTGCAGCCATAATGTTCTTCCTTGCCTGAAATCGCGCTCCTTTCAATGGCCTTTTGATTTTGGGAACCAGCCAGAAATCGCAGGGGCCATATCAGGACAGTAAGGAGTCTGTTGAACTACAGGAGTCTGATTTTTCACCAAAAAATCTGATTCGAGTGCGAGGAATGTGCAGGAGCATTGGCGCGATGGGTGCGCCAATATCCTGTTGACCTCAGCTCCGGGTTCTTGCGCCGCACAGCATCACGTAGGCAACGGAGGACATCCCTGTAGTACTTTTTGGTCATTGTTTGACCCTGTAGAGTGCGTACTCGTGGTCTGCCACACAGAGGGTTTCGAAGAAAGCAGTCAGCATCACTTTCACATTGCTGCGCAATTGGCGGGCCTTCTTAAGTCTTGGTGACGTGGAATGCTTCCACTCTGGCGACTGGGATCTCGTTTCCGGGTCGTACCTGTACACCCAAGACTCGTCACTAGTGATTATGATGTTGATGAAGTCGGGGTCACTGTTTGCGGAATCCAGCATGTCCTGTGAGACTTCAACACGAAGCTGCTTTTGCTCCACCGTGAGCAGCTTCGGCACGAATTTCGCCGCAACTCTCTCCATGGCCAAATCTTCGGTGATCATGGAATGTGCGGAGAAATTGCTCATGTCCACCTCTTCCTCAATTTCTCGGATAGTCACGCGACAGTCCCGCATCACCATAGCGTTCAGTTCGGCAATGACCTGGTCATTTTGGGATGTTGATGGCCGATTGGAGCGTGGCCCGTTCCCCACCGATGTGCGGCCATCTTTAAAACAATTGTAACACTGCTTAAACTGTGTGCTGCTCATAGAATCTTCACCGAAAGCCGTCTGAATATTTCGAATGGTTTCCACTCGGCTGTCGCCAAGTTTATGGCAAAATTTGTTGCAGTAGCGCTGCTCCTTTCACTCCGCCATTTTCCTTGCAATAAAAAACCGACGAGAGCACTGCACACTGCCTCACTCAAACGCTGCTTCCCAGCGACTGACGCTATCGGCAGGCGGGAAAAAATTCATGCATGCGCATGAAGGTTCAAGGTCGCCTGATGCAAGCGCGCTTGTCTCATATCCATCAGGTGTTCGCAAAAAAAAAAATAAAGTCGGTTACTTTTCTAACAGACCTCGTATTTTCAGCGATGGTCTCGACGAATTCATAAATTGCTTTGCCGCAATTCAAACTCTGAAAGAGCGCTGACGCGGGGACAAAGCCAACGCTGAGTTTAGAGCTCTTGTCGCACACGACACAACAGTTGATATTCAAAAAGAAATTCGGAGGTTGAAGTGTTCAGGAAAATATCAGGTTCATTTGGCATCATATTAATGCGAAAGCAGAAAGTCCAGCTTTACTCAAAGAAAGAATGCGGAAGGCGGCTTTAGAGGAGTAGACACACCAAATTTTGGTGGTATGTTTTCTTTTCTACAATGATGCGGAAGACGCTACCATGCATGAATCACGATGTGGTGTTCGCCTACGACCACTAAATAATTTGTAATTGAAATTTTCTGTCATCCTGTTCTGTTTCAGCATCAACAGCCGAACGATAGCTGCGAGCCAAAATGTGGATATATGTCACGTTAGTCATGAAAAAACTGTGATATAATCGCTGCTTCATCGTTTTAATTCACTGCAGTGCTGAAGCCAGCCTTGCTCAAGAGCCGGAATGACAACAAATGTAGAAGCAACGATTATATCGCAGATTTTTCATGCCTCACGTGATGTGCAACCTGACTTTCATGTCCCAGCCATCGTTCAGCTGTCGAAACTGAAAACGAAACAGCGCGCGAAAGAAATTGGAATATTTCCTTAGCGGTCGTAGAAGAATGCCACATGGTAATCCATGTAAACGATTCCTTACGCAACATTAGTTAGACGAAAACACGCACCCAAAAGTTACCAGTCTATACTTTAAGGTTAGCTTATTTCACATCATTCCAGTGAATAACCCCATCATCATGCAATCCCGAGTCATGCCGACAATCAGTACATATTAGTTTTAACGCGATAACATTAAGGCTCTCGTTCTGCATAAAATCCTGCGTCGTCGGTATCGTTTTTGTCAGCGTTGTGAGCGCTATATTGGCATTGTGCCACATGCACACCAGATTGTTAGTAAGCTGCCCCTCGAGACAGTTGGCGGTTAAAGTATTGCCTGGTGGCGAGAGGTTGCTCAGAGAGAGAGAGCGACCTGCCCCTACAAGCTCCAGCGGTGGCTGTGTTTGCAACAGTCACCATCGCTTAACTGCTGATGAAAACAAACGGCGGCGCAACAAGGACACTAACAAGAGAGGGGACACCACATGCGCACGACATGCACACCACATGCGGGAACATGAAAAATCGTTAGAAAACGGAGGCGGGTCGAATTCGCCTCTACATTGTAAAGATTGCAAGTCTGAGCCAGTGCTTAACGGAATAAGGATTCTGGGCAGGAGTCGCGATCAGGTGGCACGTGAAATTCTTGAGGCCTTTATGATCAATAAGAAGGGAAGCACTTGTGTCAGCGACTCCTCTGTGTCCCTCCGTAGAAATGAAGTGTCCTTTCTTGACAGTTTTTTGTGATGTCATGTACTATGCATCTTTTCAGCCCTGCATTTCTAGCGGCCGTGTGTTGTTTGTTTAGGCGGGTTGTTAATTTTGTTACTGTTTTTTTTTTGTCTTTTCCGTTTTGTTGTTTTTTCGGGTTCTGACTGCTTTTGCTTAATGCGTTTGACTCTGCCTTTGCTACGATTGTAATTTCTTTTTGACTGCTTTTGCTTCTCATGTTTGACTCTGCTTCTGCTACTATTTTTTGACACTGCTTTTGCTATGAGATGGCCTCCTCTAAGTTCTGTTATCACAATCTTTTAGTTTTTTCTGCAGAGGTTAAAAGTTTCTTGTCTGTTATCCTGGTGTTCCTGCTTTTTTTCCACGTGTTGGGTTAGGAGCGATAATCTGATGAGTGTCATGATTGAGCTGTATGTTTAAATATGCAACCTTTCCATGCAATAAACAGTTGGTAGTATAAAATGTGCGCATGTGGTGTCCCCTCTCTTGTTAGTGTCCTTGTTGCGCCGCCGTTTCTTTTCATCATGCACCAACTCGCCCCTCAGGCCATTCTTCTGGAGCTTAACCGCTGCACCACTGAGCCAGGAGTGGTATGAGAACTCCGCGAGGTCTATGAATGTAATGTCGAGAATGACCCATGCAGCGTATAAGGAGATGTAACCGGAACCGAGGCGACAGAAAAGGAGTGCATGCGTAGGAGGAATCGTAAATGTTTTCTCATTGTGTTATTAAAGATAGGTTATGTGTTATGCAATGGTGAAAAAAAGAACAGTGTCCTTGTCTGGTAAGTGCTACGCAAATATTACCCCAGGCTGCTGAAGAGACCCAGAAACGCTATCGCGTGTCACCAATAAGACGGAGCTGAAGTGTTTACTCAAGTTTTTATTATATTTGGCTTTGTCTGGTCAGTACTGTTATTTATTATGGAATATAAAAAGGCACTCTGGTACCGTCGGAGATCCCGAACTTGGCTTGTCGGCTTGTCAAAGAGACCAGAGAGCTAAACTATAGTTGGGTTGAACTTCAGCCCGCAGTCGAGCTACCACACTCGTCCTCCACGGCAAGGAAAAACAGCATATTTTTTTTGCTCTTAGCTGCTCATCAGCTAAGTGCGGTAGCTTTTTTCTGTCAAAACTTTTGTGCAAGTGTTACTTTATGGCTGCACGTTCTTCTGATGTATGACATGTAAGAGTTGGCAATCAAAAACGTTTTTGCACCGGTAACTTGTATGATGCAATAAAACATGAAAATCTTGACTGCGTTTACTGCAGTAACTGATTAGAGGAAGTGATGGGGCACTATTTGGGTCATGGGCTCTTGTTGAAATCTGCTGTTTTAAATCATATAAAACACTACAGATGGTAGTTATGAACGCCACGCATGATTCAATTCTGACCGCACAGGCCTGCCATCTCCAGAGGTGCCCGAAGCCGTTGCGCAGCGCATCCGCATGGCGTTCGCCTGGTGCGCGTGGCTATGGGCGCATGCCTACGCCGCCTGGATCGCATGGCGTGCCTGGGTGCTGCATGAGCCGGTGTCTCCAGTGCCAGGTGGCAGCTGTAGCAATGTGCTCTTCCTGGTCGTCATGGTAGGCTCAGTCAGCCTCATCACGGGCGCCACCTTGCTGAGGGACACGCGAGCGTGGGCGATCGCCAAGGACGGGTTGGAGGCCGCGTCGGACTACGGCGCAGCGGCCCTGCAGGCGCTCGCCTTTCTCAAGCCGTGAGCACCGCACGTCTTTGTGTAGTTCTCTGGCAGTTATGGGGTAGTGGCAAGGGGATGAAACAATGAGATCTCCTGTTATTTCCTTAGCGCCGAAACTAGTCGCCCAGTCATTGTTTACTGTGATTCAAAATTGCTAGGAAGGATACTTTACAAATATACTAAATGATCTAAGTTGGATTAATTATTGACACTCTGCGCGGTAATTAGTGTGTTTTCATCGCGTTGCGCGGAGTATACAATGATTATTTTTTTATCAGTTCAGGAGCGGAATTTTTTAGATAAAATTTTGGGATAAAAGTAAGGTCTCCTCCGTACTGGTGCTATAGCGTCTTCACGACACTGGTGATGGTGGCACAGGGGACCGAACATAGCACCTCCCGGATGCAGGGCGGGCGCTTTAACCACAATGCCACTGTTTCGGGCAAAACGGGTCTTCCCTACGAATGGGGCAGTTCCACAGAACTAACTGGGTCATCACCCAAAGCGTTGAGGTCCTATGATTGTAAACGCCACTTCAGGAGCACGATCCTATCCATTCTATTGTCAGGTCCCCCCCGAGACTCTTAAGTGTCTCCCACAGATGTGTTGATGGTCAACCACTAGGCTATCCGTAGTTGCACCACCATAGAGCATGGCTGTAGATGGAGCTTCCTAACTGTCCTGTCACCTGGCTTTGGGATACATCTACCCATTTATACCAGTAGGCACCCTCTGGTGGCAGTTCGGCTACTGTCGCAGACCTAGCCGAGTGCTTTCATAATTGCGCGCTTCCTGTGTTACAGTCCTTAAGGGATTTCGAGCGTTGAAGACCCACACGAAGAGCCTGGCGTTTGTCCCATGGGTCCGCGCACCCATTTTACCGATAGGTACCGGGCGGCACCTATGACGGGTGTCTCCTATCGCCGCTGCGGACGCTGTGCGCTGATGGCATCAAAGAGCGGGAACGCTTACTCGGTAACCTCTGGGGCAACCATGCACACAGCTACTACAGGTACTCTTCGAGACTCGACTCCATTGGATGACAGAGCGCCCAGCTGAATAAAAATTTGCATCCATTAGAAAAAACAAACAGTGCGTTCCTTGCGGTCGATTGCTCAATCATCCTCGAGTGGCCGGAATCCGCCTTGTGCAGTAAAGCCCATTTTGGTTCTTTTTTTATTGTAATGCCTGTTCGAGCACACAGTGGCGGGATTTATAGGTGCAGGCCCCCTTTTTCAGACCATGCAGCCTAAGAAGCCGAGGACCACTACGAAACATAGAAAGTACCGATTATAGGGAACTGTTTGGTGACAGCTGGCGGCGGGAGGCGAACCTACAGCTTGGAAAAATTAATTACTTGTGAAAAGAGCCACAAGCGGGCTTTTACCACATGAGGCGGATTTAGAGCTGCTCGCCGGCGGAACAGATCACTGGCTCTTCAGGACAACGGTTTTCTATAAGACCATTTTCCCAAGGAGTTCTCCCCGGAAAAACCGAACACCAGGCCTGGGCATATCTTGTACCGGTTTTGAGAAAACTGGTGGATAGACAGAGGCACTGGGAATCGAGCTTAGCTCCTCCCAAATGCTAGGCGGATGCTCTACCACAAGACCATCGCTTCGGGTGAGAATGAGCTACAAGCGGGATTTACAGCACTCGGGAAGTTGGAGTTGTTTGACGGCGGAACGAACCACTGGCCCCTCGACACAAGTGTTTTGATCCACGGCCCCTTTCCTAAGCATTTCACTCCAGAAAGTCCGAGCAACGGGCCGGAGGAAATCTTGTACTCATTAGAAAACTTGTGGGCGTCCGGCGACACTACCGAACCTAGCAGGTTCCGAATGCGAGGCGGATGCTCTACCCCAAGGCCACCGCTTTCCGGCGGATTCAGACCTTCGAATCCGAGCCGAATGTTGTTGGTCGCGGGAAAGTGCGTCCATTACTTTGTCTTGCATCCTGTTTTAAATGTGCTGGAAAACTACTGGATAAACTCGGCAATGTCTGTGCTTGAAGCTTCATTCGCGTTTCCTACGGGGGTCGCTAAAAATCTGTTGTGGCTTCCTCTTTGGTGACGCAGCCTGTTCTGGACGGCGTGCTTCTGCTCGCTGGCGACCCTGGCCATCATGCGCAGCAGTGCCGCCCTGGAGGGCCCGATCTGCACCGCGGGTCAGGTGACCCTGGTTGCCTTCTGCTGCCTCTACTCCCGGCACCCGAGGCGCATCGCCTGGGGCACCGTGCTGAGCGCATTGCTGGCACACCACCTGCTGGCGCTGCTGCTTGTCCGCCATGGCATGGGACACAGCCCGCTCGGCTGCCTCGCCCACCTGGTCGCAAGGCACGCTGAGCACTTGCACCGCTAATACATTAAGCCAAAGTCTAATTTTTAAAGAATGGCAACAGTAGAAGTGAACTGGAACGTATTATAACTAGTAATACACAGTTATGAACAGAAGATAACTATTTACGTTAGAAAATTGACCTTGAAGCAATATTTTCGACAGATTCGCTTTATGCTTCGTCCACTTTGTTGTCTGGCATCAGTCGCGGCTTCGAGTGTCGTAGGCCAAGCTAGAAGGCGTCACGCCGGCCGTGGCAGAAGGAACGCCCATAACACCTACAAAGCCGCGCGAATGACGATATCAGGCTCAGCAAGCATAGTGAGCGTCGGTTAAGAGTCGAATCGGCGCTGTGTGATGCGTGTGAATCAGTTGGACCGGATGCGATGACAGAAGGGTGGCTGGTGGCGTTGCAGCGCCTAGATCGGCTAAGCTCTTACTGGCCGTTTGCTTCCCCATGTGCTGCTGTTTTCGTCGCGATCGATGTCATCAACACGTGATATAGAAAATGAAATATGTTGCAATATGCCGCCACTCGAGCGTTGTATTTTCTTTGTGTGTAATCTATTGAAACTGATACATGCGATCGGAATAAAATACAAAAAAACAGTGTTTCGTTATTTTGTTACAAACGCCGAGAGGCAGTTCTCACAGTAATAACGCCTCAGTTAAAAAAAGAATTATGTTAGGCAGTTGCCGAGGTCATCGTGGTCACTCTACTGTACTATAGAAGATGGATAACAAATCTAAGCCACTCAGGACCTGAGCTGCAAAGCATAATCAATGAGCTAGACAGACAGAGCAGAACGGTGGGTCTAAAAATTAACATGCATAAAACCAAAGTAATGTTCAGCAGTATAGCAAAGAAACAGCAGTTCGCAGTTGGTAGGCAGGTGCTTGAAGTAGTAAAAGAATGTCTACTCAGGGCAGGTAGTAACCGCTGATCCGGATCATGAGAGGGAAATAACTAGAAGAATAAGATTGGGGTGAAGCGCATATGGCAGGTTCTCTCAGATCATGAATGGCAGTTTACCATTATCCCTCAAGCGGAAAGTATACAACAGCTGTATCTTACCTGTGCTCACCTATGGGGCAGAAACGTGGAGGCTAATAAAGAGGGTTGAGCTTAAGTTAAGGGCAACGCAGCGAGCTATGGAAAGAAAAATGATTGGTGTAACATGAAGAGAACGGAAGCGGGCGGAGTGGGTGAGGGAACGAACGCGGGTTAATGAAATTCTATTTGAAATCAAGAGGAAGAAATGGGCTTGGCAGGGCATGTAATGCGAAGGCAAGACAGCTGCTGGTCCTTAAGGGTAACTGAGTGGATTCCAAGAGAAGGCAAACGTAGCAGGAGGCGGCTGAATGTGAGGTGGGCGGATGAGATTAAGAAATTTTCAGGGATACGATGGATGCGACTGGCAAAAGACAGAGTTAATTTGAAAGACATGGGAGAGGCTTTTGCCCTGCAGTGGGGGTAGTCAGGCTGATGATGATGCTGATGATGAGCAAATCTAATCATAAAATTGGCCACTCTTTGCACGTAACTATGTCGTGTGACCACATTCCGTGCTATAAGCCGTAGGAGATGGGGAGATGAACAGGGTTCTGTTACCACAGCATAGAGGCGTACAACTGACACGCTAAGCACAGCATAAATGATAAACTTTTGAATTAGTATTTTTTGCTAGCGATACGGCCGAGCTCTAAAAAAGTCAAAAACTCAGCTCAGATGTTTCAGATGACCTGAGTACCTGGGCGCAGCCATTCCTCGTTGTGTTTATTGGGTACTTTGCAGCGCGTAAATTCCAATGCACAATACTCTGTAGGGGGGGGGGGGGGGGGGACGGTTTCTGCAGTGGTGTCCCATGTTTCCCTAAACAGGTCGGTCGAAATTGCATTAGTGGTCTTTTAAACTTTCAATGGTTGTCCTGCCTTACATATTCTCTTCAACATGTAAAGGAAATATAATGACATCTGTATAGCGTTCTATAAAGCGGTTCTGTCGAGATAGTTTGTGTCATCATCATCATCATCATCTGAACCTAGCAACGTTTAACGGAAGAACCTTATCCAGTGAGGCTAGTTTAGCAGTGCTGTTGGAGGAATTAGCGGGTATTAATTGGGATGTCATAGGGCTTAGTGAGGTTAGGAGGACAGGTGAGGCGTATACAGTACTAAAGGGCGGGCACGTACTGTGCTATCGTGTATTAGCAGACAGACGAGAACTAGGCGTGGGACTCCTCATCAATCAGGATGATAACCGGTGGTCCTTAAGGGTAACGGAGTGGACTCCAAGAGAAGGCAAGCGTAGCAGGGGGCGGCAGAAAGTTAGGTGGGTGGGTGAGATTAAGAAGCTTGCGGGGATGCGGTGGCCGCAACTGGCTGAGGACAGGGTTAACTGGAGAGACATGGGAAAGGCCTTTGCCTTGCAGTGGGAGTAGTCAGGCTGATGATGATGATGAGTTTCTGTAAACCGCGTCGACACCTGCGTTACAGCCAAATTTTTCGAGGCGATGGAGTGGTGGTGCGCGTAGAGCAGTGCCACAGTATTTTTGCACTGCGGTTGAAAGCACCGATTCCTGGCCTGACAGGCCTCTCTGGTTTGAAATCGCCCACTGCTGGGAAATCCAGCAGTTGGGAGGCATGTGAGCGAAGGATTGATTTTGACAGAACTATTTGTGCTGCAGAAAAATTAAAATGAAAGCCCGCTCCTTGAGCATTCAGTAGACGCGGGAGAATGTTAATAGCTCCCACCGAATCATGCCCTCTACTGTCACCCACAGTTTAGAGTTGCGATACTTTGTGATGAACCGTGTTTGTGTTTAAAGAGCCGAGATGCAGCTCCGCACAGTCTCAGCTTAATAAAGAAACCGAGCAGCTTTCGAACAGGCATCCTTCTGCAAGAAATTTGTGGACGTTCATGCCTTTCTTCGTTAAATTTCAGTCATAAACAGACAGATCCCGGTCGAATGCTTAAACGCGCTAGCACTAAGACCCGCACTCACTGATTTCACCACTGTCTGTCTAAGTTTGGCCTGAAATGAAATAAAACTGTACTAAAATACTCAACACCGCCAGTGAGTTACGAACCCGCTGCGGAACAAACAGATGAGCTTTCTTGTTCACTGCATTTGACCACTACACCATCGCCCTGGTTTCTTTTCTGAATTACATGGAAGTACAGCAACACAGGCAGGCTTCTAGTCTTACTTTACCAGGGCACATCCCGCGCACCTGCCATCATAGCCACATCAACAGCCTGCTATTACTTTGTTCCAGTTCCCGCATCAAAATTCCTGGACACACACACACATGCATCATGTAAAAGTAGCGAGACAGGAGGTGGAACTTGTGCAGCATATACTGCCCGCACCAGAGCACCTGCTGTCTGAACAGACTCTTCGATTAATGTGGCGGCTCTGCGGGGTGATCTATCATTCGGCTATTCAGTAGGCTAAACAGTCCCATGAGCACATAACTATCACATGGAACATTACAGTATTACAAATTATAAACCAGCGGAAGGACGCGCACACACACACAGAGGGACATAGGATGACACTGCTGTCTAGAAGGGGAGGCAAGACTGCCAATACGTCGGTACAGGATATTAAGTCTCGATGAGAACTTTTCTGAGATGATTTTTTTGGTGGGTGTACAGCTACTCTCAGGACAAACTAACTTTTTCTAATGCACTAGGATTAGAATTGCCGTCACACCAGAACTCGGCAGATGTCGGAGAAGCAATTACCGATTCGTCGGTAGTTTTCGCGTGACCTTGTGGTGCCATTCAAATCTGCCTACCGTGCGAGGTTGCCACCTACCCATTGGACTATTATCAATAGTTACTGCGAAATCCAAAAAACTACAGAGAATGTTTACTAGATTCTAATCGGAGCGAAAGCATAAATTTGTGCCACATAGAAGACGGCGGTGAGCAGGCAGTGCCGCGGCACGGAGCAGGTGGAAGTTGATGAAGACGACGCTCTCTAATGCACAGCGTGAGACTGTGCAGTTCATTACGAGGCGTGTTGGTTGCAGCGATAGCCTAGTGGTCTCGCTGTGCGACCCTTAAAAGAGATCTGTTCCCGCAGCCGCGGGTTTGCCTCCCAGTCATGAATATTATGCGAAGCATATTAACGTAGGTTTCGGGCCTTCGCGCGACGCCCGGCGGTGGCCACCATTGACCTTCAAGTGACCTTAAAGTAGGTCACGTGACATGACGTCACATGATGACGTCACACCGGCTGCAGATGGGGCCTCATATCGCGCCGTCGGTCGCCTCCCGGCGGTGGCCACCATTGACCTTGAAGTGAGATCACATGATGTGACGTCACGTGATGACGTCACACCGGCTGCAGATGGGGCCTCATATCGCGCCGTCGGACGTCGCCCGGCGGAGGCCTCCACGCTTCGGTTCGCGCCGTCGCGCGCGACGCGGCGGCGGCGCCACCATCGCTGCATCACGTGATATGTGACGTCACGCCAGGGATGAGGCGGCGCGCGCCCGCCGTCGCGTCAGTCCATGGAGGTAAAAAAACTAGGAGGGAGTGCGCTCAGCCTCTGCAAGCCATCCTCCTCTGACGCCGCTGCCGAGGGCCCTTTTGCGCACTGACTCATGGGAAATAGGCCCTCCTCCACAGTTACCAGATTGCCAGCCAGCGGTGCTTTTTAGTGAACGTCCGTGCTCCGAAGTAGCGCAGCGCAGCGCTTTGGCGGAATGCGTACCGAGCTCGAGGTTGTCTGAAGGCTCCGCGTCTCTGTTGATTACACTCTTGAGTTTTTGGGTTCACTGTAGAAAACTGCGGGTAAACTTTTCATCAAAGGGTGCGGCCGCGACCTCGTCACTGTTCAACTGTGGTTCATAAAGAGAATGGAGAGGAATTCCTTTCGTCGTTATACACACATACGGAGCGTTTATTTCAGCGCATGCTATGAGCGGAGAACTCGAGAGTAGGCGAAGAAACGAGCCTCTAAAAAAGGGCGCAGCGGCTTCCAGAGCGCTCACGGCGGACGGACGTGTTGAACGAGCGCTCCTGCGCGCTGCGCAAGATTCTATTTCTCGGGCAGGCGGACTTAGGCCCGCCCATGGGCCCTCCGTTCTCCGCTATTCTCAAGGCACAAGTCGTGCCGAATACGCGCGCGCACATAGGCGGTTCCGACGTGAAATTCAGCAGTGAAGTATTTCTCTCTCTCTCGCTGTCGAGAGAGAGTGCCGGCGGCTTTACGTCTGCCCCAGCGCGGGGTCTCCCGGCCACTGCGCACAATCACTTACAAAAAGAAGTAAACTGTATGTATACATAGCCGCGCGCTCGTAGCGTCCTGTCTCGGACTAATCGCGCGCGCGGCATACTGCACTAGCGGCCGGGGTGGGGCGCCCGGCCGCGTATACCGTCGGAGGTAGCACCCACGGAGCGTTCGTGTCACGCGTGCACTACCTGGCGAAGAGCGAGCGGGAAGTCAAGCCCGCCTGTTCGATGAACGCACAGAGGCTCACCACTGTTCTGTCACGGGTATAGAGGCTAGAATATCACGGGTGCGCGCAGTGCCGCGCGGCCACAGGAGCGCTTCGAGACTGTCCGGGATGATTCCCAGCGCCCTGCAGGCCGCGAGAATCTCGCGACGCGGCACTGCAGAAGCGGCACAGCGAAGGAGCATGTGCTCCAAGTGTCTCCACTGCGCCGCAGTCAGCGCACGCGTCGCTCGGGGATGGTGGCCGCTGCGGCGAGCGAGCAGTTTGCGCTCACCACGGAGCCGTCAGTGAACGCAAGCAGATGGTCGCGTAGTTGCTCGTACAGCGAGAGAGCGAAACCGAAACCGAAATCCAGCTAAGAGCTACCACTGCCTTGTCACGTGAGGGCCTATTTCCCATGATGCTTTCCATTATATTTTTTATGACTAGGCTTCAAGATTGTGACGTCATGGTCCCTCCTAGTTTTTCTTCCTCCATGCGTCAGTCTCTGTGCCCGCAACCGCGCCAGCGTCTTTGCGCCGGGCGTGTATGCGGTCAAGATGCCTCCGAACGCTAAGGACAGGCTTCGCATCCACTGGGCTTAACCTTGATAAGTCTCCAATTTTTGGTTCAGTTTCTTATTCTAGTTTTCATGGTTTAACCTCCAGCTAAGCTGAAGGTCAAATTTACACGGTCTGCGATTGAAGCCCAGGGTCCCGTAGTGAAGCTTTCGCTTCAAAATCAGAAAAAAATAAGTTCTATCAGAATATCGGCACCGTCACAGCATAGAAAGTACCTGATACTGCAGCTAGCAGTCCGAATATGGCGGTTGATGAACAGACAACTGCAAGTAAACTGACGCAAACACGCACAAAAGTTCCAATAGAAGCTGCGACAAGTGTCAAATCTTATGCTTTCGCCTTCTCTTCTTACGGTCACCTGAGCGCTCTTATCTTTTCGCCGCTTGTTTCTTCGCCATGGACAGACAGTAGAGGGGAGAGTGAAAGAGATGCACGTGCCTCCCGGCTGCTCACAGCAGCAACACCGGTGCTTTTTCTGAGCGCCATAGACAGCCCTTTACTGCTGACGTCACGCGTGCCTTATGATCTTTAGGGGCGGCATCGCGCGTTATGCGTGCCCCGGATGTGCCCGCGAAGCTCGGTAATTGAATTTTTTAATTATTCGTAAATGATCGGCACGCTTTCCAGCACCTGTGCGTGTTCCTCCTAAGAGGCTCCACAACCGACACTAGCAAGTGCAAGGGGTTACCTACATAAGTACGCGGTTTACATGATGGCGAAAATTTTCTTCCACGGCGTGGTCGCATGTCTTTCGAAAAGCATACGTGAAACATGCATTCGCAATTGCGGTTTTTAGTAGTTTGTAACGAGTAGATTCTTACGCCCAGCAAGCCTGGCCTCTTGAGGACATAAGGTACACAGAAATGAGTTCATTGAACCCCTAAACAGCCCCCCCCCCCCTCCCTCAGGCAATTTTGTTGTCCACTGCACTTTAGTTGTCATCATACCTTTCGACGCCAATTAGTACCTCTTTTTTGGGAATTCTAGACAAAGCGCTTTATGTATACAGATCGAACCACGAGGTAGAAGTCTTGGGAGCACAGCCGAGTCCACCCTCTTAGTGCGAAGTTAGCAGAGACAGCGAATGTCTTTCCAAATATATCACCGCTCGTCCTGTTACGCCACTGCCAACATGAAACCTGTAAACGCGGTTAGAAGTTCGGCTCTGTATATTTTTAGGCATTTGCAGTCTTGGGCGCCAACGCCGTGCTGTCGTTCTGCATTTCGGCGAGCTCGCCGTCAGAAATGCTTAAGCCGAGCAATGGAACCTCATGTCAGGAGAGTAAGGAAGCTTCTTGTGGCAGTAGATCAATTTGCCAGTTATAGGCAGAGCAGATAATCGATCGACTGTGTCGTCATCGCCAGAATTATGCGGCCGTTCACGAAGGTGACAGAACCGTCGGAGGCGGCGAACGTCTAGCTAAGACCGTAGAAAAGCAGGCGTTCGCTTCGCCGCCAGGAGAGGCATGTTGCCATCAGCTCTCGATTACGGGAGGAGGAGTTTTAATGCGACAGCACTGACGCTGCAGTTTTGCAGAAAATCCGCCGTCTCATCGTCTTGAGCGAAAAATTCTCGGAGAAGCAACATAATTTGGCCACCTAGGTCATGTGACCTTGTGTCGTCACGATCTGCCCACCGGATTGTGAACGAACTTACCACCGTGGCAGATGGCAGTTAAATAAGTGATTGTTCGCGAGAGGTTGCTCGGGAAGAGCAACCTGGGTCGCAGAAGCACCGCTGGTGGCAGCCGCTGCCATCGAAGGGCTGTCGCGTATTGCTTAACCGCTGCACCACTGCGCCGGGGGTGGTCCGAGGACTCCCCAGGATCTATGAATGTAAAGCCGAGAATGACCAGTTGGGCATTAACCCTTTAACGCTATTGTGTCCCTTAAGCCATAGCTTAAGTGTGCCCCGTTACATGTTTGTTTCTTTTCAGTGCGGGTGCACAGTACTTGATAAGCACATTCGACAGTTGGTGCGAGAAATTATCGAGGGCGCCGAAATAGCTGGGCTGCACTGCCATTGTGTTAACGCTGCTTGCGTATGTAGCTAACAAAAAACTCAGACTGTAAACGGTTTTTGACAGTCGTGCTTTGTAGAGGATATGAAGCCCGTTCATGCTTTGCCTGCTTGTGCAAAGTAGAGGCAGCCTGTGCATCTGTTTAAATAAACGGCGTTGAATGTCAGCTCTCTTTACGTCTACTTTTATCATCCTCGCATCTGCCTTCTTCGCTGCCAATTTCAAGACCTCGTTTTTCTTCTGGCTGAGGTCTTGGAATTGGTGCTCTGTTTGCACCGGCACTGATTTCTGTAACGACTGCATGACTACAACAAAGCCATCAAGGTCTTTGGCGTTTTGCGCGTTCTTATCTAAAAATTTTCGCCGAATAAACTAAACTTCAACTTGAACTCACATAGGCCACAACTAAAAAATCGGCATGCACTACCCCATTCCAGTCAATAAGAAGTCTTCACACCTTTCGCAATGTCATCGGCGGTTATTAATAGTACAGCGTATAACTGTCAAGAAAATCCAGCATATCATAGCTATATAAGAGCGGTGCTCCACAGCGGTAGCTGCGAGAGGCATACAGAATGCGCAAAGGCACTTTTTTTTTTCTCATTCAGTGCATTTACTCTGTCACTTACACTTTCTCTGCATTTGTTGTTGCTATTGTCAGCCGAGCTATCGAAACAAGCCGACCAGCTGTTGTTGTCTCGTCCGATGCATAGGCCTATCTCTCTTGCCTCCTTACTTACCCTTTCCCCAACCCCTTTTGGCTACATGTTCACTGGCCGAGAATAGGTGTTGTTCCTTTGTTCGGCTACGCTATCGGATGTGAGAAGTGAGAAGTGCCAGTGGTGCGGCCTCCCTCGAAGGACGGGCAACAGTTGCCTAACTTTACTGTTAGTATTTAGGAAAACGGGATTGCAAGACACTTTAAAGAGAAGTGGCTCGGGAATACTGTTACACAAAGTGTCGTACCTCAACCTAGCAGCTGGTAGCTATAGAAAGCAAATCGCTCAGTTAGTTATTTTCATTAGATCCTGTGTGCTGGTTCGCCGGCGTGACGGGCAAGCTAAATCAACCGAGATCGTGTTTTTCGGGTACTTCATTGCGCTGATGTCCTGGCCTGAACTGACCGCTGGTGATCAAGCTCTGGCTCCTCAACGCATGCAGGGTGGCGAGCTTCGCGATCCAAGGCGGCCATCTCGTGCTGGGCTGCCTGGTCACTGGGGAGTTCCAGGAAACAGCCATCTCCACTACCCCCGGCTTCGCCTTCGCGGTAAAGTGTGGTCGTGTCGCCACTTGAGACAGAGCTTACTGCCAACCTCGGCATCTGTTCTCTCGTATATGTTGGCAGTTAGGCAAGGCCACCTTTTAACCACCGTGGTCCAACTTAAGTGCCGAGGCAAAAAACGAAGCGACTTTCAGTGCTTCATACCACTCTTGTTTAAAAAGCCAACCGCTAGTAGCACACCGGTACGTTAAAATTAGTCCAATGCTCCTTGTGTCCTCGGTAGGGAGGATGTAAAAGCAATTGATCCGAGTGGAATGAAAGCCAGAGGAAAATTAGAAGGTGAGGTGGGCCATCGGTCAAAGGTAGCGAGAGACGAAGAAATGCTGAGAGCACCAACGCTGCTTGTGCAGAAGCGGACAAGAGCAGTTCGGGGGCCCGGGAGCCTGTGCGCTCCAAACTCCTCAGTTGTTTAATAAAGTTTTGATTATGATGATGAGGTGTGCGAGAGGAAGCGAAAAAACATAAGCGATCATCTCTGTTGAAGTCTGCGCCATATCAGTTAGCGCTCCCTTACCGCGCTCCGACAAGATCGAACATGTACAGAGTACTTGTGCTGATTTAGAGAAATCCAGAAGTTTTTCTTTAGCTGCTTCTGCTATCAATTTTGAGTGTAGTTATACTGTACGGATCAGTTAAGCCATTTTTTGTTGCCTAGGTTAAGCCTATAGAAAGGAAGCGGCCTCTACTTCGCCTCATTCAGACCCTCTCGTACTTTTGCATGTTGCGTGGTGTGTAGACCCCGTAAGGCACCAATCGGATGCCACGTGGCCCCCGGCTGCCTACACCGCATGTAAAGGCTCTGGCATTGTACTTTTTTACTACTGTTTCCACACGATGTGCACAGCAAATACTTTGATACATTATTCTACTACACCCCGTTGAGGGACGCCGTATTTTTACATTCGGTGTGAGACATCTTTAAAGTGATCATTGCGTCGCGCTTTCTGAGCACCGTTATTTTGCATAACGTGTATTCAAGACGGAAACAGTTTGTAAAGCCGCCGCGGCGGCTTAGTGGCTATGGTGCTCGGCTGCTGGCCCGAAAGACGCGGGTTCGATCCCGGCCGCGGCGGCTGGATTTCTTTGGAGGAGAAATTCGAGGCCCGTGTACTGTGCGATGTCAGTGCACGTTAAAGAACCCCAGGTGGTCGAAATTTCCGGAGCCCTCCACTACGGCGTCTCTCATAGCCTTAGTCGCTTTGGGACGTTAAACCCCATAAAACCAAACCAAACCAAACCAACCACTTTTTAAAGGCACATTGAACTGAGTATTGGAAAAAAAATGGCTGGCCGTTTTAGCACTGCAAAACATGAATTAATATTCGAAAGCGCAGTTTTTTTGTAGGCGGACACAACCATCGCGTGCCTCAAGGCGCGATTAAGGTGTGCAGTGACCTGCGGAGCCAGTTATGCGCATTTTATTTCTTCAAAAATCAACAAAGTCGAAACCTTGCGCTGCAGTATTGAGAAAAGGAAAGGCATATAACTTCCTAAATTTGTACGTGGTCGCCATTGAGCACAGCACGATTGAGTTACCTACTGACCCAGTGAGCCATTACACTTGCTACTCAAAGGCTTGAGACAGGCACATACCGCTGAAAGCAGAGAAGGGCGGCTATAAGTGCTTTACACTAAAACAAGTCATGGCGTATTTCTACGCCACGAAATTATTTTAGAATTCGTGCACGTGTATAAAAACCGACTGCGCACAGAGCCTGCAACAAATCCTCTCCACTTTCGTAGAATTAATGCCGTGTGTCGAACGGCGGTGGTTGCTTTTTCCTTGCTTCTCTTAATGTGCGGCAGTAGTTACGCAGACAGGGCATGCTCGGCGATTATATTTCGTTATTTTCGCTCTTGTGCCACATTGCAAGATTCTCAGAATATGCCACGAGCGCGTCGTGAGGCCTCCAGTAATACTGCCACAACTGCCGTCCATAAACAAAAAAAGCCGTTGCAGCATGAGAAGCGCCCTCAAACAGGATAAACAGGATATATAAAATTGGTGAAGTGCTTACTAACAGGGATGCGCAGCCATAGGTCTCTAACGCTCTAAGTACTAGATTATTGCCCAACAACCCACCCTCTCAAATAAACCCTGAACTCTGCGAGCTGCAGCCACCCTATTCCCGCACCCTATTCCCTATTCCTCGTATTCCGGCCATTAAACTTTATGCCGCCCCCTGCAACGCTTCCCTTCCTGCCCAAAATTTAAAAAGAGAATGCTGTTGAGGACAGCTTTCGATCAATGTATTCAATAGTAATGGGTGACAGCATACTAAACCCGCTCTATTTATCTGAACCGATGCGCTCTAACACACTGCTCCGTGCATAGACGTCGCTTCATCCTAACCTAAACAAGGATTAATCATTAGTGGTTAATGTGCAGTATCCAGCCTGTCACGATCGTTGCGGTGGCCGCCGCTCTCGTCGTCATCAGAACCAGTCTACCGCTCTCATTCGAAGTCAGAATTGCGAGGAAGTGTTTGTAGGCAAGTTGATGCTTTACTGGAACTGTATTTATGCGTACAAAGACACCACGAGAAGGAACGAAGTTGAACGAAATTGACAGGACAGAGCCCCATGCGTGATATGTCCTGTTAACTTCGTTCCTTGCTGTGCTGCTTTGCTGACTATGGCTTGTGGAATTGATTAAAACCATCTCCTTAACCTGCACTTGAAACCAATTCGACGACCTGCAATTAACATTTCCATAAGTTAGTCAGACAGGCAGCACAGCAAGGAACGAAGTTGACAGGACAGAGCGCTTAAAACCATTTCAACAAGTCAGAGGCACTGTCTGGAACCAATTACAGATTGTCACGAACGCTGCTGTCAGAGCTGCTCCAACAAGAACATCTTTTTACCGAAACATCAGCGCCACCGGCATTCTTGTACGGCGCCATTATGCAGAGGATGTTGTCAGGCTTAAAACACTAAAGGTTCGAAATATTTTTTTCTTATGGACATGTACTACTCTGTAGTGTTGAAAATGGCATGTTACGCAGATGCCGGCCATAACCCGTCCTTCGCGGTGGGAGCAGCGCAACATCGGGCGTGACGAGTGTCATTCGTCACTGGCGACATTGGCATCATTTCATATGACGAGAACTGCTCGGGTTTGACGGTTAAAGGGTTAATACCAAATTTCTGGAAAAAAGTGAGCAGTGCGTAGTCTGGTGAAGAGCGGAAATTTTTTCAAGACAGCATGAAGAGGTGAAGAGCCGCCTGTCGATGTATCTCGGGAACCTGTGCACCACCGCAAAAGCCGTGAGCGGTTTTCTCAAGCTCTCGCAGTTACTCCATCTTTGTCAACAGTTTTGTGCATCGACAGGAGCATGCCTGTGCTATATTTCTCCAATTAACCCGAGTCCTGTTCTAGCCACGGCCATGCTATATAGGCCTGCAAGCTTCCTAATTTCCTCTGTGCACCTGGCTCTTTCATTGACAAAAAAGCGTTCGTTGATAAAATTGTGAATATTGAGGTATTGAAAGATAACAGTACGGAAATACTTCGGGCTGTGGTCGATACTTCTGATGCGTAGCAAAATTTTTGTTTTCGTCGCTTGCATTGAATAGTTAAGACTGGCATAAGAACCAATGCGCAACGTTTTTGACGATGGAAAATACGTTATTAGCAAAAAAATGCATTTTTCCGAGGGCAGGTCTGCGGATATGTTCATATTTAGTGTGAACTATATCAATACGTGAAAAAAAGTGTTCATAAGCGGGTTCTCGCTCAAAAATGTTTTCGTTCAAAATTGTTCTGTATGTCCAGAAAAGAACCCTAGGCTCAAAGGTGTCCGCGTCACCACACTGCCAGCCGATTTTTGAAGTGAAATGCGTTTGTCGACAACTTTTTTCTTGTGGATCACACATTTAAAAACATTTCTTTAGAGAGTCTATAGACTGTCCGCAGATTCTTGACTATTAAGTTTACAGACTTTCAGTAGACAAATCGTATGGATGAGCCTAAGGCAATACTACAGGTAGTAACTGTACAGTGGTGAGCAGCCTTGTCTAGAGCGCTTGAGCAGTGCGCACTTGGTAACAAAAACCGAAATTAGAGAGCAGCCCCTCATTACAGGGCAAAGTTTTCGTGCCTGCTTTGTTTACGAGGCTATCTGGCGCTACTTCCGAGCAAGCGTTGCAGCTGGACCCTAGAGGCTGCCACAAAATCTGGATTTGTTTGCAAGGAAGTGCACCGCCTGAGAGCTCTAGACAAGGCTGCTCACCACTGTACAATGAATACATTCATGACCATACACTCAGTAGATTTTTCTGCATAGAAATTCTATAACGTATGAATAGGCAAAAAGAAATATCTATAGGAAGGCAATAGAGCCTGTAAGTAGTCAAGTCCTTAGACACTTTTATAAGAGCAGAGGGTAGGGTACGCCTTCTTTCCCTTCCATACGGCGGCCACCAGTCCTTTTGGTGTCAACGAAATGAGTATGAATGAGGTGACTGGAATATTTTGAAAGTAAATTTTCTCAGCGATAATGCTTCGCTCCCTAATAAATGCGAACATAAACCGAAGACATATAATCCACTTTTATTAGGAGCAGTAATTAGTTGGAATTGTCCGAAGTATACTTTTAAACCGAACCCGAGTCATGGCCATCATCAATTCACCGATGAATGTAATACCACCCTGGCTGTCCCGTGCAGATCCTGCCGAACGTGCTGTTCCTCGGCTTCCTGGCAAACCTGCTGTTCCACTACGGCGTGGCGCAGCGGGCTATCTCCAAGGTGGGTTGGCTGGCGCACCACTTGTTGGGAGTGACCTGCTGCGAAGCCATCGTCGCCCTGGCAAACGTCTTCCTAGGAATGGCAAGTCACCTTTTCATCCACTGCAGCCAGTGCGCTGAACGGCCTTTTTAGGTACTACTATCTGGACGACACAAATGAACTGAGCGGAGCAACATATCTGTAGCTTTGTCTAAATGAAGAAACTCATAAGCGAACTGTTAAAAAAAGATAACAAATGGCTTTCCGGCGTTTTCACCTTTTTCCACATAAGTTTGCCGTGTGTTTAGAGGTGAACGAGGTAGGATGCAGGGTAATAATTTTGCTCTTATCACAACGGCACCACAGGAATGGGAAATGCAATGTTACCAATGTTACCAAGTTACCAAGTCTTTGTACGGGGCGCAGCCCCTCGTCAAGCCTTTAATAGGCTTTTTGGCTGCGCCCCTAGCATCCTTGTGATGTTGAAATAAAGATGACTTGACTTGAATGAGAATAAGGAAGCCACTATGATCTTGGCCAAAACCAGTGGCACAAGGGTGTTGCCGGCGTAGCGTTCTGTTAATTTATTTATCTTTGCATTTAGTTTAAAGCCCTCTGTAGTTCTTTAAGCGCTTAAACATCCCACCATGCAATAAACGCCGTCCCTAGAAGTATGTACCAAGGCAACGTCATCAGGAAAACAAAAGTCAACTGTATAAAGCCATCAAATTTTACCGTAGATCTTCCAAACATGCCGACTAAATGCTTCTAGGAAACATAGTGCAAAAATTGGTAGGGCTTTAATGTCGATAAACGGAGTAGACGTATGAAAGCATGTGTTTAGCCTGATTGTTTTGTTTTGCTGGGTCGAGAGCACATCTGGAGACGATATTATACCCAGGTTAAACTCTGGTCTAGGTTTAGCTGATATGAGCTGTTCGTGCCGCAGATTGAAGGTGACAAAGCCGAGGATGTGCAATGCACAGCGGGAGTGCGTGTTGGAGTTTAATACGAAGCGTTATACGCTGCGCCGATATCATACTGCAATAAAGAAAAAAAAAGTGTCGATACCATAGAGCTCTCGTGCACTGGTCAGCGAAGCTTACCTGTTCGCGCCTCGGGTTTGAATCTCACTCGCGAGAATATTGATTTTATTTATTGTTTGTTTTTATGCTATATTCACGGCGTAAGCCCACAACCATTGCAAGGTCTTGCGCGGGGTTTAGCCACCGGAATAGTGCTTTCTCCTAATAAGAGCGAAGAGATAGTCCTATTCAGGGAAGGCCCATTTCGCGAACATACCTGAGTGGAAGCTGCCGAAATGGGTTTCTAATATCACCCAAGCAATAAGTAAACTGCTCGAGAGGCTTTAGACGATGCACTAAACTCAGGGTAGCAAGGTGTTGGCCTCGCTACTAGTTTCTTTCTAGAGTGCTGTGAAAGCGAGGAGTATTTCACTGCACTTCTGCTGTCTGTTCTGTTTGTATTCGAGTACAGTTTAATGGCCAGAGCAATGGCGAAAAAAAGGTGGAAGCGTTTTGTCTGGGGCAAATTTGGGCGGGAAGACCAAAATATGGGAATGTCGATGTACCTAGTTAGGAATCTCGCTTGTTTTCTTTAAAAGCTAGATATTGAAACTGACTGAGTTCAACTGTGAGGCTCTCAATCCAGTGGATCAATAATGTTTGTATTTTGCTATTATCGACTAGTCGCAGTTCAGAACACCCCACGGCTTGCCACTGTGAAGACGAAATCCTTGCAGCACTCAAAGGGACGCATACGATGGGTTCTTGACAATTACCAGGTCGCAACTTCATGGCACAAGCAACAATTAACGCCACGCACAATAAAGAGCATCAAAAAGTTGACCTTGTTAGTCCGCCAACACTAGGGCTTCCACTTCGCCGAAACGTCGTCGTTAGTTTTTCTGTCTCAAGTCTGCTTCTAGCAGGTGGCCCACCTGCCACGGTGAGCCGGTGGCAGTCTTCCCAGCACTGTCCCGTTATTTGTTTGTTTGTCCTTCTGGTTCCTTGGTCACGTGACCTTGCGACAGCATCACAACCTGCGCATCGGACTGTGAGGAAGCTGCCCGCCTTGTCAACTGATTAATGATTAGGCGATAGACTCCCCGGGAAGAACAACCTGGGTCTCACAAGCCCCACCTGTGGCAGTACCTACTATCTCAGAGCAATGACGCGTAGCTTAATCGCTGCACCACTGCGTCATGAGTGGTATGAGGACTCCCAGGGATCTAAGAATGTAGATAATGAATAACTCGACTGGAGTAAAACTCTGATTTGATGCAATATCACGCAAACTGATATTTTATAATATATCATTAAAGGTAAGCCAGTTCAAATTAAGCAAAACCATTGAAAGTCAACATAAGCCATACAAAGCCAGTGCTAACCTTGTCAGCGCCTGATAATCGTGATTAGCCCAAGCCCTAAAGCAGCAGCGATTTTTAACGCGACAGGGTTAAGTCCCCGTTACGCATAAAATCGGGTGTCAGCGTTGTAGGGATCGCCTTTGCCGGTGTTGGGAGCGAAAAATCACGGGCATGGCTCTGGCAGGTGGGCCCCAGAGAGCAACCTAGGTGGCAGGTGGAGCGCCCAGGTAACGTGAATTTGCTGCGTCATCACAACTTGCCCACATGATAGTGAGCAATTGAACTGGCCACCGTGGCAGGTGGCAGTTAAATTATTTATTGGTCGTTAGGGAAGACAAACGTCAGCCGCACAAGGCCCACGGCTAGATGTGCAGTCACTAATAAATAAGATTATCGCAATGACGCCAACGGAGTGGCAGAAATCACACCACGCGGCTGGCGCGGCGCCGCGCTTTGCGAACACTCCTGGGACTTTTATTATCGCCGTGTTCGTTACCGTATCGCCGAGCGTTGCAAACGGCCACTCCTGAGGCACGTCACTAGTGCTGATCTTTTTTACTCGCGACTGTGCCTGCTAACGCAGGGCAGTAGCGCATCGCCTAAACTCTAACACTGCACCAGGAGGGGTATGAGGAATGCAAGATATCTGTATGAATTTAAAGTGCAGAAACACCACCTACATCTATGAGAATTCACCAATTATGCTATCGCGTCATACCCTTAAAGCGGAGCTTAAGCGTATCCTCCAGTGTTTTCAGTGCTCCCTAATACTAAAAAAGCTTCTCATTTACAACACTGGGTTGCCCTTATCGGCAATAAAAAGCCTTTAAGCCACTTAAGAAGCCATTAAGTATTGGCATACACTTTACTCAAAGCAGAGCGACATTTTCGGCATTTCCTTTAAAGCTGAGTTAATGCTGTCGTGCAATAAACTGAATCTTGAGTGTTCGTATGAGCTGTGATTCCTCCCCTTCTTCACGTGTGTGAATACCGAAAAACAGTTATAAAGTGGTCGTAATGCTTCTCGAAACTAACTGCAGCTTAATCCTTGAAATTTTGAGCACTTCTTGGCAATGCATTTGAGAGAGTTTTTGGAAGGTGATTAGTAATGTAAATTAATTAATTTCCAAAAGTGACTTTCCCGTCCTTGATAATCGATTTAAGACGCATTAGAGCATATCAGCCTCTCAGCTGTTTATCAAAAACTGCCTGCTTCTGGAAGCCTCGATGAAATATGGGAGGGCCTAGAGCGCCCCCGTCTCGTGCTATTATTCTGCCATTTTATTTAGTGATGCACATGCGAGCCTTTTTATCCGCCTGAACGCGCCTTAACCGTTATTGGATCACTTTTTCTTGAGCCCCCGAACAAGGAGACTTCCTGAAGCAGCCGTAGTACAGATCTCACGTCACTGCTTTTGGCGGGTAGCTCGGTATTGCATGCACTGCAGTGAGCTTATCTTTGAAATACTCTCGAAATTATGGCACAGGACTGCATCGAGTGGGGTCTTTCATGGTGACTGCCTTCGGTTCAGATTGTCCTCTTATTGGCTAGACAATTCAGAACATCAGGGCGGGCTATGCGATCGTTGATCCTAAGCTACAAGCGCAACGACTGCGTTTACTTGGCCCGTTCGCACAGTAACTATTTGCGTGCACAGCAGTAAAGTACCAATCGGTATGAAACTTCAGGATATTATAAAACAGGAACTCCATACACTATGTCACAAACAGGAGCTAAACATTTTAAGGGCAATAAAATTGATAATTTGGGTGCCTTTCATTCGCTGCTTGCGGGTAAGCTGTGCTCTGAGAGATATTAAAGCAAGGCAATCCATTATAAAAGACATCGCTCCTCCTCTCCCTCGTTGCAGAACGAGGCGCCTCTGCTGGTGCGTCCGTACGTGGAGCGGCTCACCCGGTCCGAGCTGCACTGCGTCATGACCGTCGGATTTTCCACCGTGTCGGCCGCCGTACTGCCCGCCTACACCAGCCTCGGGGTACGCCTTCCAATCGCGGAGTTGTCGCGTTACTGCAGGCGTCATTTCACTGCCTCGGAAAAATTCTCAGAAAAATTATTACGCTGGCCTCGGTGAAGCACGAGAGATGGAAAAAGAAGTGAAGAAGTGCACGGCCAGCGCGAGACGTTTTTGTCGCAGAAATGCGTTCCTTCCGATTTATTATTTATTTATTTATTTATTTGCACATACTATCGGTCATAACTCAGACCCAGATATGGGTGGGCACTGAAACAAAGAACGACATGGCAAAAGGCGCACAATTTATATTGTGCGTCCGCCTGCCCGTACGTAGAAGCCCCTATAATATAAACCGGCCATATTCTCCTCCCTTGACTTCGGCTAATTCATCTTTTTATCTTTGTGTTCTTCACCGACCTCCTCGATTATGTGGATAACCTATTTTACATCTATGTGGCCGTGCATGCAAGGCACATCTCCAAAAACGTTAGTGGTTTTTATTCCTATCCATTGCGGCTGTCCACGCAAAGATATCCAGACCTACAATAATATTGGTTCTCTAAGGCAGACCTAACCACTTGATGCGAGGATCAGAAAAACCTTAAAAGAAAGTTATTGCTACGCATTTGAACAATACCAACACCTTCCATATTTCCATTACAGTACCTTGCAACATTTCAATATTAAAATTTTGTCCAAAAAAGCTTGGCTTGAGCTCATCGTCCTCTTTTTATATCGCGAGGTTGATAAATCGTTTCACAGAGCTAACGCTGTCAGTCAGAAGGGCAGTTTGAACTGAAATCCAATTGCTTTTTTCCTGCGTTTAATGTCATGAGCTGTAGAGCAATATTGTAATTCTGTACTGCAAGTACAAACATTACGTACGGAAAGAAGAGACAAAGTAGCTATTCCTTCTCATTGGAAACTTGAAACACGGCGTGAGTGCAGAGAGGAAGGAGTGAACGCAAAGAGAGCAAAAAAAACAAACAAACAAAAAAACGGGACCGTAGCAGGTGGCTCCAGTTCACTTTCAACACATCGCCCCCATGAAATGCCGCCTAGTTACTTTTGCGCAGGCCTCGGGCTCTGCAGACAAACACCATGAACACAGCAGCGTTATTCAGACTGATAGCTACGTCTAAATTGTTTTATGTGAGCCATGCATGATTCAAAATGTTTCATGCGGCAGGGTAGAAAGCGTTTCACGACCGCAGTTAAGGCAGCCTAGAGAGCGGCCACTATGCATTTTACAAGCTTTTTATGGGCTATTAGCGTCTATCATAAGTGAGCGGAACAGAGATAAACGCAAGAGAAACAAGCACTATAATTCTCATCCTGAGATGTGCTCCTAAGTTGGGAAATTATGGGGATAAAACTGAACTTAACAATACAAAATCCTCTTTTTCCTAACCTTGTTTGCGCAGGTCTGAAGCTACTGAAGATACGCCTTTTAAATCGACGTTCGTTCAGGAATCGTGCATTTAAAGCTAACACCGGATCTCTAAATATACGAAACAACCGTCAGAATGATAGTGCATTGCCACATATATGCGTGTCTATCATTCACTGTTTTGCTCCGCAAGCAATGCCTGTATTGTTTGGAATGCTGTTGTTAACCTTTTTTCGCCAAACGCAGATCAACTCCATGGACGTCATTATGGCGTCGCTGCTGTCCACGATGGCGGGCATCGCGTCCTCGAAGCTGCTCTACCCGGAGACAGCGCTCTCTATCACGGCTCACTACAACATCGACGAATACGAGAGGTAAACGCTTCGCATATTTTATGCATAGTCGTGTTGAAACTGGCCATTTCAGTGACTAGGTCTTCGACACTAAAGAACGTAGAATCAGAAGCGTCGTCCTAAGTCAAGAAGTGGCACACTTTACTATGCACCCGTTGATGAAGCAATTCAGCGTTAGTACAACGCATGTATAGTCCGTACAGCTTATTCTGTTGGAGGGCTAAGGCATCAAAACGTGGCAAATATTTTGGCATCCACTCACGCGAAGGAGTCCTCAAAACGGAGAAGGCCTTTAGGTTAGCACATGAAATGATTTCGAGGCATGTGGCTTCTTCATGTATTGTGTCGTTGTGCACGAAATGGCGCCCTTCACTACGGCATTCCTCATATCCTGAGTAGCATTCGCGCATTAAACCCCTATAAACCCATAAACACAACTGTTCGGGATGGCAGCAGCCAGCTACTCTGCCGAACTCTCAGAGCCTCACATCATGACGGGCAATGTGGCGCGGTCGGTGTGGTTAGTCGGAAGCCCCGATTATAGAGGGGCTGTATGTTTATGTTTACCTTTGAAGGACATCAAAAAGAGCGATTTCCCAGGAGTATGGCTTTGTTAAGAACGCCGCTTTGTTTCGAAGGAATATTGCGCAAACATCAAGCTATGACGAGGGCGCCTATATGAGAGAGAGAGAGATATATAGAGAGGGGGAAAGGCAGGGATGTTAACCAGAAAGGTTTCCGGTTGGCTACCCTGGGCGCCTATATGCTTCTCTGCAATTCATACGGAGAGAACGTAGGGCGCGAGAGTGCATGTTTTCGCTAAACGCTTAGGATAGCAAGAGGGACAAAACGTATTGATGAAGCACCAAGTGTGGTGTCATGACACCAGGTCAATTGCGTCTCACGTAACTATCTTTCTAGTATTGGCAGAAGCTCGCTCGTATGAAGTGATCCACTTAGCGGGCGAAGAACGGAAGTTTGTAGTAGCGTTTTGTGGAAAGGAACGCATCAGGCTTATGTAAACGCTGCGGCAGTCCCAGTATGTTTGCACGATAGAAAGATAACCCCACCTGGCGCTGTCCTGGATAGGACCCACCCAGTGTCTGCGCGTTATGAGGGTATCCCTGCCATACTCGCAAATGTGTTGCCCAGCACTGTCATGGATACAGCTCGTCCCCCGGAGTAATGTTATCGGGGTGTCCCGCCGTAGACGCAGTTGCGTTTCCGGGGCTGTTCTGGATATAGCCCACCCAGTGTACACATGTTGAGTATGAGTATGAGTTTATTTCAAACAAGCATGTTTACATACATGTTTGAGGTGTATGGGAGTAAAAGCCGCTCAAGAGCAGCTTGACAAAGCTCCCATTACCCTTCTATACTCGGCAGTGCAGGACAGAAAACACAGATTACACTAAAAAGATAACAGATAACAAAAATCAGCCAGAAGCAGTGCAATACAACCAAAATTGTGCAAATACAACAATACAAGACATTATTATATGTTCACTTTATAATGGTACTCATGCAATAGATATACAGGTGCATTAGAAAAAAAGTTCTTTTAACCTTTTAAAAGAAAAAGAATAGCTGCTAATATTTTGTTGTGTAACTTTAAATTTATATAATGTGTGTGGCAAAGCACAGTAAAGTGTTTCAAAGCCATAGTTTGTGCGCGGATGCGGAACGTGCCAGTGTTCGTGGCATCGTGTTGTGTAATTTGAGGGATTTTCAATTAAGTTAGCGATGTCTCTAAATAACATATTGTTTTGTTTAACCTGAACTTTATAGGACCTAAGAATGCGAAATTCGTACATTTTTCCGATCTCCATGATGTGGTACGAGTATGTTGAGAAATAGGAGCTAACGTGTGACATAAAAGATACATTCACTATGGCTCTCATCGCAGCCTTCTGCAATTTCAGAAGTTTATTTTTACATGTAGACGTTGTGGTTCCCCACACCAAATTACAGTAGTTAATTTGAGACCCGAATAAAGCATGATATATTGCGATCTTTGTTTTAGTTGGTAATGTGCGCTGAAATTTTCTTAATACTCCTACAACACGAGCTAGCTTAGTGGTTATCAGGTCCACGTGATCGTTCCATAGCATGAATTCGTTGAAATAAACGCCGATTGTTTTTACAGCACTCACTATTGCTATTGTGTTATTACCAAGTGTCAAGGTGAGGTCAGTCGCAAGATACACATTTTTAGCTCTGAATATGACGGCTTTAGATTTTTCTGTGTTGATGAGCAACGCATTTCTTCTGGACCATGCATGCAGTTTCGCCAGTACATCGTTTCCTCTACGTATTAAATATTCTGCATTTGTTCCTGAAATAAATATGCTTGTATCATCGGCAAAAATGATGTAATCGACTTGATTGTCTATTTGTACCAAGTCATTTATGTAGATGTTGAACAGCAGGGGCCCCAATATGCTTCCCTGAGGGACACCATGACTAATTGATTTAAATTGAGAGTGATAGTTTCCCATGTGAACAGATTGAGTGCGGTCAGTCAAGTAGCTGGAAAATAGATTAAGCGGCACGCCACGAACGCCATATATAGAGAGTTTCTGTATGAGAGTTAAGTGCTGCATCCTATCAAAGGCTTTTGAAAAGTCTACGAATACACCGAGGGTCAGTAATTTGTGTTCTATGTTATTTAAAATTAATTCTTTTTGTTTAAGTAGCGCTATTTCAGTGGATAAATTCTCTCTAAAGCCGAACTGTTTAGTTGATAGAATATTATGTTTCTGAAAAAAACTGTTGAGGCGGATGAAAAATATCTTCTCTAGCCCTTTGGAGAAGGCGGGAAGTATTGACACTGGTCTGTAATTACTGAGCACATTTTTAGGGCCACTTTTATGTATGACAATTACTTTGGCTTTCTTCATCGCTGACGGAAAGACTCCTGAATTTGGTGATAAGTTAAAGATATAAGCTAGGATCGGGGATATGGCATCAAGTACATACAAAACAGGTTGTAGTTTTAAGCCATATATGTCTTCACTTTTGCTCTTTTTCATGTTGTTGAATATTGATAACACTTCTTCATTGCTTGTAGGCAATAGGGCAATAGAGTCGCGTACATAACTATTTATGTACTGAAGCGCACTAGGGTCATATACACTATCAACTAATGTAGTAAAATACTCATTGAATTTGTTTGCTAACTCCGCGCCACTATATTGAATTCTATCAATTTCAAGAGTTTCGGGTGTTTTATTCGGAGTTCTGTTAAGTAGGCGATTAAGCTTTGTCCACACTTGACTTTGATCAGTTGTAGCATTGAACATGGAGATGTGGTAACTATCCTTTGCCTTCCTCAAAGCCGCAGTCACTTTGTTGCGCTGTGCCTTGAAAATTGAAAAATCACCAGGATCCCGACTTTGCAACAACCGTTGAAATAATTTATTTTTTTTTTTGAGATCATATGAAGGATGGTCGACGTTATCCAGGGCTTACGAGCTTTTTTGGGGGGTTTTACTGAATTATAGGGAATCTTATCACGATATATGGAGATGAATATCTCTAAAAAGGAGTCAAACGCCTCCTCTACGTCTGTTTGTTGGAATACTCGATTCCAGTAACAGGGTATACGAGGGGGTACCCAAAAGAAACCGGACTTATTTTTGTTTGAACTTATTTGCTCATATTTTAAGCACAGACCTTCAATCTGCTTCAAAGTATTCCCCACTTGCAATGATAGGCTTGTCGAATCTTTCATTCCATTTTTCAAAACATTATTTAAATTCATCTTTTGTGATGCTTGACAGTGCCTCCGTCGTTTTTTTCTTCACCTCAGCAACATCAGCGAAACGCTGTCCATTCACCTATTTTTTCATTCTAGGAAACAAAGAAAGTAGCACGGGACAAGGTCGGGAGATTATGAGGGTTGAGGAATAGGGGTCATGCAATTTTTGGTCCAAAATTGTCGTAGAGACAGGGCTGTGTGAGCAGGGGAATTGCCATGATGGAAGAACCAGTCACCCAACCGCCACAAATCTGGCCGCTTCCACCGCGCACTGTTGCCCAATTTTTCAAAACATCCAAGTAGAAAGCCTGGCTAACTGTCTGACCCTGCGGAACAAATTGTCAATGGACGACTCCTCTCACGTCGAAAAAACAAATCAGCATTGTTTTGAGGTTTGGTTTCACCTGACGAGCTTTCTTGAGGCGAGGTGAATTTGAAGTTTTCCATTGGCATGATTGTTGCTTTGATTCAGCATTCGATTTAGGAACACTTGAGTTGTCCCCGTAGCATCGTCCTTGGACCTCTTTCTTAATATTTCAAGAGTTTCCATTCAACTTTTTCCGAGCAAAAATCAGAATTTCACCGGCGCACGCTGTTCACGAAAATCAGCCATTGCAAAAACGCCGCTCACACAAAACAGTCGTCACTCTAAAACTCTGCCTAAACTAGTCTGACCTCCTTCAACGACGGCACTCGGCTTACTGACTTGGAATGTTCGTTCTATGCGCTCCTAGTGGCAAACGCGGTACCACAGAAGCTTTGCCGACCAAAAAATTTAGTCCGGTTTCTTTTGGGTACCCCCTCGTACTCGCCCGGCGCTGCCCTAGATACAGCGCATCCAGTGCGCGCATGTTCAGGGCATCCCTATCGTACTTTCAACTGCGTTGTCCGGCACTGTCCTTGATATATCCCATCCAGTGATTCGTGAGGAAAGATAGGCAAAATGTTTATGCACAGCTCCGTAGAAAACTGGGAGTCTTCATGGGTGGAGTACCTAGTCCAGTACTCCTGCGACGGCTGGGGCAGCATGGGCCCGTTGAAAGTTGATCTCAGGCTTCCCAGCCGACCTCCTACTGCTCCGCTGTGGCATTGTGTCTGCCTGGGACTGCAGGATTATGTTGGCATCCACATGTGGCGTGGTATAGTGTGGCTGTGCCTCCGCGCCATGGGCATGAGAGCCTTTAATTAGATAGATGTCACCATCATCATCATCAGCCTGACTACACCCACTGCAGGGC
Organism: Amblyomma mixtum; assembly: GCF_055824585.1. NCBI lineage: Eukaryota > Metazoa > Arthropoda > Arachnida > Ixodida > Ixodidae > Amblyomma > Amblyomma mixtum. The sequence continues at coordinate 185,456,691 of NC_143021.1, forward strand.
AAAGGCCTCTCCCATGTCTCTCCAATTAACCATGTCCTTGGCCAGCTGCGGCCACCCCCTACTGAAAAATACGGTATGAATTTTAAACCGGAACCGCATACCTGGTTATTGTACAGGATTTGCGATATCGGATTACCGGAATATCCTGTATAAAACAGGACAGTCCTGTATAATACAGAACTCTCCTGTTTTGTACAGGATACTCCGGTAATCCGGTATCGCAAATCCTGTACAATAACCCGGTATGCGGTTCCGGTTTAAAATTCATACCGGCATACAGGACAGACCTGTATTCTACAGGCTAGGCACGTATTATACAGGAGGGCCCTGTGTCACAGGACAAAGGCAGGAATAAAATGCTTCAAATATATCCCACTTGGACTAAATCTGCCCAAAAACTGGGGCCATAAATGTACATGCCAAATGCTGCAATATACAGAGCCTCAGAAACTGGTAATCTGCGATTATCAGCGACTCGTATTGCAGTCGATGTGTAATTGTGTTATTTTCTCCCAGCTTTTACCAAGTATTGGTAGCTTGGTGAGTATTATAATGCATCAAAAACTCTAAAAGATGTTTATTTTTTTCGCATGTCTTGAACCAGCTCACTGAGGTAATAATTTAACTCTTTGCGACGATCTACCGGCGCTGGGGTCTCTACAGGGTGCTGGCCAATGAAATAGTCAAAAGCACCTGCAGAAAAGAAAATATGATTGGTAGTACATAATGCCCCCAGCTTATCATTTAATTGGGCACTGACACACAACATAATGCATTGAGCACTGTGACATGCAACTTACGGCCAATGGCTTGTAGCTTTTCGGGGGTCATTGGCTTTCTGCCCACTGTGGAGGCTTCTGACTTCAGGTTCCGATTGCAAGCTTCCCCTGTAGCGCTCCTTTACAGGAGTTGTGGAGTCGTCCAAAGGCTGCGTCCTTGCAGAAACGCGAATCTTTGGGTGCCACCATAGCTGCTGCCCACGTTGCCGAAGGAATAAAAATTCCATTCCCGAGGTGGACCTATATGCAATAATTACAAATGCATACCCCAGTAGCACAAACGGGGCTCTGAATTGCGGGCCCTCGTGTGCCAAACAAGCCACAGACAAGCCAGGCGTCTCAAGACGCCAGGCCCTGAGCATTGGCAATGCTCAGTATCGTGAATGCACCTCACCCCTTCCATATTTGAATCAATAATGTATTGCAAATCTGCGTCGTAACATTGTTGGTGTGTAAACAGGTTGCTCGGACGATTCCGATGCTTGCGTGGTCATCCTCCATTATTTACGGCACATACCGCAGCATCGATGCGATGCGTGATGTTTATTCAAAGTCTTGAGCCGCTCCACCTCAGGACGCTTATCGATGATTGCTCTCGCACGTATACACCATATGCCTCTGTAAAGAAAGAATACAAAAACTTAGCTTAGTCGTGTTATCATGAAGGACAAGCAATTTCGGTATGTAACTGAAAGAAAATTTTGCGCTATTTCATCCCTCTACGCTGTGCAATCTACAAAGTTTTAGTTAAAACGACACTGGTCAGTTAGAACGTTTCTGTTGACGCCGAGCATATAACCGAGACGGAGGCAGTACTTAAAAAACAGAGTGATTTAAAATGCGTACTTACGTCCTAGCAGCACGACATCGCTGTAATAAAATCCGCCTTCACCGCCGTGGCCTCCACCGGTCAAATGTTCACCACTCACGTCTTTCGGAGCGAAGTTATTCAACACTGAGACAAGGACGACAGGGTTCCACCATACTTGCACTGGACGTACGCATGGAAGGCGATGTCATCTTCGATCGTGGATTGATCAAGCAACACGAGGAAAGACGCAAAAAAACTGTATAACAGAAATTCAACGAGGACTAGCGAGTGCCAGCGTGTTTTCGCAGCTACCTTCATCCCTTTACACTCAACCCAACCCCAGGAGAGAAAAAAAAACCTGTTCCAAACAAACGCAGGAAAGGCGGGGGAGTACTTCTAGTGACCTGGCACAGTGAACAAGCAGAATCGGAACCTCCTCGCCACTTCATGGAAGCCTCTCGTCGAGCGTGGTCGGGAGGGCGGCTTAAAAAAAATGTTCGGTCGTGGGTTGTAGAGTGAGCGCCTCCGCGCCGTTTCGGGGAACGGCAGTGGGAGGGGTAGGACAGACACAGAGGAGCCCAAGGGGAAGGAACAAAGGCCGACAGAAAAACCACGGATGAGCAGGTTTTTGGTTGCGACCCACTCGGACCCAGGAAAAGCAGAGAAGGTGGTGATGAGAGAAAAGAAAAATTCTTTAAAAAAAAATTGCGCAAAGACGGGTTACTTGTGTAAGGTTTCTACAGGTGGTTTTTGTTTTTATTTTGTTCTCTCCAGCGCTGTATCTTTTAGCTAGCACGAAGCGTCGCCCTTAAGGTAACACCCCAAGCTGCCCCCCCCCCCCCCCCTTTGAATTAACCTTTTCTTCGTCGATAGAAATGTTCTGAGCGATTTGTGATTAGTATGTCTTCCTGATAGAGTGAAGGTTGTAGCCGCTCGCGATGGCGCTTGGACAAGTTGCGTTATCAATGGGCAATCACTTGACGAAGAAGTGCAAAGAATTCCTGCACGAAAACCAAGAATGTTCTTTCTTCATCGATGCGTCGCTACAGACTGCCGCTAGCGAACATTAAGAAAGTTGCTGCAATGAACGCGACAGTAACAAACCTCTTGGAGCCTCTGGCGCAGTCACCGGAGGCTCGCCATGTTTATCTGCCAGTCGTGAAGTTCTGCACTGTGAAATCCAGAGTAATCTGCGCAGGACTTACGAAGGCTGCTGGCGGATGTATACTAGCTGTTTGCCCGCACACAGCCGCCCTGGCTTTGTCAGAGTGCTGCACGGCAAGCCAATATGGCGGTTGCCCGCAATTCCCCTTCATGCAGCCCCCACCTTTCATGCACAAACTGCATGTTTTGCCACTGCGAAGCTCACGCTTAGCCCTTTTCTTTTCCTAGCCCTTTCAACAAAACCGTGCATGTGTTGATTATCGCACTTATGCGCACGCTGACCCCTCCCCCCCCCCCTCCGTTCCCCTAAAAAATATCTGCTGGCGTACAACAGTCAATCTGCAGACCAAGCACCAAAACCGCAGCACATATCGCTCTGAATACAGGCTGCTATGTCCGGTTTGAGCTCCGTACCGGACTAGTCTGTCCGGTTCGAGCTTCGGACCGGCGTATTTGCCAACTGCAGCCTGTACAGCCGCAAGGCTTGAAACCACGGTGAATTTTTCACGGTGACTGAAGATTGTCACAACGGCTTACCTAAAAGGGATAATAAATCCCTAAATAATGCTTAAAAGTCTATACCAACCTATTGTTACTAACCATGTAATATTTAGTTTAAATTGAAAAGTGATATTCCAGCGCTCTGAATAATCTGTGTAAAAGTTTCTAGAAAATCTTTTGAAAATCTTAAACGCGCTATATGCCACTAAGCATCAAGATTTGCGACCTAAAAGGGAAATAAATTAAAAAATGAAATAAAAAAAACAATAAAATTACAGTACAGAGAGCGGAGTCGAACGTCCGACCTTCCATACGCAACACGTGCCTCTAATCCACTGTGCCATAGCGGCGATGTCAAGCCGCCGTTCTGAATGAATATTTTTTTTTAATGCGATGTTTATTGCCTCAGGGCATAAAACGACATGTAATGATAAATGAGGATGCCTATAACCAGCCTTAATGGTGGCTGCTACCTGCCGGTGGGCGGCGCTGTCATCGCTGGCTGTACCGGCTGCATTTGGCGAACACGCGACCGCCGGGAATGGACTGTCCGGTATGAGCTCCGTACCGGTGCGGTCTGTCCGGTTTGGGATCGATACCGGACCGGTATGAACCGGCATAGCCATCAAACGGGACGGGTCTCGCCGGTATGAGAGTGATACCGGACCGGTATGAAACCGATATGTTCCGGTAAAATCAGGTTTACCGCGATACCGGATTTTTCAATAGGATCCGCCAACCTAACTTTCGGCCACCCCTTGCTATGGTTGCCTTCTCTTGGAATCCACTCCACAATCCTTGAGGACCAGCGGTTATCTTGCCTTCGCGCTACATGCCCTGCTTAAGCCAATTTTTTCTTGATTTCAAGAAGAATGTCATTAACCGGCATTTGTCTCCTCACCCACTCTGCCCACTTCCAGTCTCTTAACGTCACACCTGTATATTCTCTTTTCTTATCTCACTGCGTTGTCCTTAACTTCAGCTGAACCCTTTTCGTACGCCTCTACGTTTCCACCCCGTAGGTGAGTACCGGTAAGATACAGCTGCTGTGTACTTTCCTCTTGAGGGAGTCTGGTAAAGTGCCGTTCATGGTCTGAGAGAACCTGACATATGCGTTCCACCTTATTCTTATTCTTCTAGTTATTTCCCTCTCATGATCCGGATCAGTGGCCACTACTTGCCCTAAGTAAACGTATTCCTTTACCACTTCCAGCTCCTTGCTACCAATGGTGGACTGTTGTTTCCCTGCGAGACTAATGGACATTGGTTTGGATTTGTGCATGTTAGTTTTAAGACCTACCATTCTGCCCTGCCTGTCTAACTCCCTTAGCATGTTTTGCAGCTCATCTCCTGAGTGACTTGGCAAGGCAATCCCATCAGCAAATCGCACATTACTTGGGTGTTCTCTATTAACTCTTATCCCCAAATGCTGCCAATCCAGTCCTCGGAACACATCCTATAAACAGGCAGTAAATAGCATTGGTGAAATCGCGTCTCCCTTTCTGACACCCTTGCTTATTGGAATTTTGCTGTTGGCTTTATGGAGGACTATCGTAGCTGTGCAGTCCTTATCGTTATCTTTTTCACATAAGTCTTCACCTCGACTCCGTAATGCCAGCATGACTGCTGAGGTTTCCACTGAGTCAAATGCTTCGTTGTCGTCACTGAACGCTATATATGCGGGCTGGTTATATTCTGCACATTTCTCTAGTCTCCTGGTCGATAATGTTAATATGGTCTATTGTCGAGTATCCTTTACGAAAGCCTGCCTGATTTGGTTGATTGAAGTGTGAGGTTGCCTTGATCCTATTTGCGGTTACCTTAGTAAATACTTTGTAGGCAAGGGACAGTAAGCTGAATGGTCTCTAATTTGTCAAGTCGTTGACATCTCCTTTCTTATGATTTAAGATTATTTTAGTGTTCTCCCAAGCATCTGGTTTGCTAGATGTCATAACGCATGGCGTATACAGAGTTGCAAGTTTTTCTAGCACCATCTTCCTTCAAGAGATGTGCGCTTACCTGATCCTCGCCAGCTGCTTTCGCCCTTTGCATTGTTCACAACGCTTTCTTTACATCTCTTTGGTTACTCGCCGGAATTCCCGTTGCTGTGCTCTACTGACTCTTTCATTAAGGCTCTGATTGCTTTGGCTACTGCGCAGATTTGTATAGAACACTGCGGTTTCTTTCACTGTCTTATACATATTGGTAATGACATTTCCCTCTTTGTTGCTTAACACACACATGCAGTTTTTATCTGACAAATTTTCTTTTCACTCTTTTAGTCCACCTCTGTTCTTTAGAGCATGCTTGATTTTCTCCATGTTAAACTTTGTTATGTCGGTTACATTGCGCTTATTTATTAACTTTGATAGCCCTCCCATTTGTATTCTGACCGTGCGGTTAACCGCTTTCATGCTTCGGCGTTCCTTAATGAGATTTTTTGTCTCCTGAGATAGCTTGCCTGTGTCCTGTCGAAAGATCCTACCGTCTACTTCTACAGCGCACTCCATAAGCATATGGCTGAGATTATCGTTCATTATTTGAACATTAATATCGTCTTCCTCAGTAAGAGCCAAATATCAGTTCTGCAGTGATATCCTGAATTCCTCTACTTCCCTCTTACCGCTAACTCGTCATTGGAATTCAGCTTCACTAGCTTCATTCTTATACCTTCAAGTCAAGCTAATTTGGTACCTCACGATTCTGTGGTCGCTACAACGCACCTTTCCAAAGACCTCCAAATCATGCACGATGCCAAGTTGAGCACATAGTATAAAGTCTACTTTATTTTTATTCTCACCTTTGTGGCTTCTTGTTCCTTCGTTTCCGGAAGAAGGTATTTATGATTCGTAAATGCCAGCTGGCGAAAGGAGCCAGTGATATTTATGAAAGGCATGAGCGTAGTAACGTCGTCCAAGAATTTCTTGCAGGCGGATTTCGCAACCATTATAATTTACTTTTATTTTCCTGAATTTCTAGCGCCGTGAGCATCTGCTATGGTGTGAATGATGCCACTCGGGTGTTAATGCCACCGTTTCTGATATTCAAATATTAGTCTCCCCAATTATATCTAAGCCGCCGTGGAGGCTGCCGGTCTCTATGTCAAGGGTTCGATCTCGGTCACAACAGCCGTATTTCGATGGAGGGGAAATACAAAAGCGCCTTTGTGCTGTGCCACGTCAGCGCGCATTAAAGAACCTCAGGTGGTCTATATCAATCTCGAGCCATCCACTTCAGCGTCCCTCATAGCCTGAGTCACTTCGGTACGTTAAAACTTCAGAATAGAATCCATATTTCAATCGAATTTTACTGGCTGTAAATATTCATGAGGCGAAAACCCTGTGTGGCCTATTATAAACGAATCGCGACGTCGTTGGTGTCCAGGAAAAGTGAGCAAGAATATCTCAGTGAAGTCCTCAGCGAACAAAAACTTCTTCCAATGGAGCGGGAAACTTAACCAAGGATCTTCGTATTGCGAGTCGAGCACATAACCCATAGGAAACAAAACGGTGTTGCTTCTCAGCAAACAAAGGTCAGCCTATTGTATACGCGGTCTTACGACTGTGTGCTAATGTGCACTTGTGTCATTAGAAAGGAAGTAAAAAATATACAACAAAAATATTGCTTTCTCTATCAAACCACTGAGCAGTATTAAGTGCCTTCCGTAATTATGCACATACGTCTAAATATTTACCTTGTGTTTCTGGAAAACTCACGAATATGGTTCCTCGAAATGAAGCACGGCGCCTGAAAGGGTTAACACAATCAGCGGTAACGCAAAAATAATATTTAGGAGCCCTCTTGGCGATGGTTCGCGCTAATTTGCAGCCCAGAGAAAAGCGCCGTGGAGGCAGTCGTCGGCGGCATGGCGACCGTGGCGGCGATGGCTCCCGCCATAGCGTGCAGCCTCATCGCCTTCCTGTCGGCGCAGGAATGCGTGCATGAGCTTTGCAGCCACCTCGGAAAGCTCGTCCGCATTCCTGAAGTAACGCCCCATGTGAGTATGCATTAATAGGCATGCATTATTGGGCATACATCGTCGTTCTTATTGGTATGAAGTGCACAGATACTCTATACTATTTAACAAACGCTTGCTAATGACGCTGAACATGATTGTAACAAAAGTGACGTCAACATCGTACACAATCCGTACATACTTAAGGTATGACAGACTGAATAGAAATGGAGACGAACGGTAATCGGTGCCAGTGGGAAGCCCGGTGAAATTGCAACAATGCGGCAAGCAGTGCTACTTCCAAAAAGCACATTAAGAAGTTAACGGCTTGTTCAGGGTTCAGACATCAAGGTAACACTGTGGATGGAGGGTAGCGTCTTAGCTATAATTTCCCAGACAAGCGCCCCTGGAGAGCAACATGGTGCGGCCATGTACTCAGCGGACACTACCCTGCTCATGATTATCATGATGATTGCCAGTAAAGAAGAATTTGTTGATCACTTGTCATTAAGGCTGCCTGCTCATAGTGCACCCATCGACGCTTTCTGTTTTCTCCGCAGGCCGTGCTGACGATGCTCTTCGAGCCCCTCGTGACGCTCATGGGCATCGAGCTGTCCGAAGTGCACTGCGCGGCTAGGCTTTTGGCCACGAGGGTTCTCGCCAATGACCTGGTCGCCTATCAGGACCTCACGCGGCAGTCGTCCAGCGGTGGTCTATCGGTACAAGAAACAACTACGCTCAATAGTGAACTAATGGATTTCATAGTGGGCAATATGATGTATGCGTATCTGATACAGTTGTAGCCTTTCTGAAAAATGTAGACTTGAACTCCAACGCATACTTCACTTCGTTCGCAGTGTGGCCATGGACTGCGGGGTCCGGTTTTGGCGCCCTATTGCTTGCTTGTGACTCGCCTCTGCCACATAACTCTTGCTGACTGCTTTAATAAATGTAGCTTTTCTTGATGCTGCTGCACTAACTAGCTATTGTCTGAGCTATTAATTGCTTCTAAATTAATGTTCCGGTCTCTTACGAGAGTGAGAGAGAAACAAAAGCTAAATCTGCTCTATATGAAACAGGGCGTCCCGCTGCCTAGTGGGTCGGACCCTAGCCTGAAGTTCCAGAGGTACTGGCGGTCGAGAGAGCTATATTGGTCAGCTTGAGCTGACCTTCCAGGCTTGTGCTGGGCAGCGCAGCCTCCCACTGCCTTATATAACCGTTTTTATCTTCGGCACTAACTTGGTTTGTTGGCGGGACTGCGTAATATGACATAATGTTGCGCAATAAGGCCACACACAAACTGAGGTACGGACGGCTCCTGGACACCCAAGACATATTGCGAAATCAAGCAGTCCGTCAGTTAGCCCGAGCATGCAAAAAGTGAATGGCAGAAAAAAACGCGAATCAGTGCGCTATGCGAATGTGGACGACTGAATCCAAAATAATACCGAGCGTAAGAAAAATGATACTCGACACCGGGGAGATAACAAAACAGAACACAAGCTGTAACATTGCGCCAGCTGCAGATGAACGTGCCCGAACCTGCCACGCCAATGACCTCGACGTCTGTACGACTGTTCGAATTAATTGGGAAGAGTGCCGGTTCCGAAAGTCATTTTGCCTTCTATTCTTGAGTTGCAGCCAGCAATAACTAGTCAAATATTTAAAAACCTGTTTTGTGCTCAAGACACGTTTTCCCTATTAACCATTATCCTCCGGTTGTGAACAGGGAATTCTAGATCCCGCTTACCATCTATCGGAAACACAACCAGTGAGCCAGGGTATTGTTACAAAACATTCTCCATCGTAGCGGCTCCTCCTGAGAAACAATTTTCGAGGTTTGCCACCTCGACGTTGCTACTAAAGAAGACCACACTTCGGGTGTTTTGTCCGTATTCCAGCAATCCCAGGGCCGAAACTTTGATTGCATACGCGACGAAGATAGCCTGCTTATGGAGCCTCTTGCCGCAGGTGCGAACCAGGCGACTGCTGGCGTACCCGCTGTGCAGCTTTGCCAACGTAGGCTCGACCGCCGTGACGATGGGAGGGCTGAGCGCTATTGCCCCCAGCCGGTCCAGGGACGTGGCGTCGCTCATCTTCAGGGCGCTGGTCGCCGGATGCATCGCGAACCTGCTCACCGCCTGCACTGTCGGTACGGCTACGCGGCGCTTTTAGGTACAGAGGCCAACGGGAATGCCTCGTTTCGAAGGACCAGCATAACAATGAGGCAATGTTTTGCTCTCTATACAACTCTCTCAAAAAACTGTCAGGCGGAAGTTTGTAGGGATAGGGGACAGCAGGCTGACGCAGGGCAGGGTTAATCGAAGACACAAGGCAGAACAGCGCAGGCTACACACGGACAAGAAAGAAGACGAACACACACAGCGCTGTGTGTGTTCGTCTTCTTTGTTGTCCGTGTGTAGCTTGCGCGGTTCTGTCTTGTGATCAACCGACTAGCCCGCGATGTGTTATTCAAGTTTAATCGAAGATTTGAAGGTGAGGCCCCTGTCTTGCATTGAACGCAGTTGGGTCAGTGATGACGATGGTGATATACAGGGTGTTTTACCTAAGATTTTATATAACTTTTAAAAATACGCTGATTGAGTTAGAACACCGCTTTTTGCGGCGCAGTATTGTCAGCGGTGTTGTACGTCAGAATGCAGCTAAGGCCTGAGAACTAGCAGGCTGCTTAATTAATATTCAATAGATAAATTTATAACTACTACTGCTGACTCCTCAATTATGGAGAGGTTTGGTTTGGTTTGGTTTATGGCGCTTAACGTCCCAAAGCGACTAAGGCTATGAGAGACGTCGTAGTGGAGGGCTCCGGAAATTTCGACCACCTGGGGTTCTTTAACGTGCACTGACATCGCACAGTACACGGGCCTCGAATTTCTCCTCCACAGAGATGCTAGCCGCCGCGGCCGGTATCGAACCCGCGTCTTTTGGGTCAGCAGCCGAGCACCATAACCGCTGAGCCACCGCGGCGGCCAATTATGGAGAGGTATATATGTGACATCGTAAGTGATATCCATATCAGTTTTTAAAATTTAGAAAGCACGGTTGCCCTCGGCGCTGTGGTTAAACAAATGTTGGCTATTTCGACGAATTTCGTGCTCTGGAGACGTTGCTTTGCCTGCAAGCTTCTCGAAAGCGCATGTATTTTGACGCGATGATGCCAAAATTAGTTGGGACGCAGCGCCCAGGTTAACCGCGTTTTCGAAACTAAAAACTGATATGGATATTACTTGCGGTTTTCTACACGCCTCTAGCAACGAGCCTAACAACAACTTAACGATTCAATAGTAGTTAAGAATCCTGCTAGTTAGCTCGCCTTAGCTGTATTCTGATGTACTACACCGCTGAGAATGCTATGCTGAAGAAAGCGCTCTTCTATGTCAAAAAGCCTATTTTTAAATATTTTGTTAACTGTTAGGAGAAGCGCTCTGTATATTTTAATTTGCAACTGTAGGACCTTCGCCGAAAGTCTTCATGCGGCAGGGTTAACTTCACAGCTAAAATAGCCGGCTACGCGCGCCACATGCGAAGCTCCAAAATTGCGGAAGTTTGAGAAGAGGCGCTTTCCTCCCTCGCCAACGTGTCTCAGCTCACGGCCCTGGTCCTCCGCTCCCCGCCACCTTGAAGAAGTGGCGCGCGTGAACTTAAAGCTCGAGCTCTCTCCAGAAGTCAGAGGGAGGGAGACGTATAGCTTCACGTGAGATACGGCGCCTGGTCCTTCCTTGGCATCGCTGCGTGCTTCTAATAATTTCGTGCTTGGTTATTTCGACAGCGCATACGAATCGCAGATCTGCGGCGTGCGGCGATCGCTTCTCCTCATTTTCCCCCAACCTACGTAAAAAATGATCTCAGGCTGATGGTTCGGGATAGCGGTTAATTCACACGAGGCTCCACAGCGCGAAACAACGAAGGGACACGACAAGCGAAGCGCTAGCGCTTGTGTCTTATTCCTTTCGTTGTTTTGCATAATGGCCTTTGGCGGTGACTATTTACCCCGCTGTTTTAATTAGCATGTGCGAAATCGTCCTTCATCCGTTTGAGAGCGTTTGTACCAGAGCAGTGATAAGCGACGTCTTGTTTTAAATGGTGTGCTGTAAGAGCCAATGTGTATAATGTATTGGGTCTCATGAAACGCTATCGCGATCCTTCGAAAATGAGGAATCCTTTGAAAATTAAGAAAACAGAGCGAGAAGAGAGGAGATGAGTAGGGCACCGAATTGCGGTGAAAAAATTCGCTGTGGCTTAGCTTGGTTAAGCCCGGTAATTGCGAAAGCAATATCCGTACCTACGCCATCGTACAGCTGGTAGTGTAGCTGGTGGTGGTGCTTGTGGTTAGACTTGTAGTGATGCATCGGTTATACAATCCAAACCAATCCAATCCAATGCAATCCATTCCAATCCAATCCACTCCAACCCAATCCAATCCAATGCAATCAAATCCAATGCAATGTAATCTACTCTGATCTAATGTAATCGAATGTAATATAATCCAATCAAATCCAATCCAATCCATTCCAATCCAATTCACTCCAACCCGATCCAATCCTATACCAATCCAATGTAATCTACTATAATGTAATGTAATCTAATGCAATCCAATCCAATCCACTGCAATCCAATCCAATCCACTCTTATCCAGTCCAATCCAATACAATCTAATCCAATCCAATGTAATCTACTCTAATCTAATCTAATATAATGTAATCTAATCCAATCCAAACCAGTCTAGTCCAGTCCAATACAGTCCAATCCAATCTAATATAATCCAATGTAATCCAATGCAATCCAACTAATGCAATCAAGGTCAAATGAAGGTCAATGGTGGTCACCGCCGCGGCACGATGGTGGTCACTCTGGAAAGTGCAAGTAGTATTGCTTTCGCAATAAAACCCGCTGAATTCCGAGCACCTGCGGTAGCCCACCGTTAGGCGTCGAATGCGGTGTCATTTTGACGAATGACATTCGCATAAGTTGACAATATTTTTTGCGTCGTTGTCGCGTAATTAAGGCTTTAATGCAATTTTTAAATGTTTTCAGTGAGGATTCGGCTGATGCGAGGTTTAGCTTTAAGCTCAGCGGCGGTGGATTGCTGTGGGCGCTGCCAAAGCCTATACACAGATCCGTCGCTGTTTTTCACTGTGTGTTTCGTCTGCGGACGCCTGTAGTTGAAATACAGCAAGATCTGCGCTCGAAAATCGCATTACTGAGAAGAGTGATGGTAGCAAATTTTTGCTAAGCCACACAGCCTTGACCTTCTACAAGAAACTTTACTCCAGATGTTGTAGTTTGGGTAAAAACGCCGTATTGTCTGCTATTTTGTACTTTAGGTGCCCGCGTTAAAAAAAGCCACTAAAAATTGATTTATGATCTATTCGACCATATTTGTGTGAACTTATCTATACTGACATTTTCGTGGGCATCGAATACTAGATAAGCAAAAAATTCGATGTGTAAAATAGGTTTCTTTATTAGTCGGTGATGTGGTATAATCTCTACTAATGTGTGAACGCCACATCCAGAAGGCACGAGCTGAACTTACAATGCGCCTGCGAATCCTGTTTGCGCCTGCGAAGCTAGCTCGATATTTAGTAAGAGTGATCTTTTTTAAATCACTTTCCTCTGTGTACAAAACAATCGCGTAAAGCCTTTTAGACCTCGAGATCTGTTGCAGAGCGAGCCAGAGAAAAAACATTTTAGACCGAGAACGACATTTAAGTGCTCGAAATTTCCTCGGCACCCTCCATCGCCGTCAGCTATTAATTAAGCATGTTCAGAAAGAGTAACGTCGTTTAACTGGATGCTTAAGGAACATTCGCAGTGCAAAAATTACTAGGAACGACAATAACTATTGCAGTCCACTTCACAGACAATTTGAAGTGGACATGTACTGTACCTGCTCGGTTACGCATTTTAAGAGCAGGCCTAATTATTCCTGAATGACCATGTGACTAAAACTGGAGACTGAGCACGTGGTTTTAGCAAACTGCGCCTTTTGTGTGGCACGTTGAAGGAGCGTTGGAAAGCATAGCAAGTGCGGCCAGTGGCACCAGGTCGAGCTGCGTTATAAATTCTGTCTGTGCTTCTCCTCTTCACAGGGACCATGATAACGAACAAGGCGAACCCTGTGGTGGCCAAGTTCAACGCCCTAGATTTCCTCGACGGATGACCCTGCCAGCAAGAGAGTGACGCCGCAAGCTGCCTAGCTATGACAGTACTCGAACTGCGGCCTGTTCGCAAAACCTATAGCGAACACCTTATTCGGAAAGATCGCATTTTAAACGTATACCAAAGTTTTTCCATGATGCCAAGTTTCAACATCGAATAAATTTCAACCCATCTCATAACTCGTTCTCATACAAGTACTCAAATGCAAATGCTTTTCTTCGATGACAGCTCGGGCAAGGGTCAGCGAAACATACTTTGTGCCTCGTTGACAGAGCTGAAAAGACGTCAGTAAGGAACTGGGGACCCTTGCGAAAAGTCACCTGATGACGCCAAACGTTATAGAAATCCTATACATCTTGACTGTTTCTGTGCAGTGAGACTGCTGTCGTCGGTACCACTCGCTCTGGCTTTGGTGCTGTATAACTAGGCATGTGTTTAATAACCAGAATGTCGAAAATGTCAACGATTGACTGTATTTCAGGTGTAACTCCAATGCGAGCGTTTAGGGCCAGTACGTTTGCTGGTTACTGCCGTATTGCTTATTTTCTTCTGCAGCGCCTATATTTTTGTTCATTTCATGGAAATTTTGCTGCCATGGGTAAGGGCGTGGTAACCACTTCCCGTGTCAACCGCCACAAGTCGAACAATTCTCGGAAAGACAAACTGCCGGACAAACTGTGGTTCATTGCGAAACTCAGCGGGAACAACTAGTGGCACGGGCGCTGTCGGTCTCAGTATTAAATTCATACCACCTATGCAGACTTCATAAAACCTAGTAACTTCCTCCTTTTGAGGATGATCATTGTACCAAATTTTGCCAGGAATGTCAAACTAAATTGTACCATTTTTCTCAAAAATTGTACCAAAAGTGCTTGTTGAGTTCTAAAATCAGCTGTTGTCAAGCATAGCTTTAGCGGAACATACAAAAACTGGCTATGGCATCGACAGGGACGCGGCAAGTGCGAATCCCAAAGAATGTACTTGACAGTTTCTCCGTCGTTACGTCGTGCGCTCTCTCAGCCTATAAACCATTATTACTCCATTACCCCCGCTAACACTCCTGCATTCAGAAAATCCCCGCCTGCGACTTCGCCACTTCCCCATAGTGGGTATGTGGCATCTTTATTTGAAACCGACCTACCTACCAATGTTTTAAAAATGCTTACTCAAGGAATCCCTGTGCGTTCAGTCGAGGCCACATAAGATTAACGGGAAGTAAGCCAACCTTCACGAGATTTACATCCGCTCTTTTCGAAATATCGTCCCTATATAGTTCACCTGTTCGTCTGTAGCTTCATTGTGATCAAGGCACCCATATGGACGCCGTATCCCTTAAGAAAAAATCTAATGAAAGTCTAGTGACTTTTGACATTAGGATCTTATGACTTTCTCATGACTTTCTGGTGATTTTCCTAATGAATTCCTAATGGCTTTCTAAAACAAATTGGCCACCGTGGTTCTAGTGTGTTCTTAATGTATGCTTTTCTGATGATTTTTTCTTGACTCTCTCGTGTCCTACCTGCCGCTGCAAAACCTGATCCAAATATAGGGATCACTAATGCAAAATAAGAGCCAAAATAAAAAAATGGAGCAAAAACAAGAAAAAAAATAAACTACAGGCCTAAACGAGGATTCGAACCGCTGACTCCCCATTTTACCACGCTAACCACTACACCACGCCACCAGACGTGATGTAGTGTGCTTATGTGGCGTGATATGCGCAGCCATAGTTGTTTCTTGTTCTTTCCATTGCGAGCATCTACATGCTCGCACGGGACAACAACGTTGTTCAGAAGGACCTTTCAGGCCTGTTGGAAGTGCCAACGTATTCTGAGCCTTGACATACAGCGCCTTGGCCGTATCAAACCGCTTGGCAAACTACAAGTCTCAGAGCGACGGCTGTCCGTTTTACTGTCTTAGCGCTCCTAATCCTTGGTACAGACCACAGCGTTGTGCAAAACTGCACTCCGGGGCACAAATTACTCGAATAATGCGCTAGGTAGCTTCAAAACCTGCGAGCATGTTAGCGACTCGCATCATTCTAATCCAGCTAAACGTTTGAATGTTGTAAACACACATGAGGAGGTGACTGAAGATCGAGAGACTGCGCTGTCTTCTTTTTTTATCTTGTACACCGGTACATCGCATGCTTGTCACTTGTTTTTTTTTTTCTTGTTGCGTTCCTTTCTGCACTGTTCGGACCCAAGTAACGCATAATGTTGCTTCAACGTTGCCTGTAAGTACCAACTTCCATGCGACGTTATGTGACAAAATCTCACATTGCTGCAACGTTGCCTCTGGTATGTTACTATGACGTTTCAAAATTACGTTAGTGTAACGTTTCCAGACATCAGAGCCCTAACGTTAGGTATATGTTTCAAATTTACGTCAGAGTAACGTTTCTAGACATCAGAGCACCAACATTAGGCATTCACATCTCATCAACGTTCAGTGTGACCAATGTTCAGATGATTCTTCTTATTTTGTAACATGTACATAATACTGACAAAGCCACTAGGGCTCCTCAAATTTTCTATGAATTGACAACACACAAACACGTTCAGTGATACATATGACACACTTTTATTATAACATGAAGGCCATTTCGGTAGTAATTATTTTCTAACACGTAAGTCAGTTCACATAACCAATGGCTGTACTTTTCAGTGCTAACAAAATCTCAAAGATAAACTCCAAGTTACATCTGAGCACTCAGTGGCATCATACATTTCATCGAAAAAGTAGGTGTGTGCGAATATTCAAAATGTTCACATATTAACTTCATGCAGTGAACTTCGTCAGCCCATTTGACGGACTATGCACTCCATCACTCCATAGGTTACATCAATACTCGCCATTGCATCCTTAGTACCCATTTCATGGCCGCATTTTATCTTCGTTTTTTTTTTACTTCTTCCACTCTGCTCTCCTGTCTTTATCTCCCAAATTCCCCTCCCTACGCAGAGTAGCATGCCAGCGATCTTTAAACGCCGGCTGAATTCTCTGCTCTTCATTAAAGAGTCTCTCTCTCTCTCTCTCTCACACATATTAACTCAAGTATTATTGTATTCGATAACTCCGACACCACACAGCATGCTGCCGCAATCAGACAGAAAGGAGGGTTCAATACTACAACGCTTTCTGTTCATGTGGTGACATTCATAATGCTAAGATACGGCCTTTAAGTGTTCAGTGAGCATTCGAAAATCCTGCGCAATGCCTTATCTCGGAGGCCACAGCTCAAACTTTCGCCGCTCTCATCAACTGGGATTTGAATCAGTTTATATGATGTCGTCATCAGAAGTAAAATGTATTTTTCCTATGGGTATTACATGAAGGTCGCAATGTTAATATACAGACTGAGTTATAATGTGTCTAACAACAGTTACAGCTGTTTTTCATACTCACACAAATAACGAATAATCATGAAAATATTTGATTCATTTTTTGACTAAATCATTCATATTAGATTCAGTTCTGAGAAAGCACTATTCGCACATACCTAAGAAAAAACCAGGAATTCTGATCTGAAATAACCACTCGAAAAAGTCTCTCTTCATTTTGAGAGTAACCAGTTGTGTCATGCCTGGAGGTGTTGTAAGCGAACGTCACATAGGGCAAGGCGAGATCCCAGTCTTTGTGGTCGGGGGAAACGTACATAGACAACATGTCTGTTAATGTTCGATTCAAACGCTCGGTTAGCCCGTTTGTCTGTGGGTGGTATGCTGTGGCAATCTTGTGCTTGGTAGAACACGAACGCAGGATGTCGTTGACAACTCTGGACAGGAAATAGCGTCCGCGGTCTGTGAGTAATTGACGAGGGGCACCATGTTGTAGAATAACACTGTGCAAAAGAAAGTCAGCGACATCGGTCGCGCAGCTTGTAGGCAGCGCACGGGTGATCGCATACCGAGTGGCATAGTCTGTGGCTACTGCGATCCACCTATTTCCGGAATCCGAGGTCGGGAATGGTCCGAGGAGATCGAGCCCTACACGGTGGAACGCCTCCACAGGCACGTCTATAGGATGCAGAAGACCAGGAGGTGGTGCCGAAGGCTTCTTTCTGCGCTGACAAAGGTCGCAATTGGTGACGTAATGCCGGACTGTACGGTATAATCCAGGCCAAAAGAAACGGCGCCGTATGCGGTCGTAAGTTCGTGCCACACCGAGGTGGCCAGCTGCAGGCAGGTCATGGAGTTCTGCAATTATAGAAGACCGCAGCTGCTGGGGAATGACTAGAAGGAGTGAGGGCCCGTCAGGACGGAAGTTGCGGCGATAGAGAATGTCATTTTTAGTAACGAAGAGCTGCAGGGAGCGCTTCAAGCTTCCAGAGCTGAGGCCCTCGATGATGGTTTGCAAATATGGGTCTTTGCGCTGCTCCTCGGCGATTTTGTGTAGATCAGAAATGCCAAACAGGGAAGGGATATCGTCAGTATCACTGAGAGCAGGTGGCTCGACAGGGTACCTAGACAGGCAATCAGCGTCTTGATGGAGACGTCCAGACTTGTACACGACAGTGTACGAATATTCCTGAAGGCGTAGCGCCCAGCGGCCAAGACGCCCAGAAGGGTCTTTCAGCGTGGACAGCCAGCATAGGGCGTGGTGGTCCGTGACAACAGAAAAAACACGCCGGAACAAGTATGGCCGGAATTTAGCTATAGCCCAAACTAGAGCGAGGCACTCACGTTCCGTAATGGAGTAATTTCGCTCGGCAGGTGAAAGCAGGCGGCTAGCATACGCAACCACGTGGTGTGGGCCCCGGGAGCGTTGAGCCAGCACGGCTCCGATCCCGTAGCCACAGGCATCCGTGCGGAGTTCAGTAGGGGCCGCGGGATCAAAATGTGCCAGAATCGGGGATGATGTCAGCAGGCGGACAAGCGTGGAAAACGCATTTTGTTGATCAGAGCCCCAGGTAAAGTCTGTGTCCGTCTTCAGGAGGTCAGTGAGTGGACGAGCGATAAGGGCAAAATCTTGAATAAAACGGCGAAAGTAGGAGCACAGCCCAAGAAAACTGCGCACGTCTTTCTGAGAATTTGGGCGAGGGAACTGTTGCACCGCTGCAATTTTAGCTGGATCAGGACGTACACCGGAGGCATCGACGAGATGTCCCAGAATGGTGAGTTGCCGGCGGCCGAATTGGAATTTGGACGAGTTGAGCTGGAGCCCAGCCGTACGAAAGACAGTCAGGATACTCCTGAGACGTTCAAGGTGCGAGGCAAATGTGGGCGAGAAGACAACAACATCGTCAAGGTAGCACAGACACGTAGTGCACTTAAATCTGCGAAGGAGTGAGTCCATCATCCGTTCGAAAGTAGCTGGTGCATTACAAAGTCCGAACGGCATCACTTTGAACTGGTATAAACCGTCGGGTGTGACGAAAGCTGTCTTTTCGCGGTCTTGCTCGTCAACGGCGATTTGCCAATAACCGGAACGAAGGTCAATGGAAGAAAAGTATTGAGATCCGTGGAGACAGTCGAGAGCGTCATCGATCCTAGGGAGTGGGTACACGTCTCTTCTTGAAATGCGGTTCAGGTGGCGGTAGTCGACGCAGAAACGCCAACTGCCATCTTTCTTTTTAACAAGGACGACTGGAGAGGCCCAAGGACTGGACGACGGTTCGATTATGTCCTTAGCGAGCATCTTTTCGACTTCCTGTTGTATCACTTGGCGTTCGGAACTGGACACCCTATAAGGCCGGCGATGCAGAGGAGCGGCGTCACCAGTGTTGATACGATGCTTCACAATAGTCGTACGAGCTAAAGGGCGGTCATTGAAGTCAAATATGTCCTGAAAAGATGCCAGAAGATGGATAAGCGCCTCGGCTTGGTCGGCAGAGAGATCTTAAGCGATCATATTGGCAAAGTGGTCAGGTCTCGAAAGAGCTGTGACATGATCGTCCGGAGAGGACGATACACAGTTTGTGACTGCAGAGATCACGTATTCATCGGTAGGGGACAGCGTGGCGAGGCACATGCCTTGAGGGAGCGTCTGGACGTGCGTACTGAAGTTGAGAACAGGTAACCATGCGCTGTTTGCCGAGACTGCGACAACCGTATGGGCAAGGGCAACATTCTTTGTGACGGGCAAATCAAGGACAGGGGTGATGATATACTGGCCGTTAGGAAGAGGTGGAACAGATTTAAACAATACGTAAGTAGCGGCTTCAGGTGGTAAGCGGGTGAACTCGGCAGTACAGAGACGGTGCACAACTGGGGCAGGTGGTTCTGAGAGGTACGGTAGGTCCAACTCAACAACACTTGTAGCACAGTCAATAAGGGCTGCGTGCTCACTAAGGAAATCAAGGCCGAGTATGATGTCATATAAGTCCAACTCTCTTACACTTAGGATACTGCACATCTATTCAATTACAATATTGCTGCTCTCGCACTAACAGCCTATGAGATTGTCAAATCTGCTTTCAAGCATATATGTAGTCTGCGTCGTCCTTGTGTAGAGTGCTTGAGCAATGTTCACCACCTGATAAAAACAAACTAGAATGCAGATAAGTTTCCGGACAACGTGCTCGTGCTAATTTTGCTTGCAGGTCTGTGTGGCTCAACGTCCTCGCAAGTGTTGCCTTTGAAAGCTACAGGCTGCGACAAGGTGTCAGTTTAGTGTAGGAAAGTGTGCTGCTGAAGTGCTCTACACAAGGGTGACACGGACTCTACGCATCAGATAACAAAAAGTGTCTGATGGGAGATTGCGAGCCAAGGGTCCTCACAATGGGAGCAAAGGGAAAATAACATCTGTGTTCTTGCTCCATGGTAGACACACACATTTTTCAGAGAACTCTCTTACATCCCACATACTGAGACTCTGAGAAAGCTTTGTAAACACCGATATCAGTGAGGTGCAGCACTGCATTGTGAAAGCCACTAATATTGGTGTAATACTGTCCACAGATGGAGACCTCTCTATCAGCTTCTAACACATTCCTTATTCGGACAATATTTCGATCTTTCATCTTCACGCAGTTATCTCCAGCCTTTGTAGAAAGCACTTTGTTTTGAACTGTCACCTTACTGAATTGCTGCCCTTGGAAATTTGGTGGGACAGGTCCACTATCGTGCATTTTAGCAAGCTTAATGTCATTGCTGCCAGGATGACATGACTGCTTGTTCAGCAGCTTCAGTGCAGTTGCCCTCATGAAAATTTGCTGGGTTGGAAGGGCACGGCCTCTCACTAGTTTCTTCAGCTTCCCAAGAAAACTTTCATATGGGAAGGCGGAAAACGATGCCAGACAGCCAAATCGTCGCACATCCTCTGCCAAATGCATGAGGTTGTGTGTGCTGAGAGTATATATGCCATTACCATACAGGCTGCCCGCTTCTGTAACAAAGTTAAGAAGCAACTCCTCAGCTTTGTTACAGTAAGCCATGCAGAGCTTGGGTGATGCCAGTATGGTAATGGCACTACTCAGTTTCAAAAAGTGAACATAGAACTGGTGAGCCAGATGGTGTTTGAGCACTACAGGGCCGAAGTACACGAGGAAGTTCCTGAACTCCGATGCTTTCCAAAACTCTAGGGCTCGTAGTGACCTCGGGTGGCGTTGAATCTCGTATGGAGTGTTAACTGCCAGCTGCACCAGCTTTTCTGAAATTTTCTGACGTGTACCCACAGGCAGCTTTGATGCTGATGGGACTGTGGATGTCCAGTAGTGAACCAGAAGTCTTTTCATGGCACCAAGGCATACGAGGTGCATGTAGTCTAGCGGGAATTTGCTGACCAGTCCAATACCCAGCTCAAGTAATGGTGAAGTTGAATTATGGTGGTTGGGTTGTACCATATTTCTGAAATCTTCATCTGTACGCAAAGGGGCAAATGCATCAGGAAATATAACTTTCCTGTGCTCTTCAGAGTACACGCCCTTTTGCGTGCATTTTTCGCAAGCAAAGTATGCTGCATATCCTTTAGTGCACTTAAGAAAAGCCCGCGCAGGCATGTCGCAAACAAATGCACGCACAACCACTGCATAAATAGCCTCACCATGCTGCAATCCAACTTCAAGAAGTGAAGCAAGCTCCTTCAGCACGTCTCGCATGTACATTTCAACATTCTCGGGCTTACAGTCACCCATGTATAGAGCTGCAAGGAAAGGCTCATGCCTTGAGCTCTCCTCAACTCGCACAAGAACGGGCCAAAACTGCTTCGACGAGCTCCGAAATATGGGAACACCATCGACGTTTTTCGACAGTGAGATCACTAAAGTGTTCAAGGGTATGGAGCCACTTTCCAATTGTTCAAGGATGTTATCAGTCACCCCGAAAAAGCAGTAACTACCGTTGCCCATGATGGTTACTGTGCTGGAACGAGGGGTACGCAACAGTGCTCTGGCGTCAGAAGGCAGGTCTTGGTGGTATGGTTGTAAGATCTTTAGAAGCTTAGTAACTTGTACGGCACAAATGATACCACTCACAGCCCACGTACGAAGCTGGTCGCGTACTGTCGGCGTTAAATCCGCTTCACTCTCGCTGCTCTCGTTTGCCGAAAATTCTGGAGGTTCAGAAACTTCGCCACTTGCTCGTGGATCAATTAAGGGCAGTGCAGACACAAATTCCCCATCGTTGATAGTGTTGTCGTCGGACCTATATTCGTGAGACACACACTCAGTCTCACGAGGTTCTTCGTCTGCCTCCGATGCATTACGGCTTGTGGACGGTTCTGGCTGCATCGCAGCTTCATCAGATTGACAGACTGCTGCTACTTGGCTTGCTCTGCGCCTGAGTTTTTGTCTAGTTCCAACGTCAACGAGGCGTCGCTTAATCCTCTCCATATTCCGGGAACAGTCGGTGTAAATTCACATCCACATCCACACAATGCTAGTTATGATGCACTGAAGTTGGCTCGCGTACAAGCAACGCGAGCATTTGCTCAAGGTAGCCTTGTGCATGAGGAGTAGCAGAAAAGAAACGATGGGAAGATACAAATGCACTTTCAAAACACCTATATCACACACCGACTATAGATATGCACTCGTCAGCACAAAATTGCAGCGCACCTAGCGCAGCTGATAATCGCCGCCATAACTACATGCCCGTGTGGCTTGGCTTGGCTTGGCTGCGTTTTACCTAAGCTAGAAACCACCTAAGCCAAAAAATGACAAAATAGTTTTGTCAATAAACTCAAAAAACATATTTACATGACAGAAATATCTCTAAAAATAAAAGTACTGAATACTGAACACAAAAAAACATTTTTTTTACAATTGAAATGCTTTTACACGTACAGGACAAAAAAAATGCTGTCATGAGCACAGAGGACAACAAGAGACAATCCAATCCAAAGTGACCATGTGCGCGCGCTCATTCGCAGTTGCGTCGATTGCATTGCAGCTTGAGGGTCTGAACGTCTTCTTTGACTTTTCGGGGCTGTGCAGTAGTTTACAGGTGAGTGCATATTATACTTGTGCTACTGATTTGAAGGCACTGTTTTTAGTTCGTAGGCATAGTTAAGTCAGCATGCTGTCGTTCACGGGTGGCCATACATTTAAGCACTTCTTTTCTTTCCCGCTGCGGTTGAATGTCATCCGCGTTTCTGCGTGTTTTTTCCGACAAAAATTCTTATTGCAGTGTGAGCATAACGTTGCTGCGCTGCCCACGCATAACACATGGTGGAGATGGATTGTTACGATGTTCAACATTCTTCTCACCCATTATTTGAGAATCGCGACATGATGCTCAAACCTTAAAACGGCATGCACTTAGCTTATGTTGCTTCATTAGTCTGCGCGGCCGTTTAATGCAATTTAGCGCCCGCAAAAATTCTTACCAGTTAGCCCCCAGCAAGTTGTAACAGCTATGAAGCGTTGCTCAATTTTATTTTTCTATCCTTGCCAGTTTGAAATGTCTTTATTTTGGCAGTTAGGCCTGTGGGCATGCTGGCATACAAGCTAATCACGTTTTGTTCTCGCAGGATGTTTTTCATTGTGGAGTTTTCCAGCGGTGACGGAGTGGCTGCAGTGCCCAAAGCTTGGGTGAAAAATGGTGAAGCACTTTGGCCGCCCTACAGGAATCCGTCCCGATGCCGAAGTGCAATAAAAAGTTGCGAGAAGCCAGGAGAGGCATGGACAGCCCATAAATGCCGCGTTTTGGCCGAAGCTGGTATGTCTTCTTTCGTTAGTGTATTATTCTATTTACTTATTTATTGTGCACCTCAAATGCCTCAGATTGGGGTATGCATGCTGAGCTGCAGAGCACTGCTTGGGTTTGTAATTTCAGTGTTATAAACTTTTCAGATGAAATGGCAAAACATTCCGAAATCTTGATTCAGTGATTAGCGTTACATTTGTATTGTAATCGCATTATTGTTATTAATCGCATGTCAGAGCTGCTTTTACGAACCTCTGTGTTGTTTACTGAATTGCTTTTTAGCTACCCCATTCAATATGGTTGGTTTTTAAATACTGAAATCTTTGCATGTAGCGACCTACTGGGAAGCCAAAAAAAGAGAAAAGAAAGCTGAAGAAGTCTCTGATCTCACAACGGATGATGAGCATGCGAAAAAGGGTTAGGAGGCCCACTGAGAAGCTCCTCTACGCAGGTGAGCGTCCACCACTGCTGAAGTGTGTTTGCCCAGCATGCTTCATTGAGTCCTACATTTGTTATATGCTTCGCTACTGTTCATGAACATTACTTTACCAGTTCACTTATTTATTGAAATGACTAATGACTTTAGCCATTTTTAACCTTGTAGAGTCTGAGGATGACAGTGGCAGTGAAGTGCCAAAGAACAAGAGGCAGAGGAAAGTGACATCTTTCATCTCTAGCGATGACAGCATTGACAGCAGTGATCATGCTCCTGCAGCTGGTCAGAAACCTGTGCAGCAGATGCCTTTTGCTGCCTGCCCTGCTCCTAGAAATATAGCAGTGTCGGCAGCGCCTGGTCAAGAGGAAAGTGCGATACAAGGTGAAAACTTGTGCCTCTACTTAGTTGCAATCAGCATCTAATACGCAACGTATTTTGAAAGAGTAACTAAAATTGCTAGTGGACATGGTTACTTCTGTGTTGCGGTGCTTTCCTAGGTTAGTACAACTAAAATTTGGTCAATTAGGGAATTCTAGGCAGCAGTTCATTTTTGCTATGTCGTTATTTCAGTGCATTTTTTTATTTTTTTTGCATTTCTGTCTCAGGGCTTCTGAAAAATGCCTTAAAAATGCTGGCAAAGGTGGAAGAAAAAATTGATCATCTGACAGAAAGTGTGCAACGTCTTCAAAACGCCCAAGGAAATGCACGACCAGTGCCCTCAGCAAGCTTGGAAGTCCTCCAGCTCTTGCCTCTTTCAACTTTTGAAGAAGTTGAGAGTCTGGAGTGCCTCCTGGATGATACAGAAAATAGAAAGACCTTGGCAAGTGCTTCTTTACTTTGTATGAGCTTAAAAACCTAAAGTGCTATTTGTTTTTTTTCTTCATTTCAAATACAGGTGATTATTTCATTTGGTGTCGTTTGTGAAAATGATGCCTTATGCGAACACTTGAAGTTGGTCTTCTGGACATGAAGGCTTAATGCATGATATATGAGGCACGGTGGCTTAACTGCTGTGGCATTTGGAAGCTGAGACCTAATCCCAGCTGCAATGGCCCCATTTTGAAGGGAGGAAGGGGGAGGTGCAGAAGACGCTATGGGGTATTTGATTAAACTGCCTGTGACAAAATATGTACAATACAAAACAAACGAGGGTTGAGGGGGAGCCTTAGTTCGTTAGCCAACATTTTAACAAGACAACTTCTCCATCTGGGCAAGTGTGGTCATCATTGGTGGGGGAGCCTCTTTATGTTACTTTTGTTCAGGTCAAGCTGACCTTTTTTTCCAATGTCTGTGCAATACCTTTTTCTAATTTACATTAATCACCTAGCCGTTCCCTGAACTCCATTCCCTCGCCTGTAATTCTTCCTGAAGGAAGTGAAGGCTCTATTTAACCGCTCCAAGTGATGATCGCACTCGCCCAGATGAATATCAGCATTTGTTAAAATGTTGACTAGTGGACTAAGGCTCCTTCTCAACCCTTGTTTGTTCTTATGTGTTGTCATGAATCCCATCTTCCTGCCTTCTTTCTACTGTGAAAAATATGCTCAAGGCAGTTACATACTTGCGGGTCAAGTAACTAATGAGGATTCATGTTTTCATTCATTAACTAACCAATTGTTCTGAGTGTACAGAGTCATTTATAGTTACTATAGTCGGACACAACTCAAGAAAAAAGCGGCATTTCCCCTCAAAGGATCCCCCTCCAACCATTGGCGTTGACTGATTTTCAAGATGTCGTGGTTAACCTCAGTGAATGACATTACAGGGAGTGGCACATGAAAGGCGGCTAACAGCGACTTAAATGGACTAACCCCGGAGTCATGACAATCAGTTGACTCCATTGACTGGTGGGGGACCTTTTAGGGGAAATGCTGCTTTATTTGAGTTGTATCTGACTAGATCAAAATAGAAATATTTATTACATATTCTGATGTTCTCAGATCTCCCATCTGGCTTTGATTGGAGGATCTTGCCAGAAGGACGTAGTGCGGCAGCTCATGAAAAGGGTCATTACCGATGAGCTAGCCAAAGGCTATTGCCTGACTGGCAGGAAGGGCAAGAGGCCATTCATGGAGTTGAAGCTCATGAATATTATCATTGGTTTGTACAAATTTTGTGTTTTATTGTGGAAAGCCCTTATCATATCACAATAATTCTAACACTTTATAGTTTGTCATGAAGGAGTCATGAAGAAAACCATGCTTCATGAATTTATAATTTTCTGGAAGGCAAATCCACAGAACAGTTTCTTTTAGGACATAATTCAAAAGTAAATGTGCTGAGGCATATAACAGACCAAAAGGTACGCATCTCAGTGTGTACATGTTTGAAATTTGTAACAGAAGTTGTAGAAGTGCAGTTCTGAACTGTAGCAGGTATCGATTTCTAGTGTTACTTGTGTAATGCTGTGATACTGTGTCTTTGCAGCTTCACTTCGGCTCTCTTGCCCATCTGGGAAAGAAGTGGATTTTAGGCATGACATTGCCGATCACTTTCGCCACGCACCGGCACGCTGCAAGAAACAGCATGTCAGAGGCAATGTTCCCGATTTGCGTGTGGAAGCTGGGTTAATTGAATAGGCTTATGTGCAACTCTTTAGAAGAACTTCTGCATTGTACTAGAAACGGCACATTCTGTATTGATTTCAGCCAATTGACATCTAAGTGTTGAGCCTAGTGCCGAACATGAGGCATATTGTGTGGGGCAGTAGAGGTAGTTAAAATGCATGGGACATAGAGGCAACCAAGAATGTTTGTTTTGTTATTTGTACTTCTCTGTAAGAAGTGTGAAATGCTACTATACTGCGATCTATGGTGTAGCACATTTTAGGGGCAAAAAATTTGTGGGTGTCTTTGCTTCAAGCTTTATCCTTCGTATTTGTAATCCAAAAAATATTGGCAAACTCCATACACAGTACAATTCTATCTTGCAAACTAAGTTTTTGTTTCTTCATTACTTTTTCAGTGCACAAACCTGAATATTAGTAATTTGTGTGTTTTTATTTCAGTGACCTCATTCGCGTGCTGGATGACGAAGATGCATAATTGTGTCAAATAAATGTTTCAGTGGATTTAACATGTGTATCATTTGTAATTCTTGCACTATTGTGCCTGCATCTTTCAAGTAACAAGTCAGTAGTGCAAGTCTGCCTTAAATGTGCACGATCACTACTTACCATCTTTTGGCAGGTGATTTGCATTCATATATAGATGTGTGTAGCAGTTGACAAAAGACAGCAGACACGCTTTTTGCATGATTCCTCTATCAGCTGTGACCACACCGCACATACTGCACGCAGGTAGTACTGCTCATTTAGCTTTTTATCCAGCTGCTCCCCGAGGAATGTGCATGCAATGTAACAGAATACAATAAGGCAACGTAGAAGCAACGTTTTTCTGAACGTTTCTTGTTGATCCAACGTCAACATAACATCACATCAACGTTCTCTAAACGTTGCAAAAACGTTGAAGTGTAACGTTATCTGGTGATCAAAAATAGTGACATTAGCAACATGAAGGCAACGTTTTGCACCGACATTCTTGAACATTCAGATAACGTTTAAGCAACATTTTGCGTTTCTTGGGGAGTTATATTGAAAACAGCGCGCGCTTACGCTTTCGACCTGACGCACTATATGGAGCTTGCGACTGAGCCAGCCTTTGATATTAAGTTGTTCGTTGCTGTATACCAGTGTATTCAAGCCTATATTTTGCACTTTGCAGGCAGAAAGAAAAGTTCTTCCTTTCACCCTTGCTGGTAGCACGTTTTTTGGCCACTCGTATTAACGCCACCGCGCGGTACGTTCATCGCATTGAATAATGATGACAGGTAACGACCACTAATCTGGACACTAAAGAGCAAAAGAAATCGAATTTTCCGCGTAATGTTTCAATAGCTGTCGACAAGCATATTTTTTTTTCAAAAAAACCTTCACTGACCAGTAAACAACCTCTCTCTTTCTAGAGTGCCGACACAGTCATAAAAGCGTAAATTATAGCGCCCCCCCCCCCCCACCCATGCACCCCCTTCCCTCTTAGTGCCTCCGGCGCTTGCTGCATTTATTTCATGCATGCCTTTGTGCGTACTACAAAGGCAATGGCATGAGAGAAATTCGTGTGAAATAACAACTGAATCTGTTGTGGTATATTTCTGCATGGGGGTTAACGGCGAGAAAAGTCACTTGAGTGTCTGATGGCCGATGAATAAGGAAATCTTCTGTGTTAACGAAAAAGTCTCTGCTGAGTTTTTATTGTCGAAAGACATGAATACCTGACTTCGTGGTGACTTTCTAATGTGTCACAAGGAATGCATGAACATGACACCAGAAACTCAACCCCCATTTTTGTAAGGGATAACTTAAGTCGTTTTCTGTTTTTTCTACAACCTTTGGCTAGCGTATGTTTTGGGCAAGTCACCAAGCCTGATTACTGACGTAAATGAAACGCTCTCTACTGTACCTTATATCGCAGGATGTTCGTCCTTTGCAGACACTTTACGAGAATTGATAAATGGTGTTGCAATGCTTATCCTTCCGACTGGCCGCTAGACCCTTTATTAGTTTTAGGGGTATAACAACCAAAACGACTCAAGCTATGGGAGAGGACGTAGCGGAGCGATGCGGATAATTTCCGGAGGGGCTCTTTTATGTGCACTGACATCGCACAGTACATGGGTCTCTAGCATTTCGCCTACAATGAACGCGCTCACTTCGGCCGGCACCGAACCCGCGTCTTTCAGATCAGTAGCCGAGCATTGTAACCACTGAGCGACCGCGGTGGAAACTAGACGCATGAATTTAATGACCAATGTGATCCCAGGTCATAGTAAATAAAGATCTTATTTCGCCATACGTGCTGCGAGCCAAACTGAATGCACCATTGCGCGTCGTCATACAGATAACCTTGCACTACCCGATAGGCTAGACTGGCTCGTTGGTGTTGAGAAATATCCGGGAATGTTTGCTTTCCTGGAAGCTTTTAACGGCACTTTGCTATAGAGAGAAAATTATTGCAAAAATACTTTTGCATCTCAATTGCAGTATGTACAAACATTACTGTTCTTTTCCTCCTAAAAAGATGAGGAACAAATTGGGCTTTCTCTTTTTATATGAAAGAACTGATTCCGTTGAAATGTTTGTCGTTGACATCGAGCATTTGTTGACATCACTCGTGACTAAATAAGTAAAGTGAATGACCGAGTGGCTGTCATTGAAGCCCTATAGGCCGCTAGGCTTAGCGATACTCATGGTAATGCTTGCCCCGAATTCCTGGTAATGCTCGCTAGCCAGCCAGCTGGTATTCGCTCATATGATGGAGCGCGCGGCTCCAACTGTGCTTCGTGCTTCAATGCTCTTCTAGGCCAAATTTCATGACTACACAAATTGTTGTTTTGTTATTCACCGCAGTGTAGAGCAAGTGACCAATACATGCTATGATTAGTTATAATGTCCGAAAATAAAATGTAGTGATGGCCATACACGGATTTTTATAGGTTTTTCTAAAAATGCGCCAGCCGTTCTATGCACAATTTCGCTTCAGTGTATGACACTCGAGCGCGTGCGCCAGTTGTGAATCAAAATTTTGGAAAAAATTCTTCTCGTTCTTCTGAGCGAGAAGAAGAAACAGAAGAAGAATGCACCTGGCGATCCAGGAACGAAAAAAACACGGTGATTGGCGTTCACGCCTTCAGCACCCTCTCTGCTGACGCCCACAGCACACTGCGTTGTTCTGCCGCATGCGATCCAAAGCACCCCAATCTCCTCCGTGTGTCTGCATGGGGCGCAAGAAGCGGAGCAAGAAGAAGCGCCGCGAGGAAGCCACGCCGAGCCAGGGGGCCACGACCGCGGAGGCAACCTCCTCGACATCGCCACGGAGGGATACGGACGCCGCCACTCCGACTTCCGCCGCCATCTCTGCCGATGTTCCCGTCCTCGTTAGCCCCGTAAGCAACGTTGGATCATGACATCGCATCTTTCTTTTGTCGTAATCCGCAACTGTGGATTCGGAGAGGCTGTCTGAGGTCAGTGAGCTTTTACGGATGTGTCGACGACTATTTGCATCGTGCTTCCAAAAGCAGTTAGAGATTTTGGGTTTTAGTTAGTCGGTCATGATTGGCTTCAGTTCGATTAGAGACGTTTGGCATTGCGGCTTGCCAGGCGCAATCTCGGGTTCTCGTTCCTTTCCGTGGAAAATTAGGAGACGCAACAGCGTCACACTGAGAAGTCCCCTCGAGTATGAAGTGCATGCGAGGATGTTAATCTGACTCGCGCAGCAGATTCTTGCCTATTGTGTCAACTAGCCGTGGGAGCGTTGAATAATAGTGTTTCGCCTCCTCCATATTCCCGTAACCACGCTAGACCAAGGACGCGGGCTACTTGCTTGCACGCGTTCAGGAGTACTTGCAACACTAAAACAATGAAAACCCGCAGCGGTGGCTCAGTGGTTACGGCGCTCGGCTGCTGACCCGAAAGACGCGGGTTCGATCCAGGCCGCGGCGGTTGAATTTCAATGAAGGCGAAATTCTAGAGGCCCGTGTACTGTGCGATGTCAGTGCACGTTAAAGAACCCCAGGTGGTCGAAATTTCCGGAGCCCTTCACTACGGCGTCCCTTATAGCCTGAGTTGCTTTGGGGCGTTAAACCCCAGTAAACCAAACCAAACTAAAACAATGAAAAGATCCACCATTCATCGGCGAGGACGTCGATCTGTAGGTAGCGTCACCGCCGCTCCTCTACTGGATTGGCATCTGTTAGCAATCGCGGAAATATGCCTGGCGCCGGATGCATTTTGAACTCGAAGCGTGTTTTGTCCTGTAGAAAACAGCTTCCGCTATAGTGCAGAAGGAACGCGCTTACGGCTTTCAAATATGCAGTTTTGCACTGCATGGCATTTAACTGTATAGCTCTTCAAAAAATCAGTGCATGCATGCTAATCCAGTAAAGCAGTCAGCCTAGTCGGCCAGAGCGGAGCTTGCTGCTTCGTGGGTGCAATATCGGTCGCACAACTTTGCCTTCGCCCGAGGTTGTTCAGAAACTCAATCAGTGGCGTCTTTACGCGCAAATGACACCTTGCTTGCAGGCCGCGCACGCTATGTGTGTACCCCGTTTCTAGTGGGTACAGGAAGCTTTGTTTTTACCTCGACCGTGTTGTAGTCATATAGCACGCACTGTTTACTGTAACATGTGCCACTTAATGATCTAAGCTGCGTAACTAATCGGTAATAGGTGGTAGGCTAATCGGTAGAGCGTATTAATTTCTCTGCGGAGCAATATCTCCTGACTACAAAAATTAATAACTTTAAATTGCGCAGTGGCGTACTGTTTGTAGACCACAATACAACTTCTGAAATTTTTGTTTTCTTTTGTATATATTGCAGTTTCTTGCTAATTTATTCAAGCCACTGTAAAATGCGGTAAATGTTAGTTCGTCACGCTTCTATATATCGTAGGCGCTGCACAACCACACGCAGAAAAATTGTTATTGTTTACCGCCACTAACCATGGCTAACAATTGCTCACCTCTATCATGAGGCGAGCGACTGCCGTGGTGGTAAAGAGCGGAGAACAAAAACTACTAATGCACTCCTTAACACGGCATGATGCAACACGGTGTCCATCGCCGAAGACGTTAGAACTTTCAGAAACAAACACATTTTTCTTTTTTTTGTAGCTACTATGTTTAAAAGAAAAAAAGACATGCGCCGGCGAGAGTAATTATTGCACTGGTTCGCAAAATTATTGTTTAGTACTAATCCTCTTCCTTGGCACATCGCCGTTCTTCACCGTCATAACATGAATATGCCTAAGAACCCTAGCCGTTGTTTCGAGGTAAAACAAAATAAAACGTCTTCGTCATGGCCCCTTTAATGTAGTTTTCTAACTCGGGACAGCCCTAGACTTCGTGGCAGGCGGACATTAAATGTCCGCCTGCCACCTGCCAAAAATTTAATTTTTGGCCCGATGGTGCCACTCAACAACGTACAACACAAAGAAAGAATAAAAATGGCGATGATAATGGTTATGAATTTCAATGGTGCATCGGCAGCTCAGCACTGAGATCGCCATGGACGAGCAGGTTCTGTAGTCAGCGTGGGGTCCAAGATGAATTTTGCAAGAATTTGGACTAAAGCAAATTGAGAACCTGCCTAGGGCGAATGAGTTGCCCATTGTAAACCTCTGGGTAGCGGGCAGCACTGAGTATTCAGTAGCCGACCTCCGCCATGCGAATCGGATGTTCAAAGCACCAGCCAACCGCACAGATCCAAAATGACGATGTACCTCATGTAACTTCATAGAGGACCGTAACCTGGTATTGTTTTGGCCCGCCTTTGTACAGTTTGATAAGTTTGATATTGTTCGTGGTTAGAGTGGTTATATGAAAGATATCCATGCGTGCAACAATGCTCAAGCCAAAATCCCCTTGGACGCCACGCTCGCAGGACCTTCTCATGCAAACGACGAGTCAATCGGTGCAGTCGATTCCGGGAGGTGGAGAGCGCCGCGACACGACGCCCTTCCTGGAGGTGGCAGCTGATACGCCGAACCAAGAGGAACTTTACCAGGCCTCTGCCATCCCGGACGAGGTGGTGGCTACGTCAGGTCCCCTGCCCAGTAGTGACCCGCCAGATGGGAAGGTCAAAGTGAAGGCGCCGGCACCACCATCAGTCCCAGCCAAGCGCTCCATTTCGAGCAGCCCGCAGCCCGTTCTGACGACAGAGGTTGTGGGTGCCACTTCATTGCAGCAAGTCGAGCAGGGGACCATAGCCGAGAGCCCCGGACAGGCCACGTTCAGCAAGTCCTACACGCTATTCGGTGTGACCACGGGAGCGCGCAGCGACACCGCCTACGACACCGACATGCACACCCGACTCTTAGGCGATGGATCCGTCGTGCCGCTAGCGCACAACTGGCGCATCAGACGAACTGGTGAGGCGGCAAAAAGAGCGCCTCTTGGTGTGGCCAGCTAAACCGGTTGTGGAGGTAGCACCTTCGCACGCTGCCTGCCCAAGCAGCGCGCTCAGCCGGACTAAGGGTCCAAAATTGGCGCAACCCAGGCTCCATCTTGTGTTCTAAGATTACATCATTGAGATATCGGTGCTGATTGTGATTAATCCGTGTTAAAAATAAAGAGGCACCGACCAAAAAGGTGTAGTCAATATGACAGACGTTTCGGCTTCCACACGGAAGCCTTGTTCACTGAAGGAAAAAAAAATTCCAACATAGAGCTTAAGTACGCTGCACTGTGAAGCTCTGTGTCGCTGGGAAGCACTGTGAAGCCATGTGAAGCTTTATGTTAGCCTCTAAGCTTCAGCTAGAGATCCGCTGTTTTTCCGAGTTTAGTCACTATTTGGGTTTGCTAGTTTAAGTTTGGACTGGATTGAA
The DNA here is from genome assembly GCF_055824585.1 of Amblyomma mixtum. Taxonomy (NCBI): domain Eukaryota; kingdom Metazoa; phylum Arthropoda; class Arachnida; order Ixodida; family Ixodidae; genus Amblyomma; species Amblyomma mixtum. Next base: position 185,489,986 of record NC_143021.1, read on the forward strand.
AAGCATAAAGTGAAAAGTTAAATGAATGAATAAACAGTTTATTAAGACCATAATAGGATTTTATTAGTTTTTCCTACTGTTGATGCTGCAGAAATGGAGTGAGAGAGAATGTAACCTATAACATGTAAAATGGGCTATGTCGGCTCAAGGGTTTAAGCGCAATCAGCAAGACAAAGTGGCTCAACGTGGCATCTGGAGGACTTGTCATTAGACAATATGAAATGCCTTGCCCGAACAAACCAGCTATTAAGCCCAGATATTTTTTCTCCTATGCTAGGATTTCGTGTCAAATTTGTTTTGAGAGGCTTGCCTAATGCGAGCGCACTCATTGAATACAGTTTCCCGAAGCCGCGGTAATGGAGCCTCTAGCATACAAACATACCCTTGTTGTGAAAAGGCGCCTCTGGTTCGCAGCAACCATTCTGCAGTTCGTAATAGGTCCGCGTGCTCTCTAGGCACAGGGAATTTGGGAATACTGTGCTAAATGGGCAGGATCCTTGCGTGCAGCTGATGTCGGCCCGACGCTAGGCACACCTTTCAAGCAGAGACTGCGGTAATGGTAGCTATTTTTGTGTATTTCGTAAATCAATGGGCAAACGACTGATGTTTCGGTTCACTGTGGCTTACGAGGTTTCAGAGACCGAATGTTGATTCCACTGCTATACGGCGCGCGGCACTGTGACAACGCACACGCTGTGCATATTGAGCACACTAAACGCGCACAACGCGCCGAAAAACACAACTGAACTCAGCCATGACTAGAGCCACTAGCCATGACATAAAGAGCGGCGAGCTTTGGAGAGCAACCGAAGGAACAAAAGGGACCAGCCACGAATTCCGGAGCCACCGAGCGACAGAACCACGGGGCAGAACAGATATTGATCACGTTCTTTGCCTGCACGGAACACAAGAAGGTGCACAAATAATGGATATCCATTTTTTTTCTCATTGAGTAACTTCACTCTATATCTGTTATTTTATGGCAAATTTTAAGATTAGTCCCCGATTGTAAAAGTCATAAGATGACGTAATCGACTAATGATTATGTTGGCCTAGGGCATCGCATATTCGTTTTAGGAGCGCACAATGACTACAATTTCAAGCAGGCAATAATAAATGCAGACTCAATGCTCGCAAATATTTAGGAGTCGGAATATCCAGCACTTAATGAAGCAGGGAAGATTACAACCGGGCAGCTCCATTTTATTTTGAGGACTCGTTTTAGCTTCCCACTTCCACTCTGCCCGTCAAGGCCTAAATGCGTGCCAAGGGGACTTTTGGGCCATGGTCGCTGACTGCCGCCTGATGACCAGCCGGACACGATAAGATCATTCTTTTGTGTGGACCCGCCGCGGTGGCTCAGTGGTTACGGCGCTCCGCTGCTGACCCGAAAGACGCGGGTTCGATCCCGGCCGCGGCGGCTGAATTTCGATGAAGCCCAAATTCTAGAGGCCCGTGTGCTGTGCGATGTCAGTGCACGCTAAAGAACCCCAGGTGGTCGAAATTTCCGGAGCCCTCCACTACGGCGTCCCTCATAGCCTGTGTTGCTTCAGGAAGTTAAACCCCAATAAACCAATAAACCATTCCTTTGTGTGGTGCAGTGTTTTTCTGGGGCATACTTCAATCTGACACCTAAAAGGGACATCAACTCTCCCTGAATTCAAAGACTCTGGGATTACTGGCGATGTGTTAGGGCTGATTGGACTTTTAGGCTTGTGGAAGAGCAGCATGGTGGATCTCCACTTAGAATCGCATATGTTATCTACGTACCTCATTAGAGAGCAGTGCTTCTTGGCATGGGGGCTTTAAGCTGCTCTGGGTCACCTTCCTGAATGTTTGGTGATTCTTGAGGCATGTTTGTCCAGAAATGTTGATGTGCGGGAGGAGCGAGGTATAAAAGGCATGAGAATCCCTGTCGGTGTCGCGGAATTTTACTGGTATGCGTAAAGAACTTGGCAGATGAGCGAGATTGATGTCCTGCAGTGCCAAACTAAATACTGTGGTATGGCCTAGTAGATAAAGTGCTGAGCTGTGGCTACGAAGGCCAGTGGTTTTGATCCAACGCATATGTTTTATTAAAACTTATCCTCGGTAGTTGATAGCTCTGAGCTTTTTTGTTTTCAGTGTTCCTTCTTTCTCGAGAAACTAGGGCTGTTTTCTATGTCACAGAGCCAGCCTTCTCCATGCAGTTTTACACTTCAGAGTAAACTGATAGGCAATCCTTTATAAATCTCATACCGGATTTATCAGTAGGGCATTAGCTTAGCACATTATAATCATGGAGTGATGATTGACTTGAGTGGCCGAGAGGTCCAGTTTGGCTGAAGACTGCGGCACTGCCGCCTAACGGTTGTCCAAAGCTCGGCCCGGAACGCAAGTTGCGGCTTTCCTGTCTTTCTCGCATTCCGTCCCAAACGAAACGAGCTCACAGGCACGACGCGCCACGCTCCGCAAAGCGAAAACGAGAGCAACGCAGCACGGCTGCCCAAAAAGGCTCCGGCTACGGGTTAGGTCGGCGTATTTGAAGCCCACGGTGCGACCCACTGCCGCTCCTCTCCGCCCCACAAAAGCATATACAATATATGCCAGCCGAATCATATCACCACAGTGCTCCGACCGATTATCGTGGCGGCAAGCAAGCGTCTACACCGCCTATGAATTTCCTTAAGCGATATACGGCGATAGGGATGGCCAGGTACTCCCGCACCGGCGCACCGCGACTGAGTAACGGCAGTTAAGAGATGCCACTAAGCATGGCGCAACCTACTCACAGCTGCAGCGTTGAGCTAGCTCTCTACACCTGCGCGTTTTGACTCTTCCTCCTGCCCAACACTCTCCCCACCCGGCGCATCTCTCGGGAAAGACCTGGCGCATGCGCGGGTTGAGCTTAGCGTCCATGCAAAGCCAAGCGCACAGCGAACGCTCTACCAGCGCGAGGTAAAAACAATGTATAGCAGCTATATTAAAGCGGCGAACTGAACGTGTTGGTACATGCTTACAAATACTCCCAGCAGCGCAAGAAAACAGTTATTTTATTAAAATCATGATAACACTTGCTCGGATAGCGTGCTTATATTTATGAATTGTTCAAAAAAAATATTTCAAGTTTAGCGCTTGTCCTTGTCCGCTCTTTGTCCGTTCTGCTCTTTTGCGATGCTGTCGTTAATGCTAATTATAACAGCTCTGTCTCTCTAAAGAAAATTAGATTACTGTCCTTCAGTCGCTGCTTAAAAAAGACTTTTGCGTCACTGGGTCTTTCTTTTTCCCAGAGTTGAATTATTGTTTTTCCTCTTTCCAATCGATGTTCAGATTAGATATCCTGCCTTCAGCGCTAATGTTCTGCCTTTTCTTGAGTGTTCAGTGAAAAATAATCTCCAGTATAATCATTGTTTAAATGAAATAACTGATCCGGAATTCATCGGATTAAAACGAGATTTAAATCACTTGTAGGCCACTGAGCCTCTGCAGCCTTGTATTAATAGTGAACGTGGTTCATGTTTCAACAAACGAGATCAATTTGTTCAAGTGCGCAAGCACTCATTAAGAAGTCAGATTAAGCTCAACGTCATCGTTTGACAGTAAATACAGCGTTTTTTCAAAATCACAATTGAAAAAGAAAAACATTAGTTTATGATTTCCTCGATTTCAGTGATTCTTTGTTTCTATCACAAACCCAGAATAAGGTGTTTAAAGTGGTATTTCCGTTGCTGTTACTCAGATGGCGTGGATAGTGGAGTGTTAGTGCAGGTTATCTGTAGTAGTGCTGACGCAAGAGTGTTGTCGCGAATGGCGGATGGCAAAGTGGGTAAAAGTGCGGCACGCAAGCTCTGCAATAGACCTTTGCATTGAAAGCAAAAACAAAAATATGCATAGGAGAGTAATCCACCTGATCTGTGCCCTTGAACTCCCCGTCGCTGCGTTGGGACTCATGGAAAGTTTCTCTTTGTGCTAGGCTGGCTGGTAGTCGACGCCACATTTTCTTTGTATTATCTGCTGTCTCCATTCGTTCTTGAGCTTAAGCGCTCTTTCTCAGGCCAGGCTTCACGTTGCCTTGATGACTCAATCACTTCGCTCGTACGGGAGGGTCCGTTTCTTGAATTTTGGTTACTTGTTTTTTGTCTGTGAGTAGACGAAGCATTTTTCTTTACATTGTTTATGGCTGCCTGATAGCCTCATGGTGCACTTTTGTTGGTGTATATTGCGCTGGCAGAGGAAATAATAAATAGCTTCGAATATGCGCTGCTCTGTATTGCGCATTGCGAAACTGTTAGTTGTTATTTTTGGCGTAAACAACCCTACGCGAGTCGCCGAGCCATTTCGCGTAGCTGACGAAAGGCCATACTGCGCATGCGCGAGGAGCAGTGTCGTCACACGACGCACAACTGGCGCGCCACCGCTGCTGCCGCGCGCTCTCCATCGTCTCTCTCTCCTCGTTCCTTTCGCAATCCTCCAGGTTTGACCAGAGCTAAACCACTGCCAATTTTTTCTTTTCTAACTTGCGAAATGAACCAGCTTGCACAAATCGGGATTTTATTCCGGTGGATAGGGGATTCGTGTCACCTGTGTAATGCGACACACGTCAGCGTGACGCTCAGAGCGATTAGTAAGACGAACGTGGTAATAAGATAAAGATTATTAGGCCTCATAGGCATAGACTTAGTAATGTCATAGTGAAATATTTGTAACTAACAATTCTAGCGAAATATATTACGAAGGGCACTTACAACTACTTACGGCGTTTAAAGGCGAAAACATTAAATTTTTAATTTATATTTCTTCTCCCTGTCTAATATCACACCTTCAAAACAGCATACAGTCGTAAGACAACGCATATACTAGGTTCACCTTGTTTCGCCGAAAAGCAACGCGGTTTTTTGGCGTCTGGTTTGCGTGCTCGGCTGCTAGTCTGCAGGTCGTTGGTCCAATTCTCCGTGCCTTCAGAGGAATTAGTTTCTATAGTGATGACGTCATTGGGGGATTTGTGGACCATTTTTCCTGGACGCCAACGCCGCTGGCTTTCGTTCCTAATGGGCCATGTAAGATTTTCGCCTTAAAAAATACGGGCCTCATCCGGCTAGATTTCCTAACTGCAGGAACCCCAGCGGCACAGATTATTGGCTCAATACTGAAAATGTATTGGCAAAGGCCAGTCCAGCACATGATAGGAGTGAAGCCCATCATTTCCAATAGTGGGCCAATAATTCGTGCTGCTTGGGATGCATGCGTGCTATCCAATGTTCACAAAAGCATCTATCATAAGGCTGTAAAGAAAATGAGAGAATATGGAAAGTAGCATCTACATAAAAATTACTATTCTAGCGTCAAGATATATCAAGAAAATTGAAGCGCACACATAAGCTGGAAGCGTTAGCGGCTTTATGCCCATATAGTGGACTGGCCATTCTCGACTTTGCGTTCATAGATCGCAGGGAGTCTTCATAACTTTTTGAAGTTTAAAATTTTATTGACGTGTACTAAATTTCTATTCACCTGGACTATGCATATTTGGTGAGCGCGGTAGCAGAACTTTTTCCAATCTGTGATGAAAAATACTGTGACGATGATTCGAGATCTTGTGAGCGCGACGAGTTAATCACACTAAAATCTATCCCAGTAGAAGAGAGGAACACGGGTTGAATGGTGCTCTCACGTAACAAATAACAAGGGGTGTGCGAGTATCAAATTTTTCGAATACGAATCGAATACGAATACTTGATCCCGAATATCGAATCGAATATCGAATAATCAAGGACAGACGCATTTAACCACTACAAAACATTTATTTGAGCACCCAAGAACATCACAGTTCAACTATAGATGATTAAATGAACACAAAAGGTGTGTGTGGCTGCATAAAAAGTATCGAAGTCTCGAACATTATTCTTAGAAGAGAGGAAATATCAGAGAGGATGGCTAGTACACAGCATTGATTAAGGCTAGCTTGCCATCAGCGCAAAAGCACGTTGCTGGGATGAACATAAAAGGTTGTCGTGAAGGAAAACCAGCTGCTCCACATGGTCAGGCAGTAGTTCCCTTCTAGCTGAAACGACTCCTCGAGCAACAGAAAATGCCCTCTCACTTGGCACTGACCTGGCACGTATTGCGAGGTACTTCGTGCACAGCTATGACTATAGCAGCTTCGCAGGTATAGCCACAAAAAAGCTCACCGGCGCAGTCAGATACGGCTGGCCCTTGGAAGGAAAAATTTTCCTTCCTCGAAGGAGAAATTCGAACGAAAAATTTTCCTTCATCCATGCGCATTGCTCTGGGCGCCGCCATGCTGCTATGTCTCTGTCGATAGGGCTTGCGGACCGAAATGAACGCCGGTGCTCACAATGAATATTCGGCTAGATACGAATATTCGCGTCGGGTCGAATATTCGAAAAAACACGAATTCTTGGATCTCGAATCGAATACGAATACTAAAAATATAATATTCGAAATATATTCGAAAATTTCGAATATTCGCACACCCCTACAAATAACGCATCACCACTAGAGATATTCTACGTTTAAGAAAAACTTAAAAAGCCGCAACGTTGTCAAAGAGGCTGTGTTTGGCCATCTTGTGAGGATTTTGCGAATTCATAAGCGCGTAATATGTATATCTCGTACTGTGTCTTTTATATAAATCTTTCTTTTCCTCCTTGCGGTTGGGTGCGAAAGAAATTAGAGCAGGCTTTGTAGCAATGGTTTTGTTGTGGTCGCACATATTGCAAGCAAAGTATTTCATGAGCAAGTGTCCTTTCATAGGTTTGTACTGCCTGCATGCCAAATGGCAGAGGGGCTCTGAGTGTATCTGGCGCTGCAGAAATCGTTTGGGCAGACTTTTATGCTTCTAGGAACCTATTTTTTTAATATTTTTTTCTTGGCATCTATTTCCATTACCTCTCTTCTGTCTGCCCGCTGCATTGATAGCGAAACAGTGTGGGAAAGTCCTTTTCTCGTGGAGTGAACGGGCTGGTGGAAAAAAAATTGAGCCCAAAGACAGGCGAAAATGTACCCGCTAAATTCCTTCCTGCCTTAACAACCTAATTCTATTATCATCCATGCATGCTGTCTAGGATGCGTATGAGCAACATAATTAACACGCTGCGAAATACGCAGTGCCCAAGTAAATCTGAAAGATTGCGCACTGGGTAAAAAAATAATTAAATTTTCACCCAGATTCGCATTATATAAACATACGAAAACGGATGTACCGTATTCGTAGGATATTCTAAGCCCAGAAGGTGTGCTTATGGTGTGCACAGCCCAGAACTTAGCGTGCCTGTAAGCTACCCATGTACTCTGGGAATCTGGGATGAGGATAAGACTATTCTTCATTCGCCAGAAGTTCTGCGCTTAGGCGGTGCCGTAAATGTGCTACTAGATGGACATATATTGGACTCTATGGTCTGGGAACTATTGACCGACACTGTACGTGAAGCACTCGCTGACTAAGGCACATTTGGCTAATCTTTCAGCACGAAGCACTTCTACGGCACTCTGGACTTGCCTGTTATCGTTTATAGTTATTTTACTTTTTTTTGGAAAACATGGCCTTATTTCATCTTGGTAGCTTATGTCAAAATGGTCTTATTAAACTGACAAGATGATTCTTGCTGAACACTGCATGAGAGAGTTCACAAATTTTAGCGCCTCAGCAGGCAAGTTTCGCATCGCGTATGCTCTCCCATTCTTGTAGGCGGGGCTATTATAGTTTACTAATAATTTAAAACACAACTACTGTAAGTGTTTGCTAAGAACCAAATGTAGCCGTGTCAGGAAATTCAGTTTTAACAGGTTTGATCCTTGAAGATCCCCACGCAGGCTACCCATTCTGCACGCAACGTTATTTTTGTTGACAATACTGGTATTTAAAATTTAGAGCGCGACTACGTTTTTGCTTCAAACAAAATTACCTAAGGTGAATGATTCCGTCCCCTTTTCATTCATGCATGAAAGTTTGTTGCCGGTCATGAAACTGCAAATAGGCTTTAGAGTCGAGAGTGTCTTTATTTGTCGCTGGCTGCGCCTGTTCATCGATGACTGTTGCCCATGGCCGATGGCAAGAACTCTGCCACAGCTTCACCAAGAGCCTTCTGGACGGCCTTCGAGGTGTCGCTGATAGGATCTCCACGCTCAGCCTCTTCGGTTATGACGCCAGCATCTGAAGAAACTGCATTACAATGACGAGAAAAATACTTAGCTCAGACCAGCACAATCATGATTGATGAAGTGCATAAGAATGGCAAAAGCAGCCATAGATAAAGATATTTCAAAGGGTATATTTTGCTTTCTGGAAGCTAACAAATCGGTTTAAAGTAAAATTGATGACTGTGCAGCGAGCTGCGGAGAGAGAAGAAGACATCAGAGATGGCCAGAGAGGTAGGACAGAAACGCCGGTCAGTGATATCTTAGTTGAACAGAAGATGAAGGAATGGGCATGGGCAATTTATCTGAGGGCAAGATAAACAATCCTCCCTCAGGACTAATGCTGAGTAGATTCCAAGGGGAAGAGAAACGTAGCACGGAGTGTCAGAATAAAGTCACCGGTGCGGGCGCAGGGCAGGCTCAGCTGGAACTTATTGGGAGAGGTGCTTGTCCTTCAATATGCGTAGTTAAAACGATGGTGGTGATGATGATTATGACATATTATCTAATTTTATCTCGAATAATTAGTTTCCTTAGTCGCTTTTGGTCACCGCGCGTGACTTTGATAGCGCAGCCGGCGGCTACCACTCCTTGCTCAGCTGCCTGCTAAGACATCACAAGTGGCTGCTAGCAGCATTATATTAGAAGAGCAAACAAATGAACAGGTTCGAAAAGAATTGTTTCAAGTTCAGCCCTAGTTATCGAAAATAAGGAGACGTTAATATCGACCTGCGGCGCTGAAAGCGGAGATTACACTGTTATCGCGGGCGTCACGTCTGCACGCTCCGTGCGATAACTTACGAGTGGCTTAGACTTTTCTGCGGTGCAAGCAAAGAATCTAGAAGTTATTTGCTGCCGCTTCCCAAAGAATGCAGTCATGTGCTGTAATTGAGGCACGCTTTATTGCTAGGTACCTGTTATTTATTGGCCATATTCTGGGGCTTTGGTCTAAACCATCTCAGAGGACAGCTGCGAAAGGGTTATTGAAAACGACTCACAGCTGACCTCGAGGCTGTAAGCGTTTTGTAGGATATCTGTGCGCCCCCATAGTTATGCCATAGTTATGCCATAGTTATACAAGTGCAAAACTGATTTTCCAGTCCTCTCTTCTCTTTCTTTATCCCTCCTTCGTTCCCTTTCCCGTGTGTAGGTTAGCGTACTGGCTGTCGCCTAATTAACCTCCCTGTCTTAACCTCTCTCTCCCGGGCTGTGTCATATGGCGTGATCAGATGGAGCCAAAATGTAACCGGCGCTCTTTCAGTTTGCAGTGCCAGGGCGCAATAAAGATCCCCAGGGGGTCGAAACTATTCCGTAGCCCTCCACTACGGCCCCCCTTTCACTTTTTCTTGTTTAACTCCTTTCTCCCTTCCCTCACGGCGCAGTTGACGCATCCACAGAGAAGTGAGCCATTTACTGCGTATTTCATTCATATCCACAAAAACCAAAATTGTACTAATTTTCCTGTCGACATAGCTTGAGTACTTTTTCCCTCGCGATTTACGCTTTCAAAATCTTTTTACTTTGTTTTGATCAGCTTAACTACCGTACAGTGCAAGAGTAAGACCTTTGCAACATCCCCTCATTTAACCCAACCTCTGCTAGCTGTGGTAACCTAATCCCAGAGAAGCCCTAATCTCAGTCGCCCCACCCTTATTTACTGTTGGTTTCCCTTGAAATGGTCTTTTTTTACCCGATGTCACCATCGGCTACCTTCCCTTCGCGTTAGTTGCCCTGCCCATGCCTATTTATTTTTGGTTGCGAGTAGGATGTCATGATCTGCAGTTTTCCCCTCGACTCACTCAAAGCCTCCTTGCACATCTTTATACTTTTACTTTTTACTGAGTGTCCCAACGGCCGGATCGCTGGTTTGGGCACAGTTATTCTCGCGCAGTTCAAAAAGCGGCATTGATTTGCTCCTTGTTCGAACACGCATTAACTGTTCTGTCGCGTCCTCAGGGACCGAAGCAGCTGTTCTGTAAGGCGGTCTGTTACAGATCAACAGTTTGAACTTTTTGCGCTTCGGTGATACGGCTACGGGGTCTACATGACCGATGAGCACGGATTGTGGGAAGACTGGCAGGTAAGATTTCTGGCGCTGGAATAAATTTTGGACAGAGTAGATTGAGCGCTTACGGCGGTAACTACCCCTTTACAAGCTATTGTATGGATTGTTGCGTAAGCTGAAATTTTACTATTTGAACATCTGTGCAAAGGTTACGCACTTCATTTGGCACTCAGCGTACTTATTGCTTCTACGAATATGGTTCTTTAAAGCAGAAAGTTGGGCTAGTTGGTAACGATCCATCTAAAAACGGCGCACAGAAAACCTGAAAAACACAGAAAGAACGGACAGGATGGGAGCGCTCCTGTTCGTTCTCCTTTTGTTTTTCAGGTTTTTCAGTGCGCCGTTTTTGGATGGGTCTATGAATATGGTCTATAAATTTAGCGGAACACAGAATCAATTGCAGTACTGACAAAGAAATTATGTTATGCTCCGAATTAGAAAACAGTACAAAATGATTTGTCGAAAACAGGCCTAGAGCTCAAATAAACGAACTAATTTTCGTAGGGGCTAAAGCACACTCACGTGGCATTGCTTTCATGTCACCATCATCTCCATTATAGTCATCTGGAAGAGAAAATGAGGGCGCTTAGTGCTGCCTTGCGACAGCGTGAACACATTGTAATGTATAACTTTGCGATGCAGTGTGGAAACACCAATTCGCGGCGTTGTTTACACTATAGAAATCACATTAAGGCGCTCTTAGAGAGGACGAATTAAATTGGCCTGTATCGCTTGGATAGCGGGTTCTAATGAAAAAAAAAAGACGCTAGTTTAATCGAAAACGGAGTTGTGTAAGCTGGATATGGTCAGAAAAATTAAATAAAGGTGTCGCCATCATCGCTCGTTTTGCATGCAAACTGCGGTGCGTCAAGGCAGTTGTCTGTACGCGGATCACTGAGGCGGGAGAGGACAGGCTTGAGTTGAGTGGCGGAAAAGTGTTTAATTCAAATGTGTCCTGCAAGTATTACCTGTTTTCGTGAAGAAAAAAACCTCAACGAAGCTGGTAAGAGCCCTAGACTCGATTTTACTGGGAACTGAGAACAATAATTCGATGTGGTTGGTCGAATGTCCTGTGCGAAATTCGGGGAGCATTTTGGTATTTTTTTTTTCAGCGTAAATTATGGGTAGCGTTTATTACCGAAGCGACCATGCAATTTTTTCAATGCGACGTCTAAACGTGGAGTGAAGATCCGCCGCATTACGTGAACGGCTACTCTCGTTTCACCTTTCCCTGCATCACTGAGATGGAATACCATCATATTTCACCCTGCCTGAATCCTGGTGCCGCAAGATTTGCCGCTATAATTCAAACTAGTTCATGAAGATTCATCACTGAATACGGAACAGTGGTGTACCGTAATTTCTGCACTGTAGTCCGTACCAGCTGCATACTGCGAATGAGTAAATTGTTGGTAAAGTTGGATGTTTGAACAGAGTCTCATCACTCAGTAGACCTGGCTGCAGCGTCCAGGTCTAGAATCGAGAAATAAGTTTTCTTTTGCACGCTTCTGCTGCAGCAGATGTCTAGTAACATTTTTAATAACGAGCTTGAGAAAGAAAAATGTCATTTCGGTACCTGCACATCATGCACAGAGAAGAAAAAAATTGAGCAGTTAATCAGGTGTATATTGCCCGCGGTATGCTAGAAATTACGGAGGTGGTACGTGTGGTCCCTTGGAATAAGGTTGAACAGGCCTGAACAAATTTTGTTCTGCTAGCACTAAACACGTACAATATATCTGTGCTGCACAGTGCTGTATTTCCTTCTTGCTTACGATTGACGCTTGTGTTTTAGCTCTTATGCAGAACTACATGGCAAGGCTGATGAAAAACTTTAAGCACTAGAAACTTAACTTGTCTGTCGTGGTACTTTTCAGAATCAAGCCTAGGTATTAGAAGCAGTCTTAAATAATTAAGAGCGTTATATGCATGTTGTGAGCTGTTTATTGCATAAACCTTCCCATCTGGATTGTTAGTTATATCATGCTTGATAGGGCAAAAGCAGCTAAGGATATGATGCGCCAAGCACAGGGTTATAGTGTCTCATAACTAAGGTGAATTTGTTAGTATCTATAGTTGGTTTTGGAACTCTGGCTTTTTGAGAAACTTAAATATACGCGATAAATCAACAAGTGCTTGATCACCTAAAAGAAACATGGGCTGTAAAAAAATGTATTAAGAGTAAAATGGTGGAAACAATTTTACCTCAGTCTACCAAGTTTTCTGCAGGCAATATAGAGTGACGTACAGTGAGTTTATCGCCGCACATTTCGCATAAAGGGTTTGTTTGTTTTGTTAGTAAGAAGTTGTGTGTACGGCGTGTGTACCCGTTGCGTAGTCGACATAAAATAACATCTGTAAAAGGTTCTTCCTGATGTCTACATGAATTTCTTCCCATCTGGATAGATACAGATATTGCAGTGTACTTATTTGGAGCAGTGGGGTTGAGTAATTAGAATAGCATTCTACAGCTTGTAATTGTTCAGCAAATATGCGCTCTACATTCGTTTTAAACACACTGACCGTGAATCATAATGTTAAAGTGAATCCTGTCGACGAAGAAGATTCCCTGTTTACCTTGGACGGGTTTCACTTGAAACATCACGACGGACTGCTTTTCCGTGAGCTTTCTGATGTCTCCTTGCGCTCCATCGTTGGGATCTGCGTGGTAAGAGTGAACATAGTCAAGAGTTGAGCGAATCTCAGTGAATTCGTTTCACTGCAGAACAATGAACGCTAGTTGTGTTTGTGTTGCAAGCAGACAACTGTGGATGTGATCACCAGGCAAAGGAGTGAGTTGATGTGCTGTGTCTATAAAGGTGTTCTTGCAAGTAATCTTCGCCACGAGAAAGGACACACTTACTAAAAGGAAGAAATGAAAGACGCTCGCCAAATAATTTTGTCGTACCCTCGTGCTTTTTCCTCGCCAGATGAGCATTCAACCAACCATAGACCTCACACAATTCTGGCTAAAGGCCTTGAATTTATTGAAGCGTAAGTCAACGTCCGCTGTAATTGCGAAGTAAATTTCATGCCACGAATACGATTACAGGTTTTGTCGTAAACTTAAAGGCCCTAAATATAATGGAGCGCAAGTGAATGCCAACGGTAATTGCAAGGAAAATTTCATGCCATGAAAATCATCACAGGTTTTGTCATTAACATTACAGCAGGTGGCGGTTGTGGTGATATTTACCTTCTATACTTTTTTAACAGAGTTGATTGGGGTAGGGCCCAAGTGGCCCTTTCCCCTCGCAATACTAGGTGGAGCCCCCCTTCCGGGGCCCCATTGGCAAGCAACGCAGCCCGCGCAGAGCAGGAAAAAATTCTGATGGTTTGGTTTATGGGGTTTAACGTCCCAAAGCGACTAAGGCTATGAGAGACGCCGTAGTGGAGGGCTCCGGAATTTCGACCACCTGAGGTTCTTTAACGTGCACTGACATCGCACAGTACACGGGCCTCCAGAATTTCTCCTGCAAAGAAATTCAACCGCCGCGCCGGGATAGAACCCGCGTTTTTTGGTCAGCAGCCGAGCACCATAACCACTGAGCCACAGTGGCGGCGGAAAAAAATATGAGTTAACCAGTCTACAAGCAGACGTTTCTCTGGGAAAGCAAGTTTTGCCTTTTCGTTTTGCACTCTTAAACTGCTTACGAATGGAAACGCTGTGGCAAAGGTCAATTTAATAATTTTTTTTCGACTGCGGACTACTGAAATGCGCTCTTTCATGAGCCGACTCGTGTCACTTATTCAAACCTTTGCAAAAAACGCAGGTCTAAATTTTTCGATCCTGGAAGCGTTCTTACGCGCTCACGGCTCTCATACCTAGAAGCCATAAATACGAAATGCAGCTAGCTTCTGCATCGACTGAGTAACAATCCAAAATATGGTGCCGCCAAACGTAATGCTAAATGCGGGTAAAGCTATACGTAATGCTAAAACGCCTTGTTTAACAAAGGTTCGCCTTTTACGCGACCGCGTGTCCAGCTCGTTCGGTCTAAAACCCGTTGACGTCGCAGTAATAGTAGTTGTGGCAGCACCGCGCGTCGGAAAAAATCGTACCATGCCAACCGTTTGCCGCAGAATGTTCCGGTTGGTGTCATACTATTGAGCGTTTCGAGCCCAAACATAATAGCTAAGTTAGGGTGTTTTGATTGGCATGCTCTGACACGTAGCTTCTGAGGAGCATAGCATGAAAGTAGGACCATATAGTCCCGTAAGTGCTAGGCCTACATAATGAATCTTGCAGCTTAGCGCAGTAGAATGGCCTTGCGCTGATATGGCGCAAAGCGAGCTTTGAGAGCCGCAGACGCAGAGATAGAGGCGTGACGTTACGAGAGCAGATAATAGGACGACCGTGGCTGGACCTATGAAGGTTTCGTCCGCCAGTGTCCTTAAATGGCCGTTGAGAGGGTGTGTGGGGGAGGGGTGGTGGCGCCTAATACATGTGAGTGCAAGGTTTAATGTAAACCTTGCTTTAATGCGAAGAGCAATAGAGAGGCCATGGTGAGCAAACGTGGTTCAGGCGTGATGCATGATGGGTAGGCGTGATGAATAGAAGGAGGAAAGCGCTAGAACGATTGGAATGGCTGGAAGCGGCCAATGATAGAGCACGTGTCGGAGAACCGAAGAGCAGAGAAAGACGAGATCCGAGAGTTACGCGGCGATCCCAGACACTTGGACGCAGCTCAGTGGAAGCTGCGTCTGATCTCACAGCGCCACCTTGATTTGCTCAAGTAATCTAGGTGGTACATGAGCCGCGAAATGCATGAGAACGCGTTCCGTCCGTCGCACCAAGTCCAAAATGCCGCAGAAGTCGGGATCAGTTGCGTTCAAGCATAATTGAGACCTTACACAGAACTGCTCCTCGCAACATGCGCCAGCCAACGATCGGGAATCGAACCGTTCGTAAGCGCAGGAATGGGTGAGTGTATGTAGTGGTGCATAAACGCGCACAAGAAGCTCTATGCGCCTCCTCGTTTCATTTCACAGTGCGTCATGTCGGAGAAAAATTTTGGATATTAGAATATTGTAAGGTACTCGCATGGAAATGCTGAAGGTAATGGTACGTTCTTCCGATGAGCTGCAAAAATCTTTCAAAGTTTTTACATCGCTCGCATCGAGCAGTTAAGAATGGCATAAAAAAGAACCCGGGAGCGTGTTTGATCACAAAACCGTTAATAGCAGAAAGTTGCAATGAACCTGCCGACGGGAGATCTGCGGTGTATTGATTTTTATAGTGAGATCTTACAATATATGACAAAAAACGTGTTCATAAGCTTTGTTCCTGTTAAGAAATGCTTTTGTCAAAATTGCTGGTTGGGACACTTGAACGCACCGCTGCCGAAGCTGCGTCCGATCGCGTTTACCGAAAAGGAAAGCTCCAACCGAAAGCCACATGTGAACACGTTGCGCCGCGTCAGTTACTTTGATCTTCCCTCTTGATATTTTATTTATTTACCAGCGCACTTGTCTTACCTTCCGGGGGTATCTTTACCATAGTAAAAAAAGACCGGGCCAGAAAAGAAAACGAGTTTCCATTCTAAGGACGAACCCCGACTGCACCCGACTGCAGATTTTGTCACCCTACTGCAGCTTATAGGCGGTACGAGTAACGCAAGAGGTTGTGCAAATATAGTTGGTCTTCGTACCTAACCTTCACTTCTAAGTCGATTGTGTATCCTGCCCTTCTTTTGTTGGTTCGTGTGTTTTCGAGGTCGTCAAAATGCATCAGATAACAATTGAGAAGCTAGCCGTAATAAACGCTTCGGCAGCTGTATTAGTTTTACTCATTTTAGTTAGGGATGCTTGCGACAGTGGGTGAACGATTGAGTCACTCACCTGCCTTCGATGAGACATCAAACTTCTCCCGTTCCAACGTTTCCGAGCCTCCAATGGCGTGGCCGACGATCCTCAGGGAGGTGGCGGCTGCAGTGCATGAGCAGATAAGCAGTGTCAAATTTTAACTGACATCTCCAACATTTTCGGATCCTTCAAATTATCCGAGTTGGTACTATTTCCCGGGGCTCTTTCCCGCTGGTAACCGAAGACAGATGCAACGTTCAGCCATTAGCACGATCTCACTTTCATCATCATCAGTTACCATCTTATCACAATACACCTTCATTAATTACCTTAGTTTCATATAACCAAATTTTCCATTGCGTTATTTCTTGGACTAGGTATAATACTTTTGTTTATGTCATTATTACATTTCGAACTCTGTTTCTTTTCTGCACAGGTAAGCTATAGACAAGCTCAATAAACCAATAAGTTCGAAAATCTATATATACTAGAATGCGGCGGCGATCGAATTTCGATGGAGCGAAATTCTAGAGCCCCGTGTACTGTGCGATTTGACACCACACTAAAGAAACCCAGGTGGTAGTAATTTCCACAGCCCTCATAGCCTGATTCGCTCTGGGGCGTTAAGTCTCTATAAACCTAAACAAAAATGCAGAAACCTATACACCAATGAAGCTTTTCTCATGCCGGTAACCTCTAACGTACTTCAAACGCTTTGCAAGAGATGACAGCATCTGATAATTTCCTATGCATGAACTGTCTGAGGGCCTGATAACATCGATCCTACTGAGCATAGTACTGGGCGTTCAAGTTCCTTCGTGTTGTAATATATTGCGCTTAAAAGGTGCGAGTAGGCTTCACGCTGGTGTTCTGAAAAATGATTTCTGCGCAGGTGTCGATGCTGGCTTTGGCGTCTAGCCGCCTTAAATGGCGCCCTGCAGGACATTATAAAATTCAAAAGGTTACTCCGTTGACTTGAAGGAGGTTCTCTCTATGCTAAATCTGTCTAAAACATTAGCGTCAGTGCTAAGAAAGTGACTTGAGACTGTGCTTAGAAGTTGTTGGGTAAACCGTTGCTAGCCGCTTGTTTGCGCATATCTTTGCTCTGTTTTACTTGAGGACCTTGTGCGAAAGGAAGAAATCAATTTACTCAATCAAGGCAGGCCCGGAGAACGATCACATCAATCTTAATAAACAACTGCTCGGACGAGTGAATCGTACTCGGAGTGTTGTGCTAAAAAACTGGTTTGATTTTAACGTTCTTGGAAATACAAGACCGATTTTTTATCAGACACGTACAAGCGCAAAAAAACACGGACAGAGAAAGAGACTTGGACTCTGTCCGTGTTTTTTTTGCGCTTGTACGTGTCTGCTATGAACCAATCAGCCCAAAGGTGTGTGCTCCCGATATTTTATGTTGGCTTTCTTTCAGGTCCATCTTTCACTTAAAAAAATATTTAGTTTCCTTATTTGCACTTTGGGGTGTTGCACGCAAATAGCAAACAGCTGTCTTCTTTTCTAATTTGTTCTATATAAGAAAGGAAACATTCAATTCCTGAATGCAGACATGTTTCCGTTAGTCTTAAGTTCTTACTTCTCACAGCCAGAACACTTTGCATAGTGGTGCATTTGCAAGCTGACGACATTTATTTAGCAGTACCTTTGAGCCATTTCCCACACATTCGGTTAAGAAAGCACTTTAGCATCTTTGTTCATCTACCTCCAGAAACTCTTCAATGTATTCCGGAATACTGTAAATTTAGTGCACCCTGTAATCATTTTCAAGCGCCATATATTTTGTTTAAAAGAACAATACCCAGAGCACTGATTAACTGCGTTGCTCATCGGCTAACTGTACTGTATCGGTTTTACACCAAGCTACCTTAATTTGCATTAATGTTGCAGTCAGGATTATTAAATCCAAACAGCTGCAGGTATTGAACCCACGTCGTTATTAAAAGGTAAGCTTGTACGGCACTATGCTGCATACTGCTGACTGAGATGTTCCCCTGGAGGTAGTCATACTCAGTTAAGAGCGCCAGGCCATGCTTTTGGTGTCATTTTACGTTATTCTCGTTTCGTTGGTGTCGTTTTACGTTAATTATTTTTGGCAGGAAAAGGCTAACTGCTCAGTGCTTATTTCATAAAACGTTTTCAGTGTGTTTACTCTGTTCTCTGTACAAAGCCATATCACATTACTTACACGCGCTTTAATACACTACGCTATGCTACTCACCTGCAAATAGACAAAGTTTGAACACAATAAATCCCCACCGCCACTTCTAGCGTTATTTCCTCTGAAAGTTTAAAATACCGCTTCCTCATTAAACCGCCACATTCTTTTCAGCTGCTTACAGACCATGATCTACCAGATTCATGTCAGTTCGTTTTTTGCTCACCTCCAGCAGCAGAATGGCATTTTTCCGGGCTAGTTGGTATGATTTTCTTTGTGGGGTTAGCTTGAATATTGGGATGAAGGAACAGAGCAATGTATTCTGTCATTATCATAATCATCATCCGGACTACGCCCGCCGCAGAACTAAGGCCTCTCCCATATGTCTCAAATTAACCCTGTCCTGTGCCAGCCACGGCCCTCTTACCCCAACAAACTTCATAATCACGTCCTCCGGAATAACTGTCTGCCGGCCCCTGCTACGCTTGCCTTCTCTTGGAATCCAGTCCGTTACCTTTAAGGACCAGCGGTTATTTTCCGTTCGCAATACATGCACTGCTGATGCCCATTCTTGTTCTTGCTATTCAGTAGGATTCCTTTAACCCACGTTTGTTTCCTGGTGTGTTGTGTGTGTCCAACCCTGTGTCTCTGTATCCCCAAATTCATGATGACCCCGTAAATGGACTTCAACACCACACTAACATAGTATGAAATTCTAATCGGTGACCACTGGGTGTGATAGTGCAAATGAGCCGAGAATACTTCGTCTAATTTGGCATCAGTAAGACGTTCAAATAAGGCGTGCATCCTTAGAAAGTGTAAAGAGCTCCACCATCCGAGTGAGGAACTCTGATCCACATCTACGGCTTCAAGGCTGCTCACTGCTCACTGTAGGCGACCACTTTCTCCGTTTTGGTAGTCGATGACGATACTGACCATATTGGAAGTACTTAGTGGTCGTGACGTCTTCTTGATGTGCATCATTGTGCTTACGGCAGTCTAACACCACAGCGCTTCATTTTAAGCACTTTGAACTTCGGAGACCTCAGCGCCAACCACTGACACACACGAGCTGTGAACACGTTTCAGGTTCTCTTAGTAAAGTTTTCTGGCAAAGCAAGCTAAATAAGGACTCTTAAAGTGGTGGTACAGAGGTTGTGTTGGTCGCTAGTCCCCAGGCAATAATATTGATTTGGTAACTTTGTAGGACGACGACACTAACGGTCCGAAGAGGTGTGGACAAAAATTCTCACCCCTTCCCGAAAATTTGGCTTTCGGGGGTAGCATAAATGACCTATTATACATTGCACGTCAAAAGGTATGTTTTTTTTTCCTCAGTACCTTTGACCGATGATATACATGTCTCTTTCCAGTGTTCCTGTTCTCTTAACGTTACTAAAGTTTACCCAGGCTAAATTCAGTTCATTGGCAAGATCAACATGAGAACCAAGGGTAAGCTGGTGGGAGATGCTTATGTTACTGCACCTTCTGGGCATGCTTTAAATGCTCGCACGTAGCCTCCGCGTAGAGAGATGTACACTTACCGTGAAGGGCCAACAGGTAGAAGACAGCTACGAGGAGACTCAAGGACTGCATGCTTGTTGAACGACAATTCTCTTGCTGCTCCTGCGGGGGTGGGCGGCTTTTAAGTACCCACTCTAGCCCTATTCGTCTTGGGCTTTTTCCGAAAGAGCAGCGAGCATCGGTGCAAGCTGCGCCCACACATATTTTGCTGCTGTCTCCCCTCTCCCTCCCCCCCCCCCCCCCCCCCTCACCTCCGCAACCCCGTATGCCTGCTGTCATTGCGGACATCAGTCAGAGCTGCTTTTGCGGCTCAAGTTGAACAGAAATGGCCAAGCGCTAGCCGTTTCGTCGAGCAATGAACCCAAAGCCCGCACACAGCTCTCAGCATAAGACCCACCTGTGTTTATCGGCGACCGGCTGTGGTAAAGGGGTGCAATGCTGTCTTTTTGCATTCTTGAAAGCCAATGTGGTAAAGAACTGCCGCTGTATACTGGGAGATGTTTATCTTCGTCTACAAACAAATGCTACGGCTCCTTCCATTCGCCTCCTTGGGTAATTTTATTTTGATTTTTGCTGTTGTTGTTGACTGGTGCATTCGTGTCTGCCTTTTCGGGCCCGATGGACACAAACGCGGCGCTATCATTTTCCTTTTGCTATCTCTAGAATTTCGCTCAAGATCACTTTGGTTGCTTCCTTCAACGGCGGCGCCAACTCATCTGATCTTCTGTCATTCACGTGACCTCTAGCCGTCTATGTTCGCAGCGTCAGGGCCGTTTCTGTTCAGTCCTCCCGTCTAAGTATATGGCCAAAACGAACTGGCGTTTTAGATTCAGGGCTTGACCTTCAGAAAAGCAGTCAGTGTAGATTTCTTGATGTGGTTTCGTCGCTGTCTAAGCGACTCTCAACTGTCACCTCCACGACCACAGTTCATAAGCGTTTATTCTTTACCGCTGGGCATTCCTTATGGTCTTATTCTCGCAGCCATACCTTACTAAAGGAAGAAAACTTGTTTGGAATACACGTATTTGTTGATAACGCAATTTCTGTGCTGTGCAGTCTGCGGTCCCTGTTTTCCCTACAAAAATGTGCCAGTTTACCTGATGTGTGAATTATTTATTATTGCCTGTTTTTGATCGTAAGGAAATCAATTAAATCATGATCTTCAGCCTACTCTGCCTCCATCTGTCACAAAGTGATGAGATAAAGTGCAAGGGCCTTAGTTGGCTTGATGCTGAGTTTGAAGCCAGCCTTTCTGACTTTTTTTATTGCAACAGACGACTTTTCAATCATAAAACATAGGGCTCTAAGGCAAGTTTTTCAACTACACCTGTAGACGCGAGCTTCTCCGGAGAAGACGACGCCATCGCCGAAGTATGTCCTGCTCTCCGTAGTGAATAGGCGGCATGCAACGGAGCCAGAGCCGCCCGCTTAACGACGAATTTTTGTTCGTCCGCTTGCCGCACCTCGTGGAAACAAAAGTTGGAATAAAACAGCAGACTTTCTTTTAGTAAATATTACCGGCCACCGGGTATGCACGCTAGAATGCGGTGGTTTTGAAGACCGTGTTTTCATTTCTACACGAATGGAAGTTGGACGGGTAAGCCAGGTACTGCCACCTTACTATCATGACAACACAAGAAGCGTGATGATCAAATAAGCCTCTCCCTGCTTGCAAACAATGTCATACTCGCGGCGCACGTTGGCAAAGGGGCCCACCGAAAGGAAACACTTGCCTGGCAAAAGTGCCCTTTCTGGTCCGGTCCCCCTGCAGAACGGGGATTCCCGGAGCTGTTCGGCAATGAGCACCTCCGGCTTTAAATTGTGCAACAATGAATATTTTGATAAGGCCAAATTGCTTGACACTCCGGTACACGGACCCATTAGGTATTGGCAACTGGAAGATTTATCTGAAGTGCCCGGCAAATATTCAGTTCGGAGGTAATTTCGTGTACCTAGCTAGAACAAGCCTGACCCGTAAAATGCACAGGCGTTAAAATCCTTCCACCCGATTTAAATCTACAGGGCCTCGCAATAGAAGGTAATGTTACAAAAGGAGGGTATAACACACCTCGCCACCGGTTACTGCTTTCGAAAGGCCCATACCAAAAGCGGCTTCAGAGCCCTATAAAGTGTGTGCACTAGCTAGAGAACACCGCACAGTAGGCACAAGTGCCATGCTTGGCTGGGCGATTTTTCTGTCATATACGGATTTTTTTCCTTATCTCCTTAAAATCTCGTTCTGCCTGACAAGCCCATGACATTATTGCTAGAAAGCATAGCATGCAGGATAAAAGTAGTGCACAACTACTGTGCGCAAAACAAGTTGTGTGTAAATAACGGGGAATTACGCAAGTTTTTTACAACACTGCGTGATATTCATGCAGAATGCGCTAATATACAAAAGCGGGCCTAAATAACGCCCGAAAAACTGCATTCACAAACCCTATGTGGTCCACTAGAGTAAGCTAATTGCCCAACAAAAACGTTCTTTCAGTATTTCCAGTGATCAAATGCTGTCCAGGGCTTTTAGTGCTAGTTCTAGGGCAATAAAGAAAACTAATTGTGCTTGCTTGTTCACCTAAAAAATTGGCAGTGGTTTAGCTGTGGTTAAACCTGGAGGATTGCGAAAGCAACGAGGAGAGAGAGAGAGGTGATGTAGAGCGCGCGGCGGCGGCGGCGGCCCCGGCACGCTAGCTATGCGCCGCTACTGCGCATGCGCAACTGGCGAGCACGGCGGCGGCACCTCTGAGGCACCCGCGCAGCAGCGGCTGCGGCGCGCCAGCTGTGTGCCGTCCTCGCGCAAGCGCAGTATGGCCTTGCCTCAGCTCCGCGAGATGGCTAGGCGACTCGCGCAGTGTTGCTTAACGTTAAAAAGTACGTGGGTACAGGAGTAGACCCGGAAATTTTTTTTGAAATCAAGCACAAGACCCAGGCCCTGTCGATGCTTGACGACTGTCACTTCGGTATGCGCACGCTTCCGAAACCCAATTTTCACTGCGTTTCGCAATTCAGAAAGCGGAAGGCACATATGCGACTGGTCTTCATTGATCGATTAGTGCACTGCATAGCATAACAATTCGACGGCATGAAGAAACACAAAGGAAACTGGCATTACACGGGGCAAAATCGACTGCGTCACATCTCCAGCTGCGGAATGTTCTGTCAACCACGCCAGCAAAGTCCTTTGCCCTCCTTTGGTGGTTCAGTCTTCTACTAGGAGCAACCATTTTGCAACGTTCAGCTTCTTTTGGCGCATTCATGTTATGACGACTAAACTTGTCCGCTTCATAGGCTTCGTTCTAGTCGATTTATCTTGAATTTAACTTTGCATAGTTCTTTGCCTACTGTGAGAAGAACGGCGCATTTTTTTCGTGTTACGATGAGTTCTCTTGCTCTAGGAGCAAAGAACTGCAATATTTAACGCATTACGTGATAATGAGGCACATTTATGGCGCATCTTTCTCTTGTTAGCCTTTAAAAGTGCTTTAGGTATTGAAATTCTTGTGGGAAATGAAGGTTTTTGCTTAAAATTTTAATTGAAACTTACTAAGATGTGGACTTGGTGAAAAAGACATACATATAAAGATAGGAATTTACAAAATGTTTGACTCTCAAAAAACAAATATTTCTAAATAAATCAGTTTCAGCTAGTAAAGCTTCCTAGCTAGAAAACTATAAACTTAACATATATAATTGGGCAACTGTGTATAACAGTCCGGAGGATAATTCGTTACCGTAGGGGCTGTCAAATCAAATAATTCGTTAGCCCGGAAGGTGTAAAATCCCGCGCAAATCCTGCGGCAACTCTTCAAATCAGACAAGTAATGTCCAACATGCTCGGCCAAAAATATTGAAGATTGGAAAACTGTAAGATACACTAGTTAAAATATTGAAGGTAATGGTCCGTTCTTCTGATATGCAGCAAAACCTTGCTTTTATAGAGTTTCCGTCGATGGCATGTTAGCGGGAAATTACGATGTCTCTTCGATGGAAGAGTTACGACTTCCGTAGAACACTAATGGGGAAGACTTTTGACGATAGCGAAAGTGTTAATAGAATAAAAAAAGCAAAACTGGCGTTGGGTGATCTGCGGATGTACTGATTGTTAGTTAAATCTTACATTGTATAAAAGAATGACGTTCATAAAAGGCTTCGCACTCAAAAGTGGTTTTGTCCAGAATGGTGGAACATGAACATTAGTAAAGTCTATAAATTCTGAGGCCTTTCATGCGAAAGCAGCTGCTGCTTTCCGAGTTCCACTGTGTTAAGCAACTTGGATGGGCGCGTCTTTGTGACTGCCTAAAAAATTTAAGCCTGTAACTTTTGTGTTCTTTTCCCAAAATCAAACGGGAGTCTTTGCGCCCTTCCACTCTTGACCCGGCCCATTTTCCGCCTTCTAGTAAAGATCAGAGCTGTGAAGTTGCACCTTACGCTTTAAGACTAGTGTTCTCCGAAATTTTTGCGTTGTTCGCGCAGTCGCGGGCAAAAGTAACAGACCCCCCTCCAACTTCCGATCGCTGTCACTTTGTGTGGAGGCGCCACATGACAAGGCACTTTCGGTGTCCAGAAGTGCCCACTGCGCCGCTCTCGACAGCAGAAGTGCTTAGTCAGGTGGCGCCCCCACGCAGAGCGGCAGCGATCGGAAGTCGGAGGGGGTCTGTTACTTTTGCCCGCGATAGTACTTAGAAGACTAGAGTATAGTTTACTTCCTGAAGTGTTGCATTGCCACTGTGTGGATGACTTTTCAAAGCTGTTTGCCTTCCGCCGTACTGTTGTTAGCGCTGCGGGTTCTTTTTAAATAACGAGAAAAATGAACTCTGAGTCGTGCAAAACGGGCCGGAATAAAATAAACAAGGCGCTGTCAGTGATGATCTAGGCTGGTTTCTCTGGAACATTTCGCCCTCTGCTTTGAAGTCGGATGATGAGGCTGCATTCTCAGAGTCACTGCTACTTAGATCGACGACGAAACAAGCATTGGACACATCTGAATCACGAGATTTACTTTGTTTCAGGGCGTGTTCTACGCTGACGGATGCGGCCATTCTCAACATTAACGCTCCCCTGTTTCCGTAAGTGATTCAAAAACTGCTACCACAATAAAACACACAAACTCCAGTTTTCAAGCGTAAAGCCCGATCGCACAGCATATTCATTAACGGCAGGAGACCTTACGAAATCGCCATTCACATCCGTCGTCAGAGCACTAACGACGGTTAATGTGGGCGAAGTACGGAAACAGTTATTGCTC
The DNA here is from genome assembly GCF_055824585.1 of Amblyomma mixtum. Lineage (NCBI taxonomy): Eukaryota > Metazoa > Arthropoda > Arachnida > Ixodida > Ixodidae > Amblyomma > Amblyomma mixtum. Next base: position 185,514,937 of record NC_143021.1, read on the forward strand.
TAGTACTAAAGCTTGTATTAATCAGGGCAAAGCCAACGAAACCAGACGTGAAATTTTTTTTGGCTTTTATCACTGTTGGCAAAAGGCGAGCGACAGACGCATCAAGGCGAATTTGTCGAGAAGCAAGCGGAATTTGCTCTCACTGGCGGCGGCGTGTTTCCTCCCACAATACAGGGAGGCGGATAAAGCAACCTCGACGCACCCTTCCTGGCGACCGGATCTCCCAGTCGAGCGACGGACGGAGAAATTTCGCCCCAAAACACTGAACAGCAAACTAGAGCAGCAGCTTGCTGTTGAGTTCTTTGATGGCGAATCCAGCGAAGTCACGTGTCAGACACGTAGCACGATAGGTAGAAATATATGGGGGATAAAGGTCAGGGTACATCGAATTTATTGAGAGTGTAATGAGACGACTGGTGTGAACGGCACAATTAGTGTGAACGGCCGGTCTTTGTTCAAGCGGTGCTGTTCAGCAGGCCAGCGTTCGCAAGCGCGCTCCCGAGCTTCGTCAGCTTCGTCTTCTATCTTCTTCGTCTCCTTCGTCGGCGCTAGCCGCTGGGGCAGCAAACCCCAACTCTCTTTATTACAATACTCTCTTTATTACAAGAGCATCGAATGAACATGTGACTAAAAATGCGGCTATTTTGACAGCAAAGAAATTACCACAAAGCAATATTAAATACAGAAGGTCCTGAGCCAAAGCTGAGGCTCACTGCGATTGTGCAGTAGAGGGACGCTATGGTGGAGGACTATATGGAAATATCGACCACCTGGGGATCTTAACGTGCAGTGACATCGCACAGTACACGAGCCTCCAGCATTTCGCCTCCATAAGAATGCAACCGCCGCGGCCAGGGTGGAAACGGCGTCTTTCGAGCCCACAGCCGAGCACCATAACCACTGAGCCACCGCGGCAGCCTACAGTAAGGAAGGACTCTGTACTCCCTTTGCCCTTCGCCGGTCCTGAAAGTAAATGCGGGCGTTTTTGTGAATCTGGCTGCTCTAGTATTTTCCGATCATGTCTTTTTTAGGGGAAATAAAGAAAAACAGCTCTGGTAGCACATGTTCGGGCGATGGAACCGCTTTTATTGCGAAAGCAATACTACACTAGGTTTTGAGCCGTCAGCTTGGTCCCGGCGGTAACCACGTTCGACCTTTAAACGACACCCTAGTGACGTCACACCGAGCGGAGAGAAAACTGGAGACAAGCTCGGCTCGTCGCCGCAGTCCCAGGGTAACCACGCCGCTGCTACTCTTTCTCTCTCTCTCCTTCCCTTCCTCTCTCTGAGAGAAGATTGCGTGTGGATGTGTATATATAAGGTGTTTCGACCAAGGCCTCGTTTGCTTTCGCAACCTACCGGGCTTTACCAAGCTAAGCCTCTGCCAATTTTTTACTTTGTCCGAAACATCTCCGAATCTTTTTGTGAGTAATAAACAGTTAACAATACTTGGAATTGCACAACAAGCCCAGGTCGAAAGTGAAGGAGACGCTCCGGATGTACTTTCTAGGCTAACTCTAGGTCCGTTTACAACAGCAACATTTCGGCTTGGGCCGATGGGTCCCCATTTCCAATATTATTATTATGTTTACTATGTTTGTCTCAGTAGTGCATTAGGTTTCTCGCAAAAGCATGCAGCCCTCAGCTTCTTTTACGTTCATGTCTAAGTTAGCGAAATTCGCAAGACAATGTTTTTTTTGAACAATGCCATTCCCTGCCACGCTTTATATATAGTCAAATTTGTGACGAGAAATTTCAGGCTGCTAATGTACCGATGCTCTACCACAGGTGACTTTCAAGGTGAAAGCCTTACTAGCCCCATTACTAGAAAAGCCGTGGGCATGTGTTAGTGTGTGTACTTGCCGATGGTATAGAAAAATCCAGCGATAACAATAAAAATACTGTGACCTCCTCAAGCGGCGATAGGGCGCACACAGCAAGCCGAGCGCGAAATTTTGAAGAATGACAAATTTGATACGTCTTATAAATAATCAACCAGTATAACCTCAATGTCGTGGCAGTATTATCTACAACTTTCGTACCTATTGTGAACAGCCGTTCATCGTACATTCTTCCGGGTTGTGCCATATCATTGCTTTTTGCATATAGCATAAATGTTCTAGCGGAATTGGAGGCTAATTTTCGGCAGGAATGCGAACCGACGATATATGCAATTTCAACTGTAACCCTTCCAGGCATACAGCCTTTTCAGGCGGTGACATTTCGATGCAGGCGAAATGCTCGAGGCCCGTGTACTGTGCGATGTCAGTGCACGTTAAAGATACCCAGGTGGAGTATATTTCCGGAGCCCTTCACAACAGCGTTCCTCATAGCCTAGGTAGTTTTGGCACGTTAAACCCCAATGGACCAAACCAAACCGCCCGTGTACCGTGCGATGTCTGTACACGTTAAAGATCCGCAGGTGGTCGATATTTCCGGAGTCCTTCACCACAGCGTTCCTCATAGCCTGGGTAGTTTTGGCACGTTAAACCCCAATAGATCAAACCAAACCATCCCTTCGTAGTGTGACATTTTATCTATTTGACCTCTACTGCATCAGCTTTACCTTTTCCTTTAAGGCGCGGTTCAGGTGTCCGCCGGCATATAAGACTGTTGCTGGGCCTTTTCCTGTCCTCAAAACCAATTTTTACATTAAAATTGCCACGAAACTATTCGTCGCACACCGTTGCGGGTGGCGTTATACCGTTTTTCGCTCTATATAACATCTTAGTCAGGTAGGAGGCTAGCTCGCATTAGGTATTCGAACCGAGTGTTCGATTATTTTACTCGGACTTTTGTGCAGTCAGCGTTTTTGTGGAATCAGCATGCTTGACTTTACTCTGGCTAGTCGGTTTATCAGCGGTACTTGCCGGAGCAAGCGCTATTATTGTTGTTGTTGTGACTAAGAGAAAGATGAAAAGGAAATTGCACGGGCCTGCCTACTGGCTCGAGCCAAGCCACCACCGCTGCCACGTGTTTATAGATGAGAGTTAAAAGATCAGAGGAAAGAGAAAAAGGAAAGAAAAGACGCGCGTCGCAGCAACAACTGCCTCCACCGGAGCGGACGCTGCTGAAAAAACATATAAGCGGCCGAAGCTGTGCTCGCCGAAACGAGGACTAGGCCTTAATGCTGGCCTCAAATATTTTTTTCAGGCTCCTTTTCTTGGCCCCCATAAATATTTCTTGAAGATGCGCTAACCGCCTTCCAGAGGGCGCGCTAGCATTTTGGTGAACGAAGTGAAGAACGCCTACGGAGTTCACGAGACCAAGCGCGAGACCAACGAAGCAGAAGAACGAAGTTCAGGATGCAGCACAACAACAACAAGTTCCATCCGAGTTCGGGGCTTTTTGCTCCCCCCGTGTCGCTGGACGAAGAGTCTTCTTCTAGCTTTGGCTCCAGCGACGAAGAATTTGACGAACTACCTCCGGCGTTTGTCGAGAAGCACGAGGATCAAACGTGCAGCCAAGCCATGGTAATTTTCAGTGCCATCACTTGCGCGTCAGTGTTTGCATTTGTCATCCTCCTCGACCCTGCCGAGAACAAGCTGCCTCAAAACTCGTCTGCTTACGACACCCACCTCGCCCGTCCGCTGTTTAAGCGCCGCCAGTTCACACCAGGCGAACGACCAGAGCAGTTCCTGCTCTGCACGGTCGGAAGCAACGCGACGCAGCACAGTGCCTTCCCTCCCGACGGCGTCTGCAACTGGATCATTTACACCCACGTCAGCGTCGACCCAAAGAACGGCACCCTGGTACCCACCAGCTTGGAATCGTGGATGTTGTTTCTTCGATTTAGGTCGCAGTACAAGCTTTCGGGTTTGTTGCCGTCGCACGAGTGGGGGAACGGCAGCTTCCGGGTACGCCAGGCACGATCGCTGAACCGGACGCTGATCCAGCTGCGAATGGCCGGGCTTGCGTTTCTCAACGTTCGCATCGCCGTAGGTGAAGTTCTCGAACTGACCGAAGTACTGGAGACACTAGCCGCCGTGAACCCGGGCATGTTCCTGGTCTTGGGTGCGAGCTTCGAGGGACTGAACGACCGCACGGCATCCCAGCTGCTTCCTAGCTGGCTTCTGGATCAGCTGGTCACGCCGCTTAGCGTGTTTGTGCTGGAGACGCACCTGCCGGCTCCAGGAGACTCGTGCGCCGCGGGTTTCTCGACTGCCTTTCAGCCGGTTTACGGCCAGAAGCACATCAGCTTGACTTTTCGCGGCGCCCGCGCCTTCCTGGAGCAGCCCGCACTCAGGTATTCCAGTCCGTCTCGCCTAGCACGGTGTGTGTCCGTGATGGCTGGCGCGCTCGTGTTCCACGTCGTCAAGGGGCATCCTGCGGTTTTTGGAGCACCTTGTACTCACTGGTCATTGGAGAAGCTGTCATCCTTCTGCAGACTGCCTTCGGTAACAACCAACGAGGAAGCGCGTTCAGGGTATGGCTGGACGAAAAACGTCTTCTTCAGCTTCGAGTGGACGCTGCACATATGGAGCAAAATGAGAATAGTGCTGCACTCCATGTTGCTATCAGAGTTGCCGACTTGCCTGGCCGTCTACTCGCTCGACCTGGACTCCGCGCCGGGACTCTGTCCGTTTTCGTATGAACGCACCAATAGACTTGTGTACACGGCGTATGACGCCATGCTGACTATGACGACGAACAACTCGTCAGATGACTCTTTGTTTGCTACGGGCGATACCGCAAATTCCACCAACTCTACACTTTGAGCTACAGCCCACTATACATCTGTTCTTGTGTAACATATACACTAGTAATCTGTGTAACAAGGTGAATTCTATATTGTTATTTTTTGTTGGGAAGGTTTTGCAATCCGTCAGCATAAAATATTGTAATCAGGAAGTGACTCATGCCAAGAAAAGAAATGGCGACCGACCAAACACTTCATGGCAAGTTAGAGTATTGTATTCTTTGTAGCTGACGGGCAAGCGCAGTGGTGTTCTCTTCGTCCTAGCATACGCCAAATAGGATACGCACAACGACGGGGAACTGGACACAGCCACGAGACAATATGGAGCCATCTTAAAACGCCACACACTCAGGAGGGTCTACCCTCTCCCCATAGCAACATTAGTAGAGAGCAGTCCGTTCCGCGGAGACAATTGTAGACAAATACATACCCCAGTCTGAGTCTGCTCGGAAAAGTATCCCACAATACGTGAGAACAAACTCCCGCAGCGCGGGGAATAGGGAACGCTTTACCACGTTACATGGGCCAGTCAAATATTTGGCAGTGGCTTAGCCCAGCTATGCCAGGATATACGTAGCGAGAGCTGTAGTTCCCCCCTGGTTACCTTCAGTCAGTCTGATCATGTGGTCGTTCATGCGGAGAGCCTTCACGTCCTCGGAAGGCGGCTGACCCAGCTGGGCCAAAGCGCGACGCTGCAACCGCTCCGCGTCCTGACGTCGCCTCTTGGCTAGGCGCTCTCTTCGCTTCTCAGGCGTTTCAGCTGCTCTCTTGGCCTTGCACCGATCGTTCTTCCTTTCCGGACAGCATGCTCCCAGGTTACAACCTAAGGGTCGGACGAGTTGAGCTTATGTTTGCGAAGCCGCTCAATGGCTGGCTTATCCATGGCAATGGCTCTCCACGAAAGTTTATTAGTATGAGAAGGGCTTCCTCACGGATAGGAGAGCCACCCCAAGAATGGGGGACGAATACATTCGCTGGGAAGCGGAGGGATTCCCCAGCACCCGTTCTGTCATCCACGCTACTTAACGTCGCCATGCTGGGACTCTCGGCGCGGCTACAGGAGGCCAACGGAATTCACTATAGCCTATAACCTGACGACGTAACGCAGTGGGCATGTCATGGCCGCGAAGGTCGCATAAGCCAGTCTAACCAGAAAGGTAGACGGGCAATAGACAGGCACCTACAGCCCAAGAGGCTAATGAAGTTCTCTTTTCACAACCAGAAGGGTAGCTGCGAACGGTCGGTAATGATATAGGCGACGTTCATTTGTTTGTTAACGGAGAAGAGGTTCTCTCGGTCGACAGCATTACAGATTTCCGGCTTTGGATAGAAGCACACGGCAGAAATGAAAACAGGTGGCGCGCCTGGTAGCGAGTGCGAGCCATAAGTGCGAACTCATACCCAGGATAGCCAACCGAAATTCAGGAATGAAGGAAGCGAATCTTCAAAGGCTAGCGCAAGCTTTCATAATCACGAGAGTGGAGTAAGTCTCCCTATATAAGAGAGAAAGAGAGAGGGACCACTTTTTTTAACGAAATATTAAGCGTCAACGATGTCGGGGGCCAGGGTAACCAAGGCCAACTGGTCCGTCAGCCGGTTTGAGGCAATCGTAACTTTTATATGTGCGCGTTCTTCCACGTCGCTGTAGCAATATGCTTGCTTGAGACAGTATACCATCTGTTTTCTTTGCAACGCTGATGATAACAGCATTCAGGACCAATTTATTCGCTGGAAATACATGCGAGATGTCCTTCAAATTATTTACGTTCACGTACTCTCATACAGGTGGATCCAATGAAACTTCTAATCAAGATTTTGCAGTGAAAACTTTTGTTGGGTATTGATAGCTTTGCTTGTCTGCAAGAAATTCAGTCTGTGCTTATAGTGATTTTATGTAGCACATAGCGTTCGGCAAGGAAGTTCGTGTAGGAACGACCAGGGGTGTGTTTATAGTGACAAGTTCAAAAGCGACATCTTTTGCGGCTTTATTTTTCGCCGTTGATTACCTGCTTGCAGTTGATTTCAGCTAGGCGACACCAGAGGCTAATTGGTATTGCATGGATCTATTGCTTGAATGCGCTGAGTGTTGAAAAGGATGAAAACCGGCGAATGGACGTGACGCAAGTAGCTAAATTGTTTTTAGCGCGAAAGCTCTATTTCACTAGCAGTCCTGAAAACGCCTAGGTGTGTCTGAAGCCTCTCAGATACCTACAGAAATAAAATAGGGCGAGGACTGTGTTTCTGATCCTGGGCGATGCGAACATATCACCTTCACTGGCCACTACACGAGAGCACTATGCTACGGCCGCAGCCTTTCAGGCTTCGCGTTCAACTGTCATACTTTGCATGGAACGTCGTCGTACTCATCATATTTGATCTGTGCGCAGAACTCATGAAAGGTAAGGAAACGTAGTACATAACTCGGTCCCTGGGTCAGTGGACACGTGGCGGTAGTGACAGATATGTGCAGTGCTTGCGTTTGCTTCGACAACGTTATAGCAGAAAGGCGGTACAAAGTAAAAGGCCCCGGCGTTTTTTTGGCTCGTTGTCGTTGAAAACGTTGTAGACCTTTGATTTCAAGGCGAAAGCCTCCAATGACTCACCGTTGTCGACAGAAGGTTGTCAGCAGATGGATGGATGGAAAAAACTTTATTGTTCATAACTTTCAAGTGTTTTTGACCCTTACGGGTCACTGGGCGCCGTGGGCGATCCTTGGTCCAGGATGCCGCACTTGACTGCTCCCATCGTGGCTCGGCGCACGAGAAATCGTTGCGCTTCCTCGTCCTCGCTGGCCAGCAAGTGCTCCCACTGCATCACACTCGGGTGGTCTATTCTGGGCTCTAAGTCTGCCTTAGGGCAGGTCCATGTGACATGCTCTAGTGTAGGTTTACCCTGACACCACGGACATTCGTCTGCATATTGTGTAGGGAAAATCTTGTGGAGTTTGTGCAGGTGTGGGTAGGTACCTGTTTGTAGTCTGCGCCAGTCTACCGCCTCCTCTTTGGTAAGCCTTTTGTGTGGGGCTGGGTAGTGTTTCAGATTCTCAGCAGAGATGTCGCGCTTTTGACGGGTGTCCACCGAGATATGTGAGACAGTTACTGCGTAATTTCCTTTCCTCAAATACAATTTTCGTTTTCGTAATTACGGCCCCTATTTCTCTTTCTTCTTTCACTCCCACTTCCTCCCTTCGTGTACGGTGCGGTTCAGGTGTCTACCGAGATGACAGAGAATTACTGCGTAATTTCCTTTCCTCAAAAAGCGTTGCTTTCAAAGGGCAAGGCATGGCGCAGAAGGGATGGTGGCGTTCCGTGGACTCCCTGGCAGCGCTACAACCCGCTGTCGCGTTCCACGTGTAAAGACGAAGCTTGAGTGTGAATAATTAGCTCTCAATTAGTATTTAGGCATTAATCAATAGTTAGGCATTAATTAGTGTTTTTTAATTTCTTAGTAATTAGTAATTAATTATCTGTGACGTCATTTAGTGGTGACATCACTGGTGCCACAGTTAAAGTGGTGCGGAAAACGCTTTCGCCTCTACGCACCTTAGACAGTCAAAGCGCCCCCTCAATTTTTTGAGGAAAGGAAATGTGCATAGCTGGCTGTCTGGGTCAGTGGACTACTATATCCTTCCGCACGCCGTGATTTAACAAGACGCGAGGCCGTCCAAGGGCGCAATCTACACACTGGCAGTTTTCCAACCCCCTCTTTTACAGCAGGATCTTTCTGCAACAGACAGCGCCCATGTGTAAATACTGCTCAACTCCGGCCACTCTCATACACATGGCGTGGACTTGTACACACAATAAAAACAACTCAGGCACCCCAGAGACGTGGGAGTCTCTCCAGCGTACTTCTGAGCCAATACATCAACGCAGGCTTATCCAGCGCGTGCTGGAGGCCGCGACATCCCACGGGATCCTCGCCGACCTCCGCTAAGTCAGTGCAACTGGTCCTTGGACTGATCCCCCTTTTTTTGGGCGTAATAAAAGAGATCACCGCCACCTACACAATCGCGCTTAAAGGTTCGTGGCGGTGGTGTCCACCTGCATGTACTGCTTTTGTTTGGTTTATGGGGGTTTAACGTCCCAACGCGACTGAGACTATGATTGACGCTGTAGTGAAGGGCTCCGGAAATTTTGACCACCTGGGGTTTTTAACGTGCACTGACATCGCGCAGTACACGGGCCTCTAGAATTTCCCTCCATCGCAATTCGACCGCCACGGTCGGGTGGTGGTGAAAATATTCTGATGAAATTATTTAGGAAGCTGTAGCGGCGATTGGAGCTCTCAGTCCGGAACCCCATGGGCGTAGGGTGCATTTCGGGCTCTTTCGATGAGTCGGCTGGTTATCAACAGTGACTGCCTGATTTCGTTGGCAGGACCATACGATACGGTACAGGTACGCCTTCTCCGCACAGAATTTGCACTGTAAGTCGAATGACTCGGGGTCTGTTGCGTGTAGTCTTCGTGGGTTGTTGTAAGCGTTGGTCTGTAGCTTTCGGAGGTGTAGTCTAGTGTCTTAGCCCCACCCCCCTCCCTTCTGTCACCGCTGCAGGCACCCTTTGTCTAGTGTCTTGGCCGGCGGAGGTAGACCGGACGGTTTCAAGTGCTGGAGAATGTCGGCGTAAGTTAGTAGTGGGGTAGGAGGCCCCATGACATCCGTACTGGGTGCCCGCGATGAAATGTTCTTGCTGAGGCATGTGCGCTGTCATTCCCTAGTGCTTGATACCTATATTAAGTGTTTGCGTGGGGGTTAGTAGCCACGGGTGTAGCTATCTTGCATGATTTTAGCAGCTAGCGGTGCGACCTTGGCACTGAGGTAAATGCGATACGCTGTCTGTGAATCTGCAAGAATGCATTCCGAGCTAGTGTGCGTTGCAGCTAGAGCAGTCGCCACTTCTTTCGCAGCCAGTCCTTACTAGCCAGTAGCAGTCCGTACATTGTTTTATTTTGGTGCTCTACAACGACGGCCGTCATTCCCTGCTCAGGACCCGCAGCATCGACATTGAACACGCCCTCCCGCCCGCCGAAGCGCCTTTTCATAGCTTCGGCTCGTGCTCGTCGTCTTGACTGGTGAAAATCGGGGTGCATATTCCTGGGGAGTGGAGTTGCCGTGAATTGTCCTCTCCATTAGGCTGGGATGTCGGTATTGGTGTCCAGATGTCGGGAGCAATTGATGTTTAAATCACTGAGGATGTGTCGGCTAGTCCGAGTAGCGGAGAGCCGCACCACCTGTGCCGTGAGGTGTGCCTCTATCATCTTGTATATTGTGTTGTGCACTCCCAGTCACAAGAGCCGGTCCGTCGCTGTCGCAAGAGCGAGGACTAAGGCCTTCTTGTAGGCTGTTATGATTATAAAGTCGAGGTTGTTGATGTCACGCTTCTTGAGGAAGAGGTAGGGCGCTGCGTAGACGACGCTGCTTAAAGCCTGCACCAGTCGCAGAGTATCTTCTTCTCGCATCCCTGATTTGCGCGTCGTTATCCTGGCGACTTGCTTGCTCACGAGCCGGAGTTTCTGGAGGGTGAGGAGGTTGTTGGCGTTGTTATTTATGTCCACACCCATCATCTTGACGGTGTGAACTACTTTGCTACTTTGATGTGTTTGTTGTCAACGCGGATGTCGATGGTGTCGTGATTCTTGCGTTGACGGAAGACTATGAGTTCAGATATTTCGGGAGAGCACGTTAGTGCACACACCCGTGCCTAATTATGAACTGTTGTTTCCGCTGTTTGTAGTTGTTCTTCAATGATTCCTGTACTTTCCGTGGTTGTCCAGATGGTTATCATCAGCGCCATGGGAGGTGGGGATAGTACTGCCCTTTGCAGAGTGCCTCTCGTGCCCATCTTCACTTGCGTTGTTTGTTTTCTGGCTGTGCTGATGTTGACGGTTCTGTCCGTAAGGAGATTGCAGATGTACCACTAGACTAGCTTGCCGCAGTTCATGCTGTGGAGCTTGTTGAGGATCGTGGAGTGCTTGACGTTGTCAAAGGCTCCCTGATGGTCAAAAGTCAGAAGCGCTCGTTAACTGTTTCTGCGTGCGGGACCAATGACTTCGCGTTTGAGTTGCAGAAGCATAATCATAGGTGGATAAGTGTGCCCTGAATCCAAACATCGTGTGCGGCAGTAGCTCGTGGAAAAACATCCTTCATAACACCTGACGGCTTATATGAGTTCAACGCTACGCCGTTTGGTCTTTGCAACGCCCCGGCACTTTTGGAACGTCTGATAGACACTATCCTTGGTGGACTCAAGTGGGAGAGTTGTCGTTGGTATGTCGATGTCATCGGTGTCTTTTCTGCGGACTTTCCTTCTCATCTCCTACGGCTGACAATTGTCCCCTTCCCTCCTTTGTCAAGCCCGTCCATTTTTTATTCGTGACGGTCTGCTCTATCGTCACAATTACCTGTTTGACGGACGCAAGTGGCTCCTAGTCATCGCCCGCCATCTACGCACCGACATTTGCGCTCCTTTCCATGCGGACCCCCAGTGTGCACACGACAGCGTTTTGAAAAGCTATATGCGCCTGCGTCTCCGATTCTACTGGCGTTGCATGTACCGCTTTGCTCGACACTTTGTGCAGTCTTACCCATCCTGTCAACAGCGTAGAAGTCCTCCTCACACCTCGCCTGCATCATTGCAGCCTTTACCCTGTCGTGCACGCCCGTTTGACCGCGTTGGCAAATACGTCTGCGGCACCCTCCGTCCCACTCCCTCTGGTCACCGCTGGATTATTGTGGCCGTCGATCATCTGGCACGTTCTATGAAACGCCTCCGTGATCATCTGCATGCGATCATGACATCGCTTCCTTTCTTCTAAAGGACCTGATTCTTCGCCTTGGTGCTCCTCAAGAAGTGCTCAGCGACCGTAGACTCGTATTCCTGTGTGGCGCTCTTGAGGTTCCCAGGTTCCCTCAAAAAATTCCGCATTATTCATTGAACCGCTTTGTTTTACCTACCTTATACCGAAGGCCTGACAGGGTGTTTCAACCGAACCTTCAGTGACATACTGGCCATGTATGCGCACACCAACCACTCCAACTGGGAGCAGGTTCTTCGCTTGGTCACCTACGCGTACAACACTGCTACAAAAACCACCACTGGATTCTCTCCTTTTTTTTCGTCTGTACGGCCGCGAGCCCCCTTCACGATGGATACTCTTCTTCGCTACCGCCACGACATTTCCGAGCCCACGCCCATCTCCGACGCCACCAGATGCGCCGAAGAATGCCGTCAGCTTGCTCGCTCGTTTACCGCGCAGACCCATTGATTGTAAAACATTTTATTCATTTTATTATTCATGTAATACCCCGCCAGGGGTCTTTAAGGGCCAATAAATGATGATGATGGTGATGCGGTCGCGTTTATTGGTCGATAGTACATAGACCTCGACGACATTGTGAGCCCACTCCGCCGCCAAAACTTGCGTTCTGGGGTCAGAGCTAGCCAGCACAGTCTCCCACCGCTCAAGAGAAGGAGCGGTAGCTACATCACCCGGAGGTGGCTCTATTTTACTATCCCACAGGATATGATCGTAGTTGGCTCGTTGGCCACAGTGTTTACGGTTTGGGTTGTAGAGATCCGGGTAAATGTGCGCGAGGAGTGATGGGGTGCATATCGATCTCATCTGTATACAACGCCACGTAACCTCTTGTTCTTTAGTCAGGCTTTTGTCCGGAGTTCTCCTCAGTAGTTTAAAATGATTGGTGAGACGATATGTGATCACAGAGTTCTTCATGAAATTCAGGGAGCCAGACTCATCCACTGCCCGGTTTACGAAACCTGGGGCTTTGTTCTGGGCTGCTTCGTTCCCTGGATTCCCCGAATGGGCTGGGACCCATACAAGTTCGGAATAATTTGGTGAGAATTTGGTGGCGTTAAGGATTGTAAGGGAGGTGTTTGTAACTGGCCCGTTTGTGAAAAAATTGGTGGCCATTTAATGATGTCCTCTTGAGTAAGCGCTAGGGGGAGGGCTATAGCCGCCTCTCCTGCTGTTTCAGAGGAGTGTGTGTTGATTGTTGCCGAGACGATGTGGTCACCCTTCGTAAAGGCATTCGTATGTTTGTAATCTGCCACATCTACATAAAGTGTTCCGGCGCACTGCCCGTATTTATTACGTAAGCTTTGGCTCGTGCTTGTCTTCTACCCTTATGGTGTATGGCGTGCATGGTTTTGGGGAGTGGTTTGATTAGTAGGGCTGCCTTATAATCGTCGGGCAAGTCTACTTTAGCGTCTTTGTTGGTAGGTTGATAGTCTATTCCAAGCCTGGTAAGAATACTCCTGCCAGTTCTGGAATTGGCTAATTTTGCTGTTTGAGGCATTAAATGGGCTTCTTTCAGTTTATTGCAGGTGTTGTATTCCTTTCGGTTGCGGCATTTAGTGGGAGTCCTAACGCAGCTATGTAGGCCTGCCATATCACTCTATCCAATTTGTCCTTTTCTGTTTTCGCAAATTTGAGATAAGGGCTGGCATACAGTATCCTGCTTAGCGCACAGGAATGCACTAGTCGGCATAAATCTGTTTCCCACACCCCTTGTATTCGATTAGCTATGCGGCGGATTAATCACGCCGTCGCTTCCACCGCGCGCTTTAGCTTAGTGAGTGTGTCATTATTTTTTACACTTGTTTGTAAATACAACCCCAATATTCTCATGGTTTGTACCTCTTTAACGGATTGTCCATTGACATAGACGTCTATGCGCGGCGGGGGGGGGGGGGGGGGGGGGGGTTGAGTCGCAGTTCTCCTACCTCTTTGCTTATCTCACATGAAGAAGAGTTCAGATTTTAGCTCTGAACAAGTGAAGTCAGATTCCCATGGGCATGCCTCAATGATGTGCACTGCCTGTTGGAGTGTGTCTTCTTGTAGCCTTCGCATCTTTTGGTTACCCAAAGCGTAATGTGATCTACGCGTACATAGAATGTGTGATGCAGGTCTTGTAGTTGTGCCAATTTGGGGGAATTTGGATGAGGGAGAGGTTCAAAAAAAAAAAGAGCAGAGTACGGAGCCCTGTGGTATTCCTCTGCTTCCTAGTGTGATTGGGGCAGACTCTATTGTTCCGACCGTTATCACTGCTGTTCTGTTAGTGAGGAAGGATCGGATGTAGTTGTACGTTCTTTCTGCGAGGTTGATTTCTGACAAGTTTGTGAAAATGGCTTTGTGGGTGACGTTTGCGAAGGCTTTAACAAGGTCTAAACCCAATATTACTTTCGTTCCTGTTCCCTCGTCCGCTTCAATTATGTCCTTGTTAAGCTGCAAGAGTCTGTCCTGGGTAGATAGTTGGGCCCTGAATTCTAGTGTTTCAGGTAGGAGGTTCATGTCCTCCGCATAGTTTCGGAGCCTGCTGATGATGGCATGCTGCATTAGTGTGCCTAGGCATGATGTCAATGAAGGTGGCCCGAAATTATCAGTGTAGCGTTTCTTACCCGCTTTAGGAATAAAGTGCTTGTCGCGTCTTTGCACCGTTCTGGTATGTCGCCTGCATGCCAGTATTTGTTCATAAGGTCTGTAACCGCCGCGATCGACGTTCTGTCTAAGATCCTGAGAGTCTTATCTGTTACCGTGGCTGGTCCTGCCGCTGATGTTGTTCGCATTTCGAGGTTGCCCGACGTTTTCGAATTGCGTACCAGACCTCTGCGTCTAAATTTAGATTAGGAGTCCCCTGGTAGTCTGGCTGTATGGTACCCTCATCCGTGTTTAGATAGCGTTCTGCTAGCTTTTTGATTATGTCTTCAGTTGTACCCTCATGAGTATGTGCAGTTGATTTTGTTGCACGCGACGTGTTTGTTCTGGTTCAAGCAGGTATCTTAGAAGATGCAATGTCTTCTTATTTCCGAGCTGTCCGTTGATGCTTTCACATATTTGGTTCCACTCTTGTGTTTGGAGGTTGAGTGTGTGTTCCTCTATTCGTCTCTCGATTTCTGCGATCTTTTTGTTTTTGCGATTATTTTTGCTTCTTCCTGCCTTTGTAGAGGCCTTTTTGTGCCTGCCACAGGTGCAAGAGTTTTGAATCTGGAATCTGCTCCGCTTTCTCAACTGGCACCACAACGCTAGTGGAGCTGACATCCGCTTTCGGGGAGATAACCCAGTCGCTGAGGTTACAGATCTCCTTTGGAGCGTTTTTTTGCGAAGTTCCCGGAACTGGTCCCTATCTGCCTCGTACTTCTTTCACTTTGTTTTGGAGGTTTGTCGTGAGGAAGGTGATGCTAAGGATGAAGTGATCAGTACCCAGATTTTGCCCGGTGTTGACCCACTTCGCATTTTTGACGTTTTTAGACAGGGATGAGTCTGGAGACGTGTCTACACATACACTGTTACCAATGCGTGTGTGGTCGATCGGGATGTTTGACGTTGTGAGCCCTCGTGATTGTACAATTTGCCAGAGCAGGTTCCCTTTCGGAGTTACTTTAGTATATTCTCATGCTGGGTGTTGAGAACTGAATCTCCCACAATTATTAGTCGAGCTCTAGTTTTACTGCGTTTATCAAGATTTGCGGGAGTCCGTTGCCTTTGTTACTGCGCGGGTTGTATACATTAAGGATAAAGGCATTTGTGTCTTTTTTTTACCTTGCTACTATCTCAAGTAGGGTGCAATCTTCTTTCGATTCGTTTATAAAATGTTGAATCGCGGTGACGTTTCTGTGCAGGAGCGTGGCTGTGAAGGAGCCGGCTTCGTTACCAGTGTCATAATGGGGTGGAAGATATGCTCTATAGCCTGGCAGTGCAGCCATGCCAAAGTCTTTTTGCAATGCAATCACGTCTGGGGTTGTAACAGACGGTGTTTGATATGGAGCTGCAAGTGGGCCGCTTACGGCGAAAGCCGAATACTGAGGCAAAGGACCGAGGCCAGGACCGAGGCCATAAGGCAAAGGTATACGAGGATCCGGGAAGACAGGAAGACCTCCACAAGTGCATCGTCCGGGGGCGCAAGTTGCAACCGGGGTAGCGTGTGGCCTTCACCGTATTAAACAGCGCGCGAATGGTGTTTTCTGGGTTAATAGCGCCATTTATAACAGCGCGCACTGTTGCCGTTCTCCGCATACAGCTCGCCGCCAGTGCGCGTCCGCTGAGTGATTTTGATGCCGCAGGAGTGCGTGCAGCAGGCAGGAATGTCGCGCCATCTGGCGTCCTCAAGGCGATCTGCTCATGCGCAGTAACGGTGCGTATATCTACCGCTTACCTCACAGCGCGCACCGTCAGTGCGCATGCTCAGATATAAAGCCCCTCGATAATTTGAAAGTAGCGTCTTTCTGTGAACTATGCCGCCGCGCCGCGCACCCTCGCCGATCCTCCTCTCTCACCTCTCCCATCGGCGCTTTTCTCAACGGTGATTGGCTCCGCGGGCGGTCTCCGGGAAAAGCGCGCGGAAAGTTCGCTCTTTTTGTGTTTTCATTTTTCGTCGGCGCCATTTTTTGGCCAGCCGCCGCTGCTACGACGCAATGCAAGCGCATTGCGCGCTTGCACTTCGCGTTATTCGCGCTCTTTTAGTGCAGCGCTACGCCGAGTTGCTGCGCATTTCAGTGCACAAGCCGGCGTGAAAAAGCCTTTGTTCTTTCCGCGATTCCGAGCGGCAAGAAAGACAGCATTAGAAGAAAAAAGCGGCTGCACAACATCGGCCGCAAGAACTTTACCCCGACGAAGACTGCCCACCTCTGCGAGCAACTGTGTATACTGAAACTGCATGCATGCGCATCGCAAAGCCAACAACTTCACTTAATTCACTGATCATTTTGCATTGTTATGTGTGTTATTGTTGTCACTTCATGGTTCCGCTCAACGTGTTATAATAAGCAAAAGTGTTGGTATGCGTGCAGCGGTATCCGCGGTGCGGTAAATTTTTCGAACCTCTGGTAATGGTGCACATCGCAGTAATGCGGCGCATGTCCCGAGCGAGATTTAACTTAGATTTTTTTTTATGAATGCAACTTATCTAACGATCTACGCTTATTTGTTGTTTTGCTGAACCGTTACGCTTCTACCAGGTGAGATTATCAATGCCACATTCTCGGAAAAGACCTCATATTGCATTCACATAAATAATTCATTTTTTATTAACTTCAGTACTTTCCATTGTTGCCTGAATGTACTCAAGTATTGTAAATATCCAATGCATGCCATTTTTGTATATTCATTGCTACAGTTTGTGATCATTTGCTTTAGTTGAGCATGGTCGCGTAGCCTTTTGTTGAATTCATCATCCGCTCAAAAACTGTAGGCCTACATCTGAGCTGTTTCATTTCCCTAAGTATGTTTTGTTTTCTGTGTTTTGTTTTGAGGACTGCACCCAACGGGTGACAGATGTCCACAGCTGGCTTATTCGTGTTTTTTAGGTA
Organism: Amblyomma mixtum; assembly: GCF_055824585.1. NCBI lineage: Eukaryota > Metazoa > Arthropoda > Arachnida > Ixodida > Ixodidae > Amblyomma > Amblyomma mixtum. The sequence continues at coordinate 185,531,961 of NC_143021.1, forward strand.
TATTTTTGCCGTAAAACTACACGACTTATCTGTAATAAACATTGCATCTGAAAAATTGTGTGTCATATTGTGACTGTATTTATACTGACGACTTATATTAGTCAGGCACGACCCCATAACTTTCTCTTGGGTTTTGTCACGGTCGTTGCTATCAGTTTTTTTCTTTCCTAACGTAACATCTCTTTAAGCGGATTTAAAAAGGAATAGAATGTGGGCGGAAAATGCCCAAGTGTGCTAAACTTTGGGGGTGGTCTACCTAAATTTGGAAGCCAACACTGAGTTTCCCAGAGTCAAATTAGGTTGGACCCCAATGTTGGTCAAATATGGACGATGTCAAATTTATGGGTTCCGGAGAGACAAATTTTGGGGTTAGCCCACCTAATTTTGGAGCTCACCATTGAATTGGTCATATTAAAATTAGGCTTGACACCAATTTTGATGAAATTCGGACAAGGTCAAATTTCGGTGGTTGAGAGGGCCACATTTTGGGGTGCGGACACTTTCCTTGGATGACGGAAAATCGGTGCGCGGATATTTGGCTCTCGGCTTCGGCTCGACATCACCTCAAGGTCGCCGACAGCGGGAGCTGAAGTCGTTTCATGCTTAATAGAAAAAATTTCATATTCGTTTTTAAGCCACCGCGAAAATTCTCTACTACAAAAACGATTAAGCCGTTGCATGTGCACTGCCCGGTGCCAAACTCAGACTGAACCTTTATGAAACATTTTAGGACGGCCATAGAAGTAAATGCCCCAGCTTGTTCCCAGCAACCATCCCACTTCTGAAACTCCACTCGTGAACAACTTCATGATAATTAGTTCGAAGTGAATCTACATTTAACTAAACATTGGTATGCTGAAAATATTCAGGAATGTTCAAATATATTGTAAATATTATGCTTCATATACTATGCCGTGTTGAGACCGACGGTATTGAAAAGTAAAAAAAAAAGGATGCGAGATGCATGCAGCAAGTGGTTTTGTTCGTGCCGCTAGCGCTCGTAATTGGCACTTTCATTGCGCGTACGAGACGCTAATTTATGTGGCTCGTGGTAGTCACGCGTGTCGCATGTCTATCTCGTGTTTTTATTCAATAACAGAGCGTGGAAAAAGCGCGAACTTAAGAGCACGCGCGTGTGTCAGCCAACTGCCCGGACGGCGAGCGAGCGATGGCCAAAAAAGCGTGCCGTGTGCAGCGCGCGCAGCCGGCGGGCGAGGATATTCGAGGAGGAAAACGCCGGAGTGGAGGAGAGTGTCGCTACTTTCAAATTATCGAGGGGCTTTACTCAGATAGCCATGAGAGCGACACCTGCGCGATCGCCTGCCGCGCCAGGGCAACTCAGTGTGGCCACTGCCGAGGCCAGTTACGCAGCAAGCAGAAGCAGTGCGCGTGCGCGCTATGCTATAAGTCTCTATACGCTGCCGTTACCACTGGAGAGAGATAATTGTACTTAACTAAGACAATCTGTCTGGCTTGTTGGTGTTTATGCTTCGTGCTGTCGAATTTGTGTTCTGTCGCTCTGTTTAGCGCTCTTGACCAATACGGCACAAAAAATACCTGTGCGCCCAGCAAGTTCAGATTCATTAACTTGGGCTTGTCTCACCGTGATGAGTAGAGAACCGCTGACAGGACGGGAACCGGAAAGGCATGAACCCACCACAGCAGCCACTATACCCACGCGCCGATCGCATTCTGAAGCAGTAGAACATTTATTCGGATTCACAAAAAGAAATATACGTGAACTGATTGACTGGAAAGGTATTTATTTCAACACACATTCGAAGTACAAGGAAATACGTTCTCTCCGACATCCCATCCACCTAGAACCTTATACATGTTGGCATACATGGTGGCACATGGAGGCATATTTGGCACAAAAAATCGAAACACTTCAGTCAGAAAATCAGTCGGTGAGATATCAGGCGGTGACTATGACTTGTTCTCTTCGACCGCACCATCTTATGACTGGAGCATTACTCAAGCGTATACAGTATTCAGAAGCGAAACAACACAGGAAAAGCAACTTCGCCTTTAGAAAATGAGCCGAGATCATTAGTTCCGAAATTCTCGAGCTCTGGAGTCAATGGGCGCACGACGGATCGTCCCTGACATCTTCGTAGTTGAGGAAGCGCCGAATCGCTCTCCAGCAGTCCTCGTTGAGATCGTCCAGCTGCATCCGGCCGTCCTTGCGAGGGTGGCACACGACCTGCTTTCGCACGACGCCAAGGGCTCGCATGAAGACGTGCATGTTTTGCAGGCTCCTCAATGTGTCTCGGAGCATGACGGCAACGTCAGTCTGACCGATGGACATCACCGAAGCGAGCTCCGCCATCAGCGCGGGATGGCTTGCGACGACCTCCACTGCAGCGGCACAGCGCCTGTGCATAGTGTAAAAGAGAAAGTGTTAATTTAGTTCACTCCTGGCTCCTAAGGAAGATTTATTAGCCAATTTCAAATCGCGGTATTCTCGTCAGGATAAGGGGAAGGGAGGTGGAGGAGCTAAAAGTAGCCTACAGCCAGTAAATTTCGAAGAACTGATAAAAAATGCAAAACGCGCGAGCTTACGAACATCGAGAAACGAAACCCACTAGTACTTTACATTGAAACCTGTGACTGCAGACAGAGACACGTGTGGCTCGGAAGTGGCCCGAGCAAAATGTAGTGTGTGTAAACTAGACAAGAAAGAAAAGATGTCCAAAGGTAACTATAATGAATGCGGCAATAGACACCGAAGAGTTGATAGGTCGGTGCTGTAAGTGCTGTAGACGAGGGTGATCATGTACGGAAAGGCACGTGTACTGGTTTTTACCACGCAGTCGAAAAGGTTGCATTGCGCAAGCAAGAATGCGTCTAAGGGAACGTGAACTTAACAGCGTTGTACGGAAATTACTGTGAATGGCTATGTTGTAGCAAACTTCGGGCGCTGCGGTCGGAGGGCATCCAATAAGCTCATTTGATAAATGATGCTCGTCAGGCCGAAAGGCAGTTGCGAACTTCATTGCCAAAGTATGCTGTGCGTAGGCAAAGATGCCAGATGCGAGGCGACAGACCACACGCGTTGCTATACAGCGAAGAACCCTGCTTAGTGCTGAGATCTTCATGCGTTATCGCAAAAAAACGTGCCCACTCCTTACTGCTCTGAACGCGGCCAAGTCGCAGGCTTTACTTTCAAGTAGGCTGCCAGACTCCACGTCCGTTAGCGCTGCTCCGTTCACGAGTTTCACGTTTCAGAACTGCTGGCGTAAGACGGAAGTGGGTTGTCAGTCTTTTTTATGTTTAGTGGTCTACGTTTTAAACGCAGGATCATCTAATTGAAACCGCATATCACGACAAAAACTGATGAAATAGAGTTTTTTTTTCAAACACTGGACAAGTGGCAAAGAAGTTTTATGCGGAAACGCAATAGATGCGCAGTTAATTTCTCAATTTAATCTTAAGCCGATAGCGTTAAGCGCCCGGTTCAGCCGTAGCAACGTCGCCCGTCGCCGTGTAGCGAAACTCACGTCACACGTGCGTCATACGCGGGTCTGCGGTAATTAAAAAACACGGCATATATTGGGAACTATACGTCGCCACATTTCACCAATGAAAGTAAATTATTTTCCTTTTGACAAATTTTCAAGAAACTTAGCCAGAAATGCTACCCCTAAGCAATACAGGCATCCTTGTGTCGCGTGTAGGTCGAGCACGTTTGATATGCGACCAGTTCGTTGTGCAGCCCAGGGAACAGACCAGGAGGTTTTCTCTTCGAAAGACAAACTACTGCCTGAGGGTCCGACAGAGGACAGGAACTTCCAATGCCGGGGGAACGCTGCCGCTGTCGATGAGGGGGACTGACCGGAGGCCGTGGAAGTAATGAGGGCTCTGGCGTGAGCCAATGCCCCAACGCTAAGTCCTCGGGTCCGAGCATGGGCAGTCTACACTGCCTCGGCCGGGAACCATCGGATTGGTGGGTACCAGTGCCGTAACGCTAACGCCTACGGCCCACGGCGAACAAGGGAAAGAAGGCCTACGCTTCCTTCTAGCTCGGGGACCAGTGCCTCCCGTCGCTCCCAACTGTCCATTTTATACCCTCCAGATTGCACCACGGGTGTGACAGGAGTCGTTAAATTCAAAATTGGGTTGTTAGTGATGGTGGCTCCCCCTCTCGGACCTCATCGCAGGCTGTTCGTGCTTTTTATTTCTTCTTCAAGACTAAAGATGGCGCTGCTGCGCTACACTTCCAGCCAGGGCACCAAAGCCTTTGGTAGGCGCCCGCCCGTTACAAAGGGAAGGCTACATCATCATCATCATCATCATCATCATCATGTACGAATTGGGTACAAGCGGTGCTTTATATCTATGTCGAGCGGTCTTTCATGTAAAGTGGTATCTTATGCCTGTATTATAAGGCGTAGGCATGTAGAGAGGTTTTAATTACGGAAGTAGTACTTCAGCAAGTAGCAAAGTGCATGCGGGCGTTTCCTGTTCTGTTTGCTTGGCGTGGCCTAGTGGCGGCGCCACGCGGAAGTCACCGCAAAATAAAGAAGAAATAGAAGTCACCGCAAATAAAGCTGTTAGATAACTACGAATGTCCTAACATTTAATATCTTGTCTCAATGATTGCAACAAACGAGCAGAAAAGCATTTAAGTCCAAAGTTTGCCCAAAATAAGAGATGACTTGCTTTCCTATTGGCCAAGTGATGAACAATAAAAAAACTAATATTGCGTAATTAACAGGCGCACTTTTAAAAGTAAATATGTTTTCAAAAAATTTTGTTGCTTAGATACTTTAAGAGGTTTTTTAATGGCATTTCGGAAGAGTAAAACGTTTTATTGGCGCCGTGTGTCGTCGCGTTTTCACTACTATGACTTTGGCACACTGCGTTCGCGCGAAAGTCGTCTGCGCACACACGGACAGCGTTTTTGGAATGAAACATCTTAGTAACGACACTCCGTCTCCCTGAAAAACTACGACTGTTCCGCAACAAGTAGCTCACCGCCCCATGATGCTTTGAGCGTCCATGGTGGCTGATGTGCAGCGCCGCCAGCTTTCCCTCTAGGTAATAGGGGACCGCAGCTTCGCAGGGGGGCGCTGCGGACGCCACTGAAAAGCGCCCTCTCCGGCCGACTCCGCACTATTGTCCGGGCAAACCGGTCTCCCTCCCATAGGGAAGCGTACCTGAAGTTTGCTCTCACTGCACCAGCGCCACTTCTCCCCTGCCGGTCATTTTGGCGTTCCTGTCCGGGCACGTCGCGGGCGGAGCGGATTGAGCCAGCAGCCTGTCGACTGGTACGCGCGTGCTGCTCGCGCAGCTGGGACTCTCTCTTTCATTGTGAGCACGTGCCGTCCTGCTCGCGGGCGCACAAAAGTGTTGTTGCCGCTCGCTGTGAATTCCGCGACGTTCTAAGAGTGGAGAAACTTGTTGTGTCTGGGGCTGTCACAATAGTTCTCTGAACATCGGCGGCCAAGGACTGCCCGTGGAATTCTACAGATTTCCTGGAGATGTCCTACATTCTTGGGGAAAAAAAATTTAATATTGGAAAATTGTAACGTACAGTAACGGAAATATTGAAGGTAATGGTCCACCCTTTCTATATGCAGCAAAATCTTAAATATTTTTCATCGCTCGTATCGAGTAGTTGACAATAGGAAAAACGTTAATACTGAAAAAAATGCAAGCCTATCGATGGGAGATTGCTATAGTGAAATCTTCCAGTATATGAAAAAAAATGCGTTCATACACTTTTTCCTATTAAAAAATGTTTTTGTCCGGAATTGTTGGGTATGAAATGGATGAGAACGAGAAACGGCAGGTCTCGATAACTGCTATGGGCAGGGTGAAGTAAGCTTTTTTCTGTTGCTAAACACGTTTGGCATGTTGCACGCGTAATATTATTTCTGAGCACTTTTTACTGTAATTCACTAAGCATGCAGTGTTTAGTAAAGCTCGCGTTAACGAAACTCATTTCTTTTGCCATTTTTTCTTTTGGAGACTGACAACAGCTAGCGGCGTTATGCAGACGCGTGTGAGGCAAGGTCAGTGATCGCCTCAATGTTCCGACTTGTGACGCCTGGCTCAATTTTCGAAGCTGCTTTAAATGTAAAAAATTTCTAAAAACAAAAATAATCAAAATGTTTGCTTGCACATGAATGAGCGTTTGCATATGAGCGATGGCTCTGGAAATAAATTGGGGATGCGCGTGCGCTGTAATGGCCGGCGCCTGGCGCGGGCGGAAGCCCTGGCCCGCCACTATGGATCGAAACCCGGCGTATTCTACGTGGATGCCTCCGGTCCCCACCATGGGGGATGGTTCACGGCCGCAGTCGTCCACGAATCCAAAACAGTGAGCGGCCTTACTTTCCGAGCCCGTGACATAACACACGCGGAGGAGGTCGCCATTGCTTTGGCTGCATCTCATTCCAATTCAAAAACAATTATTTCCGACTCGCGAGGGGCATGTCGGAACGTCGAGCAGGGCTGGGTACCGTATCTAGCCTACCGCATTCTCCAAAAACAGCGTCTATACCGGGAACCCCGCTCAACGGCGTATCGTTTGGGCTCCTGCTCACATGGGCCTTGAGGGAAATGAGGCAGCTGACGCCGCCGCCCGCGCGCTCTCTCACCGGACATTCCCCTCCGACCCCGACGATCAGGAACTCGAATTCACTCCAGCTTACTCGTTTAAAGACATTTCTTTACTTTATCAATCTGGCCATAGTCTTTATCCCCGCCCGTGTAAAGGTCTCTCGAAGGCGGAGGAGCGGCTTCTGCTTCGCCTATATACAAATACTTTGCTGTGCCCGGCAGCTCTAAAACACTTTGACCCTTCTTTCTCTGGCAGCTGTTCGCACTGTGCGGAGAAGTCTTCGGACATCTACCACATGGTGTGTGCCTGCCCCTCCAACCCTGCTATCCCCCCTCACCCCAACCCAACCCGGGAGGACTGGGAGGCGACCCTGCTCGGCTGCTCTGACCTGCAGGCCCAACGGGCCCTGGTCGCGCGATCCCGGGCAGCGGCCGACGCCACTGGGGTCCCGAACTAGGGACCTCCACCTAGTACTTGTGAGGGCTGGCCCCCTTTGGGTCAGCTCATACCTCACCTCCCGAAGTTTATCTGTAAATAAATGTTTTCCACCACCACATCTCCAGCCGTTCTTTAGAATGTCTTATAAAAAATACTTATTAACAAAAGAGGCGCTCCAAGGCGCTGCAGAGATACAAGCGAACTAATATCTCGCGTGTCCCAGTTTGCATGTTTCTAGCACATCTCGCACAGCGACTTATTTTAAATACAGGAATGCCTTTACCGGGGACACCATCTACGCCTTTTCCCGCAAATTTTTGTCTGTCCACACCACATGAATACTCGCCAAATTGTAAAATAAAAATTTATCAGGACTCGAACCTATACGCCTTAAGTGCTACGCTGACGCACTGACCATTCCACAATTGTCGCAGTTTTCTCTTCATTAAAGAGAATGCAACCAAAGTGACAAGCTTCTAGCCTTACCTAACCAGGGCGAATCCAATGAACCCGTCATACATAGTCGTACCAGGACCCTTAGATCACTTCAAAATTCCGAGGTACTCACGCACGCGAATAAAGGCAGTAAGACAGGAGGTGAATCATGTGTTGCATGTGTCCTGCCCCAAAGCACACTAAGTTCTCAGCAGGGATTTCGATGAACGTGGCGGCTCTGCGTGGCGATATATCATACGGCTCTTCCACTGGCCAAACAGTCCCAAGATCCCGATAAGATCACATGAAGCCTCAGAATCTTCTATTGCACGTAAAAATCTCAGCAGACAAGAACCCTACATCTGCGCACCCCCGCCGCGCAGATCCCATCGCATCAGTCACCCTCTTCAAGTTTTGCGCCCACGTGCCCGTACTACTGTTTCTCTGATTCATTTTTTTGCCGAGTAGCAGCTGACTGGAACGGCCTTCCCCATGATATCGCTGCCATCACCTGCCCTGGAACATTCATGACTGCATTGAACACCTGTACTTCATAAAAACTCACCCCTTATGTAACACCCGCAAGGGGTCGTTAAGGAAAATAAAGTGATGTGATGTGATGTATAGCGTGATCTAGACGTCGTTTTTGGCGGTATTTTGAAATATGGCGACCCCTTTCCCTGTTTATTCTCTCACTGCCACCTTCCTATATTCCCTTAGGCGCGGTTCTGGTGTCCAGCGAGATATGTGACACAGATACTGCGCGATTTTCTTTCCTGAAAAACAATTTATTTATTATTTATATGTATGTCACAAGAAAACACCGCATCACGGCAAAACACAAAGCAATGATCAATAGTCTCCGGCTGCTGACACAGGCAGCAATTCACTGACCATCACACAAACGACCCCTTAGCACGACAGGTGTCGACTTTCTGAGGCGGGGCCTAAAAATGCGCTCACTGCGAATCCAAAAACAAAGCAAAGCTTCCTTTGCTAAGGATGGTTCGGAAGCCTCTTTGTACTTAACTTCAATGTGTCAATGTCTCTACAAGTGGGTTTTGTGATTCGCGGCTAGAGGTGTGATTGGCGACAGAAATGGTTTACGAATCGTTTACACACTGTTAGCAAAAAAACACCCAAAAGGGAGTAAGTGGCTTGTCCTCTAACGCACACCCAAAAGGAGTTTTTTTTACTCCATATGTATGGCGTTTCTTTATTTACTCCCTTATAGGAGGGAGTTATTTTGGAGTATAAAGGGAGTTATTTAGGAGTGAAAAGGGAGTAAATTTTTTACTACCCACAGAAATGGAGCCCGAAAATGGCGTCATGTTTATTTATCCTTATTCAGGCTCACTCTTACAGCAGTGACAGCGGCGGAAACGGGTAGTAGCTCTGCGGGCCACCGGTAACCCAACTTGGGAAACTGCGCTGCCCTAGACCCCGCGTCACGCATTCTTCCCGCCGTCTGCTAGCCCAGAGGCGGCGTACGCGGCAGGAGTCGTCTGCTTGTCGTCTCCTTTTGCTTTACGAGCTCGTTACGTTGGCCATGTTCGTAGACAAAGGGATGTAACCTTATAATCAGTAGTTCAAAACTGAAAAGGAGACGCTGGGTAGTTTCCAAGGTCATGCACCACGCTATATTTGACCCATAACAAGAGCAGAAAAGATGAAAATACACCTGATGGTAGTTTGGAATGGCAGTGTTTGCTTTCATATTCACTTCATTAAGGCTTGGATTTTAAATATGGGTGAGGAAAAATATGGGCTGATGAGCTCAATCAGGAGCTCAGCGTTGACACTATGTTCTATCACAGTTCCCTCCCTGTTCATGCAACACATAATCTGCTGCAACACATTGCGAGGACCACACTGAAAAAATCCTGGGAGAATTAGGCCTAAGTGGGGGCTGTAACGGGGTGGCGACACAAACCAAGGAAAGTTAGGTATGGTTAGAGCACTGGAGGCTTCACAGGAGCAATTCAATTATGTACCGTATTGTAGCGGCAAACGGCGACAATCCGATATCTTGTACCGCAGCTGGCGCCCGTGAAGGAGCAGAAGTCAGCAGAGATCCGGCGACGATGGTAACCAAGCGCTCTTCACTCACCGCCGTTATCAGACGACTGACCAGAAGCAGACGAGACGCTAGGTGGCGGGGCGGATTGCACAAAACGGTGTTTTTTGCTCCATTTCGGCACTGCTGGAGTATTTGGCACAATTAACTCCCTTTCTAGACTGGAGTAGATTCTGGTAAATCCTCATTTTTACTCCCTTATTCCCTCATGGGAATAAAATGGAGGACAGTCCACCTTTTTACTCCCCACTCATGGAGTAAATGATTTCACAAATGGAGTAGAAAGTGTGGCAGCCACCCTTTTTACTCCCTTTTGGGTATATTTTTGTTTACAGTGCATGTCAAATATGGCATTAATAACTATAAAATGACCAGTACGGAGAGCGGCGACTTTCTGACCTACCGTAAAAGTGGGCCCAGACGCGATAACGTTACACGTTCGTTTTATCGCACTATTTCCTCCGATACGAAGATGCCGGTTCCTATGCGCGACCATTTCTTGCACCTGTTACTACAACTCATACGTTTTAGTAAACGCTGCCACTCGAGCACCCTCAAAGTGGAAACGTGTTTCTATGCGCGTACGTCAGCTTGCACGAAGCAATAGTCAGCGAGTGATTTTGAACGCGGATGCGTTATTCACGGTATATAGGGCCGTTTTTCTCAGTCTCCTCAGTAACAAACACTGTAACGGCAGTTACGGCTGCTAGAATTGAGAAGATCTTAAAGCTTTAGCACTGCTATCGGACCAAGTTGCACAGGTAGCCGCAATGCAAAGTTCTGCACAGCACTGAGCTCAAAATGCCGGGGACAATAGGGTGTGTGCGTATGTAAGCAATTCTGGAATGACCTTCAGAAAAAACAGCTTGCTGGCTTTGGTGAATGAAGAGCAGCATTGTTCTCATTCTATAGCGCTTCATTCAGACTCCAACCCATCCGGCTTTCCTTTCAGCACTCTAATCGGTCATACTGTAGCGAACTAGAACGCGACAGCGTGCTCACTGCGCGGCTACTCCGTGAGAAGCGGTGACGCCGGGAATGTCGACAGCCTTCGCATCTCCGCGGCAACAAGAATTTTCGCCAACGTTAGCGAAGGAAACCTTATACAGGGTGTTTCACCTCAGACTTTATTCAAGTTTGAAAACTAGGCCTTTTGAGCTTGAAAAGCGCTTTCTTTATGCCATAGCCTTGTCATCGATGTAGTGCATCACGGTACATAAAGACGTGCTGACAGCAGTCTAGTTAACGAATATTGAATAGTTAACTTTTTAATGATTACTGTTAATCTTCTTGACTATTGAGAAGTGTATAGCGCACTATAAGTAATATCCATATCAGTTTTTAGAATTTAGAAAACGCTCTTACGCTAGGACCTTTGGCCAAAAAAACCTTGGCCATTTCGACGAGTTACGTGTACTGGAGAGGTTGCTTTCCCCGCAAGGTTCTCCAAAGGGCGTGCATTTTTGACGCGCTGTAGCCAGAATTTATTGCGCCACAGCGCCCAAGGAAATGGCGTTTTTGGAATTCTCAAAACTGGTATTGGTACTACTTACTGTGGGCTATAAGCCAGTCAATAATTAAGAATTTCAACAGTAATAGTTAAAATGTTAACTATTTAATATTAGTTAACCAGCCTACTGGTTAACAGTTCTTGTCTGTATTCTATGTACGGCATCGCAGACAATTCTATGCTGAAAAAAGCGATCTTTCAACTCAAAAAACCTATTTTTTATTAACTGTGAAAAGTTTTAGGCAATCCCCCCTCTATATGAAGAGACCACCACATACTACGCATTTCCGAAGAGTCGCCGCGGCGGGAAGTTGGCTCGCCTCTCCTCCAGCGATCCTGACCTTCGCTTTTCTCCCTCCTCCGTGGATGCCTGGCGGAGTGAATCATGTGCGTACGGGTCGGTTTACTTAGTAGCCTGCGTAAGCGACACTTCCTGAAGGGCTCTGAAGGCTGTGATGTCATCGCGAACGTACATTTCAGACGGCTGCGACTTGTTGGTGGACCCCAATAGGCCAGCTGCTGTTTTTCGCTCTCTCTAAGCAACGCATTCGAAAGTCATGTGGCAAGCACGATTTCTCGAGTCCACAATTTTTTCTGTGCTTCTGTTGATGCCAGGCATTTCCCGCCGGAGCTCTTGAGCCACGCACCGTTTAATATGGTTCGAGTGGTGGGCTCTATGCTCGGCCGTTATTAAGGAAACATTGAGACGGCTGTGTATACCAAATCAGCGTCTTGATGGCGCAGTGCGTAACAGCGGCATGCGAGTACGTGTTATGTATCGCATCGCCTAATGCACTTATTTACCCGCGCTTGATACTGACTTGCTAATCATAAACGAGCTGTGGTTGATGCTGCTCCAGGAGTAAAATAGCTAAAACACTGGGCAAAAGGCAGAAAGAGAGGTTTCAGGAAGCGGACTCATAATCAGAAGTTTGTGAAAATCGTTAGGCTCATTCTAGAGCCGCATTTTGCAACGAAACAATTTTTTTTCTTAATATGACACTCTCGTAATGATTAAGCTTCGTTGTAGAGATGTACACTGTTGGTCAAATGTTGAGGGGAATCCCCCAAGGCCACCCAAGCGAAGCCAAACGGCTACGAAGGAAAGGTACACAGCTTCTACAGAAACTTCGCAGTTGAAGAAAAATTCTTCCTGTTACGGGTTTCGAAACCCGGACAACCGCTTCACCGGAGCAGTCGCTCTACCAACTGAGCCAACCGGGACGTCTAGCATATGTAGGGCGAGAAGACGTTTATCAGTAACTTGAAGTGGGAACACTGTTTGACAAATCTTTAGGGAAATCCGTCAATTTACAGTAGATCTGTACTAAGGGAGCAAATTACTCATTGGTTAGTGGGCTTTAGGTATATAATGGCAATGCCGTTTCCAATTTCTTCTTTTCTAAAAACATTAAGAGCTATGCAAGGCAAAATTAAGCTTACAAGACGTCAGAACTATTTACGGTACCAAAAACTGGGGTCTCTGGTAATTACTTTCAAAAATACTAACTTTATTCATGGCAAATGCTCATAATCTTGAGATGTGCGTTAGAAACTTAAAATAACGTGAATTCGAGAGCAGAAAATTGCCTAAGCTATTACACAGCACATCGGCATTGTCGCTGCTGCCTTAACTTTACAAAATTATGAGTTCTTAATGAGGGCTTAGTTGTTCCGCTGTTTCTGTGATCGAGAAGAAATATATGCCAGAAAACGGTAATATATTTTCTCTCATCTCCGACAGCTGACTGCCTGTCGCTGGGCCGCCGCATGTAAGATCTGTTCTATTTAGAAAGGAATCGTTGTTCATTGAAACGTCTTGGAAGTGGTGTAAGTTATGAATGAAACCTATGCCTTCAATCTTGCCTTAGTCAGAAAACACTTAAATTGTGGTCTTGTTCTGCAAGAATCCATTATCGATTTTTCATTTCATTTCGCGAGACGGCATCATTAGATGAAAGCAGTAAGCGGCCAATCACAGAAGCCGCAATATAACTGGTTCCCCACATCGGCGGTAGCCCTTCGCCAGTCTCCGCAAAAAACCAGTTCACGAATCACCATTGGTTATGACATGCAACCAATGCTGAGACCTGGTCGCTGTTCAGTCACTGGTCCGGTCACTTCCCATGTGCTTCGCATGAAAGCAGTGTCTACATCACCGAGCAAGAATGGCGAGTTCAGAGGGCCAAAAAGATCCAAAATTTATTAATTTATTTATTTTGAACATGCATACAAGGCCTGCTACTGGGCCAGAGGCTAAAGGCTACCATGACTGACGAGGCCTCTGTCCCTCTACAGTCAAGCGCAGTGCGCGTACAGAAATAAAAAAGGCGAAATTCAGGTGGAAGCATAAGTATCGGTTGTTTAAAAGTCAGCAGAAAACTGAAATACAACTCGAAACAAATATAATTTTTTAACACACAGACGTTTAAGTACAAAACAAGAGAATGATTGCAGAAGTCGTACCATGTGCAGATAAGGACAGTGTTAGAATCATTTACCATAGGATCCCAAGAAAAGGGGCATCTTACACGTGGAAAAAATAGGAAAAAAATACATATGTGCATAATAAATTCTAAACGTAGGCCAAGTACACATCCAATGAAACATCGAAGTAACATAAGGGCAAAGAAGCATAAGGACAAGTAATCACTTCTCAAATGAATACCGGTTGCGAAGGAAACACTTCTAATGTGGCTTTTCTATGCATTTGTAGATAGCAGGAAAATAATTTTCCCTTCTGTTTTGGTCAAGATAAGGTTTACGTGGTATACACTGGAATGTTTGCCTTAATTTGTTCTTGTTTTCGGCATGCGCCGTTTTTTCTGTCTAATTTGATAATTCAGGTCATGGCCTGACTCATGGATGTAAAATTTGTTAACATATTTCATATGAAGTAACTGAAAGCAATACATCTTTTCTGCTTTTAAGAAGTCATATTTTAGAAACAATGGGGCGGTGGGCAGATGTTATAAATTGACATCCTAATTTTCAAAGCAAAACCTAGAATAGAAAACTAATTGGCACATTTGCTTCTTTAACCAAAGTGAAACCAAGCATTTTATCTTTTTTAGGACACCTACAGTTCGCACCAACTCAGCACTGAGAAGATTAACATGCTCAGTCCAACCTACGTCCTCTTGGAACCATATTCGAAAGAATTTTTTTTCTTTCGTTTTGACTAGGCATTGTTCTTCAAGCTTTAGTGTTAAGGGACTACTCAGAAGTTTATTAATTGGACAGAATGCAACTTATGTAGTTTTTTTAGCGTTTAGTTGCAGTCTGCTCTTCCTTTTAAGTTTGAAAAGTGAATGCATGTAGTTAACACTTGTCTCAGTGTAGCTAACTCGCCAAATGAGAAGAAGGCATTTGTGCATTTGTGTCATCCGGATACGTAATAAGATCCGGGAAATTAAAAATAGCAGCAATATCATGAATGTAAACCACAAAGAAGAAATGTCCGTAATATTGAGCCTTGAGGCACACCTTCCAACAGATTGATTTTTACTACTTGATACCGGCCATGTATATAGCGAATGAGGAGATAAAAGGCGACGCTACGAATACCATAGCTTGATAATTTCTTCAGTAAGAGGTCATGGTCTAGAGAACCGAAAACTTTTCGGATATCCAAGAAGAAACCCAGTGTGTATTTTTCATTTTCTTTATGTTCAATTATCCTCTCCTTAATACTAATTAATGCCTATTCTGTCGACTTGTGCTTCTGAAATCGGTATTGATCACCTAATATAATTTATGTTCCTCAAAAAAGGGCAATAATATTTCAATACTAACACCTTCAAAATCTTAGATATTACTGGTAGCACTGACAGAGGACAATGGAAAATGGATGCTTATAGAATACGGCGCCTGGACAGTTTTTGCCGGTCTATCTATTGCCTGGTTGATAAAAGCGAGGCGCCGTATAACTGCGTCGTTGACCTTCGCGCATGCAATATCGAGGCTCACAACACTTGTTACTCTCTCCATATCAGCACTTGGCAGCGGTAAGGGGCTGTCATAAATAGTTCCTTCGAAGTCCTGCAAGTTCGGCGTTCCTTTTCGCAGCTGTGAAAAGCTGAGTGGAAGCAGTTTTTATCAGTTATCGTTTAAATGATTGCATTGGCAATAGAAGAGGTTAAAAGAGATGGGTAAAAGGTGCATGCAGGAGAGGAGTTGGTAGACACTGGCCTTGGTTGAAATTTTCTAGGATAGCGTCATCGTAACTGGCACAAAAAAGGAAATTTTCTAGAATAGCATCTTTATAACTCGCACAGGAAAGGGCTAACTGGCGCATAGCCCTTTCATTTCACCATTTGCGGAACTACCCCTCGAAATCCTGCCAGTTGGCCGAGGTCAGCAGGCTGTCGCTCCTAAAAGCTGAACGGTGAGCTTTTGTTGCATGTTACAAATGTCATTTATTGGCCATTTACGGGTTTTGAAATGCGCTGAGAACTTCTGATTGCTGGAAATGACGCGACAGTTTGCTAACCTCTTCGTTTTGACCCATTCACTCCCGTCAGTCATACAGATGAGTCTACTGGGTGCATCGCGTTGCCCAATATCATAGTTATTGAATGTAATACGATTATAATGTAAAAGTCCCTAAAGCACTGCAGGACTGCAGGTAATGTCAACGAGCTCTGAATTGAAGATAACACAAGATTGTCTTTGATGGTGATGACTTCGGTAAATATTGATAGACGCGCAGCGCTTCTGATGGCCTCACGACCACTCAAATGTAATTTACCGAAGCTGCTAATCTATGTCTCTCGTAAAATCCCTCAAAGTGTTCCACTTCAAGCATTGAAGTCATTACAAGTGAAGAACAGCTCAAAGCGGCAGAAGGTTGCCATAGATCATCTTGCCACTGTGGACCGTACAGTTGGTTAAGGTAAGGCTGGTTGAGAACACCGAGCGTTGCTCACCACATTTCCTTTGTTTTTAGAATGCTTTCTCCCAATAAATAAACAGGAGGGCGCATATTTGCTCAAGGGAATATACCGCAATTCAGTCGAACTTTTCAGACCTTCGAGATGATGAGAAGTCCCCTTTATGAGAGGAGCGCATGAAAATGAGTACAAAAATATTCTTCTGAGGAAATAGCTAACAGCGGGTGCAGCAGAAACATTATAGGGGGCAAGTATCAATGCTCTTTACCTTCACTGCCATGTAATGCTCGCTAACGTTCCCCGCAGGTGCAATGGCGAACCGTTCAACTTCAGAAAATGGAGCCCTGCCACCTGGTCCGGAGGAGCTGGCGAAGCAGGTCGGCATCGCGCTGATCGAACGCTTGGCTCTGAACGCGCTGAACCACCGTCGACCGAGCACAGGCACCCGTCACCAAACATCCCACATCGTCGACCAGCTTGTCATTCCTCTTCGACTTAGGGTATCAGCTTTGTGAGATACGAGGATCTGCAGGACAGCGATATATGTCAAGGTTTAGAGCTAAACGATGCCCTCACAGTTCTCATACAGCCCTTCTCCGTTGGCTCATCGCGACACACCGCTGCATCTGTGCCTTCGACTGTACTTCTCTGCCAGATTATAGAGACGAAGCAAACCTCTGCGAGACACTGCGGCGAAATACTTCAATCAAGATTGTGATGGTCCCTCACTAGAAATTGATGAGGGAGCGGCGCTGCATGACGAGATCAAAACTCAGAAACTTGGAAGAACTAGTGTTCCCGGGCAGCGGACACAGTTTCACAGAGGTTGTGGACTCCTCTAGCACTTCGCTGTGTTTCCTCAATATGCCTGAATTGCGCATGCGCGCCGAGCATGAAGACACGTTTTTGAAAACACTGCAAGCAAACTTCTCCTTGAAAGCAATATCAGCCAACTCGAGTGTCATCTCGTGCAGCTTCTCCATCTTGTCGCGACGAGTTTTCAGACTTTCTCAGAAACGAATGTAAGCTCAGAGCATTGACCGTGAAAGTTATGAGCAATCATTCCGAACATTACTTGAGGTTTATACTGGACGCGCTTGTGCACAACAGGTCACTTTTGAAGGGTGAGCTCGAAGATATTAACCCCGGCCAAGCACGCGCGACTCATTGCAGAACGTTGCTGTAAAAAACAAAGTGCTGAGCAAATTGAGATTAAGTGTAGCGGATTAATTCGAGTCTAGAAGGGGATTCCTGAACTGCTCGGCTACGGCTTTCGGGGAAAATTAAACACAGCAGGAATTTAAGCTGCCTTTTGCCATGCAGGACCATGACCACTGGAACCTGTTTTTAGATTCCTCGTCCTCCAGGAACGAAAGTAATAATTGATGTTGAGGACAATGACCTAGAGGAGTTCCTCGAAATCTGTGAAGATCTCCGTCACAACTGCCCAGCAGAAAAACTTGTGTCATTTCAGCTAACCGAACGGCAGATCACTCGTTTTGTCTGTGTCTTGGAGGACAATATAATTTCAAAAACACCTCGACTTGGTCGTTAAGACAGAAACCTAGCGCCACTTCAGACTTTCTCAAATTTTTGGCCTTCAGCTAAAAATATCCCTTCCTTGGAATTGTTCCGTGACTTTCATTCGCTTAGCTCAAGAGGCTGTTCCCTATTCGCTCGTTTCATTCGGGAAACAGGGCTTAAAGAACTTACTCTCGTGTCAGCCAAACTGTATCACTCACATCGAGAGACTCAGGGACACTGGCTCCCAATAGTGTACTTATTGGCACGAAACATCAGCATAGTACATCTTAACATGCGGACAAATTCGTTGAAGGAAGAGGGGGCAAAGTGCCTCGCAGATGCCGTCAAGCGCAGCAAGAACATCCGCAGAGGACAGTTTTCGCTCGGGGCAACGATTAAATACTTCGTTTCGCATACTTATCGCGCCATCGAAGACAACTTCTCCCTTACAGATGTCGAATTTGAGGAAGTGGCTGCTCCAGCGCAGCTGCCGCGCTGGTGTTAGAGCCGAACCCTTGCAATACGGCTTGCAGGGGTTCGAGCAAAAGATTAAGAAAAAAGTGAGTGAGTGATAAAATAAATACTGGTACTGCAAATGACGGATTCTATCAACACCACCAGATCTGACATCAGCACTGACATCAGTCAGTGCTGAAGGCGACCTTTCGGGCTCGTGTTGTACACCCGGGCATGTGATTCCGGATTAGATCCGGCCAGCAGAAACTGGCCAGCCTAGAAGCTCCTAGAGTCCTTCTGGCGGTCAGTTTGCGGAGCAGTGCCAAAAGACGTGTTTCATCGTGGTTAGCCTCGCTTCGCGTTCGGAGCTAGGCGTGTTTGAGCACGTTCTGCGGTGGAGCTGCTTCCCGGGGGAGCATACAGAAAAAGTCGTGAATAACGAGAACATTGTTCTGGCCATAGCACTGCTGACGAAAGATGTACAAGAAGCACATTCAATGCGAATCAATTATAATTCTTCCTGGCCCAACGGCTTTTCGGACACATCTCTCTGTTATGTTCGACACAAACGCCTGATCGGATCCCTCTCTTTCGGGGCGCTTGAACTGTACGCAGGCTGCAATGGTTGAAAATTAGTCTGTAACTCAGGATTGGTTTGGTTTGGTTTATGTGGTTTAACGTCTAAAAGCGCCTCAGGCCATGAGGCACGACGTAGTAAAGGGCTCCGGAAATATCGACTACCTGGAGTTCTTTAACGAGCACTGACAACGTACAGTACACGAACCTCTGGAATTTCATCTCGATCAAAATTCGACCACCGCGGCTGGGGTTGAACCCGCGTCTTTTGGATCAGCACCCGAGCTCCAGAACCACTGAGCTACCGCAGCACTCAGGCTCCGATGATTGTAGAAAGAATAGAGTGTGACAAGGCGCTTCTCAGATTGTCTAAGGAACAGAATCGCCGTTCTAAACGGCGTGAACGGCAGGAAGCTCGAGAGCTACCCAAAGATATTACGCTGTTAGGTATGCTAAACCGTCTCCTAAACCGTCCGCTAAAGGGTTTCAGCTATGTATGTATGTGTCGGTCAATGAACACCTGCGTCATGCTGTCATAGACGATGAGGCCCACCTATAAATTGAGGCAATTATAGGGCTTTCCTTTTCTGAAAGCCAGCGCAAGGTATAGACTCCATTGAGGCTCGGGAAAGGAAAGGCGCATTACGACTCGCTTCTTCACTCAACAGGACTGTGGGTAAGCCGTCCGGACTGGTGGCACTGTTATCTTTGAAGCGTTCTAAGAGCGACACAATTCCTCGCTGATCAAATTCAATGTTCTCCATAGGTTCCGTACAGTTGAAGGCAAGGCGAAAATCGGCAGGGCTATTGCTGTCCTCAGCAGAAAACACTCAGCTGAAAACGTGTTAAAGCACTTGGCTTTCTCCAGATTATCATGAACGATACTTCCGTTGTGATCGAGTGGCGGGATAGACAATTCATCCTTTCTGTTTTTTTTTATGTACTGCCAAATTCTTTAGGGCGATCCTGGATACGCATGTCGAAAGACAAAATTAAGGCAAATGATGCTTATCAATTAAAAGAAAAAAATGCTTATTTTTGCAAAAATGATGGCGAAAGTGCCCAAGCGCCATTGTTGCCGCTAGAGCCCGGCTGCTCTTCTGTCCTGCTGCAGGGTAGCGGCTATGTATCTGGCGGTGTTGTGCTAGCTTGACCGATTTCTTCTTGTTTTCTGAGCCTGCTCCGGTTCCAGGGTGACGGAACTCCCATTTATATGGCCAAACCGTTAGCAGTAATTCTAGCCTTACGTAATTTAGATCCTACCGCTTCCCAAGTCATCGTTATGACGGATTCTATATGTCTGCTCTTAATTATCATCATCCTCTGAGTCTCGGGTATTACGCCTCTTTAAGGAGCTGATCCTGATCCATCTAAATTCTGTACGGTTGCTTTGGGTACCGGAGCGCATGGCCTTTTTACTGAATGAGGTTGCAGATTCCTTAGCAAGGGCCTCTTTGGGGCCCTATAATTGGTATCCTGCCAACCTGTGCATATAGAGCTGTGGGGAGGTATCGGAGTTACACAATATTTCAGGAATTTTCAGCCTCGGCGCTTACGTCATCTCCCGAATATCAGCATCTTATGTATTCTTGGAGTAGCAAAGACTGGCGCTCGCGCCGACTGGAGGTCTCTTTCACGCGTTTGCTATGCCGAGTTCCTCTGCTAAATTTCTAACTTCATAGATCTGGTCTGGCGGTTTCACCACTGTGCCCATTTTGTGCCGAACCTGAGACGGTCGATCACTACCTGTAGTTCTGTCACCGCTTCTGTTCTTAGAGGAGGCGCCTATTAGAAATTCCGTTTCACCGACGTGTCTGCCTGTGACCACTGCGGTTGTTCTTTCCCTTGGCGCCTTTTCGCTTGGACGAAGCAACGGGAGTGCACGCTGTGCAGTATAAAATTTTCTTCTAGAAACGAAGCGACTCCCATGCTAATTTTAATTTAATTTATTAAAGCGAAAGGTTTACTACTTGCACTTTCAGCCTTTGCCGTGGCGCGGCGGTGCCACCATTGACCTTCAGTTGACCTCTGTGTGACGTCATGTGTGAGATCACGCCAAGAGAAGGGCGCCCGACTCGCGCCGTCACAAGCCGCGGTGGTGCCACCAGCGGCGCCTAACTCCTGCGCTCTCCTCTAGGAGCGCAACAGGTGCTTTGTGACGTCACGCCGAACAGAAGGGCGACCGACTCGCGCCGTCGCAAGCCGCGGCGGTGCCACCACCGGCGCCGAACTCCTGCGCTCTCCGCTAGGAGCGCAACAGGTGCTTTGTGACGTCACGCCGAAGAGAGACCGACTCGCGCCGTCGCAAGAGCGGCGGTGCCACCACCGGCCCCTAACTCCAGCGCTCTCCGCTAGGAGCGCGATTGTGGCGTTACGCTGAAGAGATTAGGCTCGACTCACGTCGCTAGAAAGCAGTAGCTGTGCCAACCACCAGCGGCTTAACATTGCTTCGCGATCTCGCGCCGTCCGTGTGCGACGGCGGTGCACATGAATGGCGGCCTGACTGGACTGGATTGTACTGGACTGGATTGGATTGGATTGGATTGCATTGCATTGCGTTGGATTGGATAACAGATGCGTCGCGACAAGTCTAACCGCAAGCACCACCACCAGCTACACTACCAGCTGAACCATAGCGTAGGTAGGGATATTGCTTTCGCAATTACCGGGCTTAACCAAGCTAAGCCACATTGAATTTTTTATATCTATTTTTATTTTTCTGAATTTTAAATTTTATTTTATTATGTTATTTTTCTCTTTTTTAGGCAGTGCAAAGTTGAACCATTGCATTCGAATTTGCACATAAAGGCATCGTCTGTCTTCGATCTCCCAGGTAACAGGTCCCCTGTCGTTGCGTCGTCCAATCTGTCAGCCTGTACCCTCTTACTACTCCTTTTCCTCCTCTATAAACGCTCCTCTTTCCAGCAGTTCCCCGCCTGTGTATTGGCCACTTCCCCGTAGTCGGTATGCGCCATTTTATTTGAGGCCAACCAACCAACCAATCACAGTGACTGGTTTTCGCCAGCTCCCGGTGTTCTCGATACGGACGAGATGGAAAAGAACCTCGATTGTCAAAGTGCAGGTAAAAAGGCGAAGAATTTTTTTACCAAATCTATTACACATAAGGCCTCATGTCACTAAATCTGGGGTTATATATGCCCGTGTTGAAGACTGAAAGCAGCATTCCTACAATTCAGTAAAGAAAGGAAAACGATGAGGTAGTGAATGAACTCTACAACGCTATGAAGGCTCCTCCTAGTCATTGCACTAATAGCAATACTCAGGTTTATGCAGCAGTTCTATATTTTACATGTGTACGCCATCTTGTTGTCAAGAAATACAAAAAGATGTCAAATTAGAAAAGGGTGTTTTAGGTTTATGGTTTATGGAACGTCCCAAAGCGACTCAGTCTATGGCGGACGCCGTAGTGAAGGGCTCCGGAAATTTCAACCAACTGGAGTTCATTGACGTGCACTGATATCGCATAAGGCACGGGCTTCAAGCATTTCGCCTCCATCGAAGTGCGACACCCGCTGTAGGGACTGAACCTGCGTATTTCGGGTCAATGGCTGAGTGCTATGACTGTGCAACGGCGGCGGCTAAAAGCTGCAAAATAGTGGGACTGAACTGCCGCACTTTAAGCAGGAAGTAGTTTTCGTTCTCGACAAACTGAGAATAGCGCCACAAAACCTCGGGGAACCTGTGCCTGATTATATATTGGCGAACTTAGCTAAAAATTACTATTTTTTTAAGCGAGAGCTTCTCTATGCTAGGTAAAGCCGAGGTCACCATGTCTGGACATTTCACTTTCATTGTACATTAAGATAAAGGAAAGGAAAGGTGCATAACTGTCCCCTTGGTACAGTAGGCACATTAGTCGCGCTTTAAGCGGCGAAACCGATGAAGAGCGGGAGCTTCGAATGCAAAGGAGAAGCACTTAAGCCATAGGCCGCCAGCGTTCATTATGTTCATTGGCGTTGGTAAAGACAACGTTTAAGACTCCGGTGATTCTAAGCAAAGAATGTGCACATAACTGGCATCCCTGGGTCAGAGGACGCCTGAATCGAGCTTTGAGGTTCGTGGGGTGGTGAGAGATGTGGACTGCATGCGTTAGCGCTGACAACGTTGTTGCAGACACGCGGTACTGCAGCCATAGGCTGCAGCGTTCACTGTTTGAGCAAAGTCTCGCAATCAACCATTAACTGCCACCTGGCAGGTCGGTAGGGTGGGCGCGCTGCTTATCACACGTAAAACAGCGAAACCAGCCATAGACGGGAGCGCACTGCGTAGCACTAAAAGAAGAACACAGCCGAGCACGGTGGCACGAAAAGCCTCATGAGCGACTAGGGAAGCCAAGCATGCTGAGGAGCTACGAATTTCGGCGAATACCTAAGGCTTCAAGCTAAGAATGTAAAGAGAGAGGCCATGATCTGTCTCTGGCTCAAAAAACTGGGGCCATGGCCGTACCGCGGTCAGCAGCCAAACGAAATGACCTCTACGCGGGCACCGTTTCACCGCTTATGAGCCGCAATAAAACGCCCTACACATTTCGCACAACTTATTAATTCGCGCTGTTACCTTCGAGGACGAGATGGCCTGTTTATTTTTTTTTATCTGTGGCACGGGAAAAGTTTGCATTACGAGCTGACGTTACTACTCCAACCCCCTTGCCCTTCTTCTATCTATAACATTTTGTCAAAATCAATTTTTAAGGACAACTGTATATTTCGCAGACGGGTGCCTGCCACTTACAAGTTAACATAAAAAAAAAAACGGGCTATAAAATCTACACAAAGAATTGGACTACAATTGCGGGATGTTTACCTGGAATCTACGAAGACTTTCCACAATTACGTGAAGCCCTACACGAGTTTTGCGCTTTTCATGCCGTTTAACGATGATTAGCAATGTTTTGGAAGTGGTGCTTGAATATTTATTGCAGGCGCTCAGCCTTCAGTATGTTCAAAATAAATAAATAATAAAATAGCCATTTTCTTGGAGGTGTCCCGCTCCAGCATGTCAAAAGTTGCAGCGCATCCAGCGGTGTTAAACGACCTTTGTGGCCTGACTGCTGTAGGCAGGAATAATTACTTCTGCAGTATGCAACGGCGTTTCAATACCAACAGCACTAAATGAGGAGCAAGAAGCAAAGCCACGCTTTATCAAATGACAGTTCTGCTATTTTGGCGTTAGACGTAACGAATACATGGTGAATAAAATAGCTAAATCTGCTACCTGAGGTGCAACTATTTCAAATAATTGAGCCTTTCTTCTTCACGAGCCTACTTGCACAATGCTTTGCCAGAATACTTAAAGTCGGCAATGTGAAAACAATCATTTTAGCGTAAATGAAGTCCTAACGTAGATGCTAGATGCAGCGGTGTTCTGAGAGCATACATACTTGCATTGGTGTGGGTCTAAGTGTTGTTTCTTCGCGCAGTTCACAGAATAATAGGCCATAGCAGGATGCAAAAATTACTGAGGTGTGGTAAATTTTTACAAGCGCACTGGGCACATCCGCCCCAGCTGTATTGCGTCAAATTCGCTCTGCAGTACAAAAAAAAAAGGGATCTTAAATCACAGTGTCCATACATCTTTTATTGTTGCATCCCCTTCTGTTATTATAGCCGTAAGAAGAGCAGCAGACGACATAAAACCCTAATTCAATCCGACTTTTATGTTCCGGGTTAGAGAAAGAGTTTGCTGAAGAGTTGCTTGCGAAAGGCATCCACACTTAACATGGCAACAAGAGCGCACACAAGACCAGATCATGATATCGCTCACACATTTCCTGTAACATACACTGTGTAGCTGAGACAACCGTAGATACGAATGGTCATTATGGCATGTAAGGATGCAAGTTAACATAATTGCGCTGAAATAAGGGCGATTGTTCTGGAAGTTAATCCAAAACCTTGGATTGCGAGTCAACACGCTGCACCTAAGCCCTCCAGGCACTTCCGTACGTTTTGGCTAAAGGGGGACCTTTTGGCGTCTTTTGGTGTATCACGTGGTTTATTATGCCTATGGGTGAATTCTAATGTCTCTGTAATTGGAAAGAAGAATCCTAAAAAAAGACGTCAAAAACCAATAACTCTGTTGTGTCTTACCATTAAACCGGGGCTTAAGCGTCCCCGCAATTATTTCTGATAGCGCATGCCCAAAACTTGGATTACCTGAGCAGAATATTTCCGCATTTCGTTGTGCTCATCGTGGTAAGATGGCAGTGACAGCACGGCAAAGCGACGTTCAGTAGGAGTTTTAGAAAACATAATGCAAACACCAAGCTAAAAAACACAAACCTACCAAATTTTAGCACCTGCCACCAGTTGCCCGCTCCTACCGCTTCTTGCGAAATCAAGGCGATGCTTGCAGGTTCCGTGATCTTAGACGCCGGCTGCGTCCATTGATTCAAACCGGCTTTCGTTGTCTTTTCGTCACGTGGTTGCGAAGTTTAACGCCCATTATTTAGTTGTTCGGTTTTGCTATGTCAGCACAACTTAACGAGAAATAACCTACTGTCACTTTTCACTGACCCACTACAAGCTGTCAAAAAGGAAAAAAAAACGTGATATTCGCTTATCGCGTGCCACTGGCTTCATAAAGAGCAGTTTGTAATGGAACAAAAGAACTAACTTTGAACTAAACGCTAGTTCGAAAAAAAAAACAGCCATACAAGAGACTCCTTGTCTCTACACAGATTTCTCATTTTCTTTGTGTTTCCCTTTTTGAGCGTATACAGGTTTTTTTTTTGACGGATAAAATTGCAGTTGAAAATGAGCGCTTGTGTTGCGCTGTCTTCCTTTTTCGCTGTCGTTGTTTTCTGTTCGTTAACCATTTGCATCTAACACAAGATTCAACATCGAAAAGTAACAAGGATGCGTACGCCATCGAGAGCGTAGTTCATATCAGGTTTCCTGAGAATCAAGTAGAAGCCTGTTAAGACCAGGTTAATATTATGTTCCCCGTGAGTACCAGCAATGCAGACCCAAAAACTCCAACGGTAATTTTCACATACAAAATTTGCATCACTCCATAAACTAAAGATCCCCTGCAAAACCCGCTTAGTCCAAAATCAATTCTGTCCAAATGTGGAGTCAGATCCTCTTTTCTTGATAATCACGTTTAATTGTGAGGCAACTGTGAATATTTTCGCATACTATAAAATAAATGGGAAGGTTCTAACGACCCGGTGCGTACCAATCTCTTCCTTTTAAAGTATGTCTTTCACTCGCATGAAGCAGTTACGAATGCCATAAAATGGAGCGCGTTTTTTGACGGAGACAGCTGTGAAAAAATGTAAGATACTGTTTTGAAAATATTGACAAAAACATAATATTAGGATGCGTATCAAAATGTTGCCTTTAAAGCTTCTACCGCATGAGTACCGAGCATTTATACCATTAAAGGACAATGAGATGAGCTTTGTAATATTGAACTGAAAACCAGAAGCGTCCCGACGAAGGACTCACGAATATACCAATTGATAGGATGTACTGTTACGACAAGAGAAAAAATAGCACTTATGAACAACTTCCGGTTGAAAAATATCCGAAATTTCTAGGTATGCAGAAGCCCAGCGTGCTGTAAGAAGTGGAATATAATGGCTGCTCTTAATAAGGGTACCTGCACGTTTTGACCGCAGCATGTACCACAAATTTACCAAACTACCAAACTAGAAACCATCATTTTCTTTCCATAACATCATTAAATTCCCTATTTAATTGTTTTCAGAATTTTTTTTTTACGTAGAACATCACTGATTGGAATAGCCTGACGGATGATGTTGTCAGGCCGACATAATTGCTTTTGTGAGAAGAGCACTTGAAATGATTGTTGTTGATGACCTTGTGCGGTATTTTCTTGTTGGCTTTCTATGTTCAATTCTATTTTGTTTGTATGTTTCTATTTTTGTATCTAAACATACTGTTTCCCAGCTGCTATGAACTTGTGGATAAGGTCGAAGTTTTCTATAAATATATAAAGAAATGAATAAATTTCATAAGCAGCCCTTCCTGCTCTGTCTCGCTGAAATAAACACTTCGCTCATGAATACGAAAGATCCCGTCGGGGCAAAACGTGGCCATCCCTTGCCTCTCTGCTTCTTCTATACTAATCAGAGAACACCACCGCATCCTTCAGTTTCCTTTCGTTTCGGATTTATTTTCTCTCCTCAGCACATATTCGCGTCAGGTAATTCAACTTAGGAATTCAAATCCTGCTTAGCTCTGTCCCTCTCATTTCACGCGAGGACGTACACAATATAAGTCGTACATTGTGCGTCGCCCCCCTTCTGTGTGTTAAGATAACTGTCATCAAATTTCTGCACACATTTTTGTGTAATTTTCTGAAACTAATGTAATTTGGTTTGCCACCAGGCTATAGCTTTCGAAGGCGGCACAGAGCGCTACTGAGCAGAAAAATAAGAATCTCTTTTGTGTGATCGGGACAAAAACAAGGCAGAAAACGATCATCGATGCGCACTTAGTTCTATGTGGCTTTTTGCTCACGCACATTTGTAGCATGAATGCAAGGATAGCGTATCAGTAATGGTTGTTTTGGTTCTGGATTTTCATGGAGTGAAACAGAAGCAACATTGTCTCATTCGCCTGCCTGAAGATTGCCCTCAGCGAGGTTTATGGTGTGCGCTAAAAGGACGTTTGAGTTCTGGTCAGGGCTTCCTTTCACGAGGTCTTCATTACACCTGACTCCAAAGGAGCTGTGACTCGTTAAGGATTCATACCTAGACCGCTATGAAAAAGCCTAACATATTCAAAGACCATCTCACGGAGAATTTTTCCACAATCTTCATCTGGTCCATCGGAATCGCATCCGACCCGATCTGGAAAAAGAAACAAAATAGAGAAAATCGATTGAATATATTAGCAAGCTGAATTTTCTCAACATTAACAAATATTTATAAGGAAGTTAAGTTCAATGTTCGTTTCTAAAAAATGGATGTTGATGAAATAGGAGAAGCTAAGACCCTTTTATTATGTGGAGATGCAGTTACGTACAAGCTAAGACGCGCATGGTTTCATATGAGAAGTGTCAAAGCTGCATTAAAGAGTCTCTCTCTCTCACACTTCACTAAATTCCCTACTATGCCTGACGGTGTACAACACGCAAAAGAATTCTCTGAATTCAGAAATCAATCGATCGTTGCGCGATATGTGTACAACCTTAAGTAGCCTCTACGTTCCTGTTATTGCTGCAGGAAGCTTTGGCATCGCCGTAACTTTACAGAAAAGCATCAATTCTATGTTTATAAAAAGCAGCATATAAAATTACGAGCTCATGTCATAATCTATTGCGTGAAGCACCACTCACCCATTCTGCCCAAAGCCAGTTCGCTATGCAGGGAACTATTTCCTGAGGAGAAAATAAAAGTTGTTTTTATCTTTTTACACTTTTGGACATTCAAGCTGACGCCTCTATTTATTCATCCTTTCCGTGAATCACTGAGCCCCCGCGGCAGGTAGAAATCTCGCATAAGATGCAGAGCGCCCTGTACCCAGTCATGATCATCTATTATCGGCCGCTGTCGGAAAGTGAAAATGCCCCGAATAAAATGCTACAGTTGTACTAGACGTAGTTCTGTTGTTCATATTAATGCCGGTCCTATAGTTAGCGTTGCCACATGTGAAAACTAAATGTGTTGTAAAGTATTTTATGCCGAATTTCACGCAGATTTTATCTTACGTTGTACCCGGCGACAAATATATCTTCGCTGGCGCTACGAGAAGTGTAAAGTAAACGGTTGTTCTTGAACGGAGTGCCTGTTACAGAACATATTCGACGCCATTGGTAGACGTCTTCGAAGGTAGAATGCAAACTAGGTAACTAGCCAAAACTGGGTACTGAAACTGCTGATCAGTGAGTGCCCTTCCCGTGTTTTCTTTTCTAGACATTAATTTGTTCCCATCCAACCTTCTATAACATTGCTCTCGCTCTGTTCCAGTGCTGTCAACTTAGAGTGTACTTTTTGTTTTACTCACTGATGCTACCTTGAATTCATTATTACGACGTAAGCTCCGACAGCTGCAAATTTCCGCAATATTTTATTGATTACATTAGTCTTGACTAGTACTTCTGCCTTTTTACAATATATTGCTTCCTATCTAATGTTAAGTAATAAAGAATCTCCACATTTTCATTAAAGCTGAAGCATTGTCACGTTGTGCTGCTATCACTACACTTTAGTTGAGTTTATTAGCTGCATCTTTTAAAACGTCAGAGAAGGGACAGCAAATGAGAACCATGATAATTTTTTGTTATATTTTCTACATTTTCATTCTGTAATACGAAGTTTACCAAGCAGCTGTTTCGCCAAGATATCTGCAGCTATTAGTATCGTTTATTTCAGCTAATTAGCGACATCTTTGAAAACGTCCTCTTGTATTTCAAATTTTTGTTCATTACGGCTGCTTTTGTGACAACATATTTTGCAAGAGTTTTTACTTTAACTTTTACTTCCTTTTGTGATATATTGGGGTGCCCAGCAGCTGCTCCTAAAAACCGTTCCTTGTCTATCCAGTTGGCTCCTTTAGTCGCTTTGACAATCCGCACAGGTATTTGGCCAGCAGCCAGTGTTTTTCTGCGAGCTATAGGGCAAAAGACCTCCCTTTATTTAACCATTTATCGATTGTTATTGCAAAGATGTTGAGCCGTACACGAAGCGATTATTGTTCAAACGAGATAAGTAGCTTTATGTGAAACAATATTGGAATTGCCGATAGCATTGTATGCAACCTGATCCTACAAGCCAGCGAATGACCCGACTTATTACGACGGCTTGCTCCACGTTATTGGCAATTATGTTTATCATGTACCTTCTACACTGCCGTTAAACCTAGAAGTGTTAGCCCCTAGCGCAAAGTGAGTTATTTGCATCACATAGCTTATAAACTAAATGCTTCAGGGGAGCCCGCCGAAACTTTTTAAAACAGGGTTTTGTTTATTTGAAGAGAAACGTTGTGTGCCTCAGTTATGCCAGCATCGGCGAATCATCTTTACATGTAATGTTTTGGACTAAATTATAAGAGTTAACTTTTTAACTGTTTCGGATAACCGCCTGACGCCAATTAGAGATTTCTAGATGGCCATTAGTAGTAGTCTATGTTGAACTTAGCAAAGCGCAATAAAAAGACAGGGACAATAAGAAGAAGCACGCAGGACAAACGCTTGACATCAACTAGTTCTTTACTCGGGAATAAACACATATATACAGATACATAGAGTGCGGAAACAAATTATTAACCAAACAATGAATCGGCTTTTTCACAAGTGTGTTTAGCGTGAACAGGTATCAAGGTAAGCAATTTACTTGCGTGATAAGGTAAGGGGAGGAGTGCTGATACAATTTTCAGCTTTCTTTACAATGCGATAAGCCTCTATAATTTCCCTGTCAAGCCTCTTTTTTCCTCTACCGCACGTGCGTGTGGCATTGAGCTGTGGCTCATTTGTTTTACATTTTTTACATGACTTGCAGTGTTCTGCTAGGTGCCCATCCGTTGCTACAGCTTGCACAGCACGACGGTGTTCCCTCAACCTATCGTTCAGGCACCTGCCTGTCTGGCCAATGTACGACTTCTTGCACGAGAGGGGAATCTCGTAGACCACCCCTGTGACGCAGGTTGTGAAACAGGTGGCATGCTTCGTTGTGCACCCAGGATGGTCATAACACATGGTCATAGCATAGATGGTCATAGCATGGTCACAACGTGTCGCACCGGCTTAAAAAAGTGGCCGAGATGTGCGGGGTATCCGTCGTGTTTTCAGCGCCCAATAAGCTCTCACAAATGTGTCGAGCTGTCAACGAGGTGAATGACCATCCTGGGTGCACAACGAAGCGCAGGCCACCCGTTTCACAACCAGCGTCACAGGGGTGGTCTATGAGATTCCGCTCTCGTGCAAGAAGTCGTACATTGGCCAGACAGGCAGGTGCCTGAACGATAGGTTGAGGGAACACCGTCGTGCTGTGCAAGGTGTAGCAACGGATGGGCACCTAGCAGAACACTGCAAGTCATGTAAAAAATGTAAAACAAATGAGCCGCAGTTCAATGCCACACGCACGTGCGGTAAAGGAAAAAAGAGGCTTGACAGAGAAATTAGAGGCTTATCGCATTGTAAAGAAAGCTGAAAATTGTATCAGCACTCCTCCCCTGACCTTATCACGCAAGGAAATTGCTTACCTTGATACCTGTTCACACTAAACACACTTGTGAAAAAGCCGATTCATTGTTTGGTTAATAATTTGTTGCCGCACTCTATGTATCTGTATATATGTGTTTTTTCCCGAGTAATGAACTAGTTGATGTCAAGCGTTTGTCCTGCGTGCTTCTTCTTCTTATTGTCCCTGTCTTTTTATTACGCTTTGCTAAGTTCAACATGTATTACCAACTCGCCCAACTTTCTGCATTGCTAGTAGTAGTCTTATCAGTGTTTATAATTTCTAAAGAGTTTAACTTTGGACGCAGCGGCTCAACAACTTGGGGCCGTTTCTCGCGGCATTGGAAAACCACGTAGCCTTCACAGCGACATTCATCAGATTAATCCATACTGGTGCTCACGAGTCACGTGACATTCTCAGCCATGTGCGCGTTGCAGCAGTAAGGTGAAACGGTCAGCGCTGCAGCGCGTTTGATGTAGATGCCCAAGACTGCCACGTTTCTGCCCCTCAAGACTGCCGCTGCAACTGCATTTGTGCAGTGCTGAGAGTTCTGTTGCATACGTATTATCAATCTCGCGGACGTGCACGGAGAAGACCAAGAGCTTGTTCTCTAACAGTACTCTGCAGCCACGACTTTGCAGTTTTTCTGTTATTTTTTCCGTAACCATGGAGGCGCCGCTATATTTTTATCACGGAGGTTGAAGCGGAAGCTTCGGGGCCTCTTTTGGGTCCCGGTCGGTCGTCAGTGACCGCCAAGAAAAAGCGCCTTGACCACTTCAGTGATTCAAGCAGCCACGATACTGTGGTGTAGTCCGCGTCAAGTGTTGGCTCCTCGTCCGCCACCGGCTGCCTATTGACCATTAGCAATACGGCCAAGCGCAGACTACGGAAGCAATCCGAGTCGTCGTCATCAAGCCCCTCAACAATCATCAGGACGCGAAGTGCCCCGATAAATACCGTCTTGTTTTTTTTTTCTATAGCAACCAACCGATAATCAAGGCGTCCTGAACAGTCAAGCCATCTCTTTTTATCTGGAAAGCTCATATCGGAAGAGATCGAGCATGTAAGGGTAAATCCCTATTAATACGGCACTACGAATGATGTCAAGGACCGATGCGCACTAGAAAGATTGACCGCCATCAACAAACTCAGTGATCTGAATGTACGCCCTCTTATCCTCCAAGACAGCGGCACTAGTGCTGGCGTAATTTACAACCTCGATATCGCCATCTTCGACGCCGATTTGACCATACTTTTCAGGCAGGCGAACAGCATCATTTCAATGATCCAAGTTCAGCGCCTTGGAAGGTCCAAATACATCAAGCTTTCCTTCAAGGGTGACCGCACACCGTCATACGTGAAGGTTTGCCGCTTTCGACACCCAGTTCAACCTTTGATACCCAGGCTGCTACAGAGCAGGATGTGTATGAGGATCGCACACCTGAGCGGCGCCTCCACCAATTCCATCATGTACCCGAGATGCTTCAAACCGCAAAGCGGTGACATCTGTCGCGCGACTGCCCTGAAGTGTACCAACTGGCGTTGCTATCGCGACTCATCCTCGAAAGACTGCCTCCATCTAAAGACTTAAGGGGCGGTACGGAATGCGGTACGGGGCGGTACGGAAGGGGCGGTACGGAGCCACCGGTGAGGCCAAGAAAGCTAACGATCAGTTGAAAAGAAGGCACTGACGGGAACGCTAGAACAAAAATTAAGGAATGCTTATGTTACGGATGTGGGAAAAACTCCTAAATGGCTTTTTCTGGACGCTCTGGTGTAACAACTCACTTATTTAAATTATATCAATACTTTGATAATCTAATGTTTTCATCTGCCTAAAAGACAAAATTGCTGCTTTAATGGGCCGTAAAATAATCGCATCCTTTATTTAGATCTGATTTTTAGGGTCCAGTTAATTTCTAGTAATGCTATCACTAATAACTGAGAGTAAGCTTAGCCACGCACAGCTTGAGTAATTGCATTCGTAATTAAACGCCTAAACAGGCTATTCTCTAATCTGCCTTGATTATGGAGACTTCAGCCGGGGACACGTTTGGCTTTTTCAGCTTTTTGCCAATATATCTTAGGGACTGTGCATAAATGGGTGTGCTTTTAGTTTTTAAAAGTAGGAACTAGAAGATCTACATTAAGATAGAAAAAACGTTTGTGAGAGCTTACATGAACAGGGGCAGACATATAGCAGGAGGAACAACAGCGCAGCTGAGGAATACAACCGCTGCGTAAACACTGCGCACAGCGCCATGGGTGATAAATGGCAAAGCGACGAGATCAATGATTCCAGCAACGTCAGCCTGTCAACATCAGTGGTGCGTATGTACTTGTCATTAAGTTTCCTTTTCTTCCTTACGGCGGCAAATCTGGCATCAGATTTTCACCTAAAAGCTCGCCAACTCTTTCATTTTTCAAGGAAGTTTGTAGACTTTGAGAAACACCTCACGCACTACACCATTAGTGGACATTTAATAAATGAAAAAAGGAACTCTCTAAACTACTTTTTCTTCACTCGTGTACAAAATATAGGCGCGTTAGACACATCATGGAGCCCGGCCCTCGAGTTTGGTCTCTTCTATGATCAAGTGCTACAGATTCAACAAAATGGCTACTAGTTCTTAAGCAAAATATCATGAAACTTCTTGATGAACAAACTATTTCACGGCACTTAAGGCTCAGGGACCTCTCATTACAGCACCTGTTGTACAAAAAATTTTGCGAGCAAAAACACACTCAGGTATATGGAACTTACGCTGGGACGGATTCGGATGTTTACCTGCGTATTGCATTAGCATATAAACGCGCAGTCTAGCTGACATACGAAACTGCGTCGCAGATACCTCACCTTGAAGTTGGTGCTGTGAATCATCCGGTCACATATATCGATTGCTTCGCACACATTATTTCCATACTGGAAGAAAAATGCCACTCAAGCTGATCAGTTGAAGTAGCACAAAATATTTCTGGACATATATTAGCCCAAACGCTAATATTTTACACCACATTGCATCTGCTAGCTGTACGTGCAGATATAAATACAAAATCCTTGGAAGCATTACAATCATTTTGATGTCTATTTGATTAGCTTAGCGCTCCTGAAAAACCACTCTCAATAAGATGAGCAGAAATAAAAGCTTAGAAATTGGTAACACAACCGAAGAAACCCATTTTTAAATGAAATTTTGACACTGCACAAAATTCGCGTCACCAAAATGGTTTGGTTTGGTTTGTGAGGTTTAACGTTCCAAAGCGACACAGGCTATGATCGACGCCGTAGTGGAGGACAAATTTCGACCAAGGGGGTTCTTTAACGTGCACTGGCATGGCTCAGTACACGGACCCGTAGAATTTCGCTGGATCCCGGCCGCGGCTGTCGAGTTTCGATGGGGGCGAAATTTTGATTCCCAAAAATCGACGGCATTTTTCATAAACTGGTAATGGGGATATGATGAACTAGGCTGAATCAAAATTTTCGACTGCACCAAAAATTGGAATGCATGGCAGCTGGTACGTAACATTGCAGTGGCGTTGTGCAGTCTAGAACGTGCTCTTTTTGCACTCCTTAGAAGCTGCTATCGTCCGTTCATCTCAAGCTATTTGACGGCTTCATTCTGTCGGTTTTTCAAGGGACTAGCGCCAGCAAGTTCCTACGATCTGAGTTGCAGCAGCAAGCACAGCTGTAAAAGGGTCACGCTCGTCTACTTTCCAACTGTTTTCAGAGCTCGACTGTGGCGGCGTGGCGCTGGTGTGAAATATCCTGCGTTATCGACAGAACCACCGAACGCCTATAGCAACAGATATTCACATCAGTGACAAGTTCTCCCAACAGAGGCGACTGCTTCTGTAATTGTAGTGAATACTGCTGGTGTTGTGCGCGTGCCGGCGGTAGTTCAGCGTCTCCTCTGCCACGGTCCAATGTTCGCCGTGGGGTCGGAGAATGAAGTAGAACAGGTCGCGATGGTGAGACAAATCTCAAGGCTGGCCGCTCTAACTGAGGCTGAAAGGTGCGTCTCAAAAGGTGTTGACCTTCTATAGCATCACCGTGGGCACGCAAAGCACCTTTCGCTTAAGAAAGTTGTAACCTGCCTAAAATACAGATGTCTGAACATGTTGCCGGCCGACAATTACAATGGCATTGTTATAGCGTCACGCGAAGCGTACACACTGCGAATAGCGGAAGGATTTTGACAGGCTCGATGAGGCATCATTGGGAAAAGCGAAACAGCAAGCCTTAAGGGTGGGCGAAGGTTTAAACCTGGACACGTTTGCTCGGAACAATAACGGCGACGGTAAGCTGAGCTTACATACATTTTTTAGTGGAAAGACTGTATAGCCTACCTTCCCTTTACGGGTTATTGTTTCCTAGAACCGGCCAGGTTAGATGACGTTCCCAAGTTTCTGGAAAGTCATCTTAATCTAGTAACGATTGACGACCCCTGTGAATGGAGATGGGTCTTAAGAGGGCGTTATAAGCTGTTCACTATATATGAGAGAGAGCTAGTGATAGTTTTCTGTGGACAAATCTAAGCTGTTTGAACGCTTCATCGAAAGTTTTAGTTGTGTGATTTATACAGCTTAATTTATGCGTAAATGCGACGCCTAAATATTTTACCATTTCTACTTGCATTGCGTTGGGACGGGATAAACTTTACGTAAAGGAACATGAATATATTGTTCGTGTAAGTGTGAAGCAAATTTTTTATTATGTATGCACACTCCCTACAATTCACACCGCACGGCAAAGTTCTTTATATAGGAAATCAGGTCTCGACGGTATTTCTGGGGACATGCTATGTGAGAAAACTGATCGATCCCCCCTCCAACTTCTCCTGTAGCGCAGCACTATGCTGCGCGCAGTTGTCTGTAAATAGCTTTATTCTTGCTCCTCGTAAGCTTAAATATTGTTACGTGGCGGCTAGAAACAACGCTATGTGGCGGTGAGCCGCAGAATGAGGCGCGATGAACGATGAGCAAGAGGTGATTTAATGGCCAATGGGCAAGCGTAAGCGCTCCGTCCCCCCCCCCCCCCCCCCCACTGCCCGCTCTTTCTTCTTGGTCACACTACCCGGAGCCATCGAACAATCAGTCCGATCATGACTGAGAGACACTTACAAAGATGCGCGCGAAAGGGTGATAGGCTTGAGAGGACGGTACAGTAGAAATGGCACAGTGGTGCAGTGCTGGCCGCCACGGTGAAAGAAAGGAGCGAATGAGTCCTGGTCCACATAGCTTCCGAAGCGCTGGTCAATAGAACTCTCCGGCCTAGGCCCCTGGACGCGCCGAACGGCGTAGGCAGAGGGACTGTGTGTTCACGTATGAACAGCATCTCGGATCGGTGTGGTTGGTAGATTGGTCGTGGCGTCGGTTCCACTTCATCGTGTCGGGTGGCCGCGGAGGGAGACCGGGCGGGGAAGCAAAGGCGACGTCGATTCGGCTCGGGCAGGCTGGCACCGGACGGCACCGGACGGCATATTACCGGACGGCACGTACTAGAAACCTGAAGCCGACGGGAGGACGCAGAGACAGGCTCTGATGAACGATGACCAAGGGGATGAGAGTTGGGTGCAAGCCCGCACCTCCACCAAATGTTACGTGGCCGCCAGAATGAGGCAAGATCAACCATGAACAAGAGATGATTTAATAGCTGCTGGAATAGCCAGCTCCTTCTTTTCCAGCTTTTTCTTCAGAATATATTTTTACTTATTTATACACACCGCAACGCAATAGAGTGCTATGGCAGACGTGGGTAAGACTATACATAAAAGAAAACATACAGTGAGGTGTTCAACGCAGCAATCAGCTGAATAAACAAACGAAATACCAACGACTGCAAAGTAAGCACGAGTAATGATGCGCAGGCAGCAACAAAAAAAGGTAGGAAGAGGAAGAGCGGAGTGCATGACTACCGGTGGTTTGCAGGCATGCATACAAACGGTTATGGGTCTTCAATGGCTGTTACAAAACAGTGAAAATCAAAGAGGCGAACGCTTCTTGGTAATGGATTCCAAGATTCAATGGTGCGTGGAAAGAAACTGAGTTTGAACGTGCTAGTATGTGTTTAGAAAGGCGTCAAGTTATGTTCGTGGTGGCTGTTGGTAGATCTTTCTGGAGCAGAACTGCAGTGAATCGATGAGAGCGTGAATGAGGCATTGATTATGCAATGCAAGAGTTTTATTCATTCGGTGCCCGACTTAATATTTATCGGGAAAAGGTTGGTTCATGAGAATATCCGATTGGGAGCCGAGAGTCGAAGTTTCATACATTTGTATAAGCGTTGCTCACTTCTTTTTACATGTAGCCTGCAAGGTAAGAGGTTTATCCAGCCTGCTACTTTTGAGTTATTGCCGATAGCACGGAGCTCTTCTATTTGAAGGAATCTGATGATCACCTGTTGCTCCAATCCTCATTCACCCAGGCCACGCAGCAACTCTGAACAATGCCGCCGGCCCCATGCCAAGCGTCTACGCCAGGTCATGGCGTAAAAATCTTCGCATATATATGCGCCAAATGCACTTTTCTATTCATTGCGAACAAAGTGCGCTTCTGGCTTTCGATTGTGATTCTTTTTCGAATATGGTCAGTGACTACTTCTTCATTTCATCGGTGATTTTGTAAATTGGAATCTTAATGCAGATAAAACGACAATTGCAAAAGGGATGAAGGTTTACGACCAGACCTGGTGGTTGTTATTTTAAAATACATGCAATCCTGTTCGTAAGCAAAACTTTTAGAACTACTTCACTCAGTCGCGCTAAACTAATTTCAACTCCCGCCTTTGTAACAAACACAATAAATTCTACTCTAGCACCACCGTTGTATTTCAATGGCTATTGCTTCGGATACGGAGCTTGAGGATGATATATCGAATCCAGACTGCAGCCGCATATTTTGATGGCGTTTGAGTTCAAAAAATCAGGCGTCACTAATTACTTTATGCGTGGAGATTACGATAGCGTAAACTTCCGCTTCGCCTGCTTCTCCTCCGCCACTGCTCCTCCGCGCATAGGCTGAGCCTCCGCCGCCGCCCATAATCCATCTTAAACTACATCGATGGTCGACTTCTCCGTTTGCGCTTATTTTCCACGACGGTACAGACACAAGTCATTACTTGCAGCTCGAATTAATACCTGATATTCGAATCTCCTTGGACACGCAAACTTCAACGAAGCCTGCATCAAAAATGCCGCCCTGCCTGCGACCGCGCTCAGCCATATCACTTGACCAGCCCACCTGTCAAATCAGCGTTGTCATTTAGTCTCACGACTTTGCACACCACCTCGATGAATCAGCGCACTTATGACACACGACGTCTGGTGTCACCCGGTTTTTCTTCTGCGATGAGGCTTTTAATCCAGCCGCAATTACCAGGCCAGGTTCTTTGCCGTGTGATTGCCGCGTAAAGAATCTTAACTGCTCGAAAGTAATCCAGACGCCTCCACTAGTTGCATCACTGATAGCCCTGTAGTGTTTTGAAATTTTAAGCATCACATATCACAATCTGCTGTGTTAACGCCGTTTCAAATTTGACAAACCCGCCGCAGTGGCTAAGTGGTTACGGCGCTCGGCTGCTGAGCCGAAAGACGCGGGTTCGATCCCGGCCGCGGCGGTGGAATTTCGATGGAGGCGAAATTCTAGAGGAACGTGTTCTGTGCGATGTCAGTGCACGTTAAAGAACCCCAGGTGGTCGAAATATCCGGAGCCCTTCACTATAGCGTCCCTCATAGCCTGAGTTGCTTCGAGACGTTAAACCCCAATAAACCAAACAAAATTTCACTAGCCTGTCTTCAATATAATGGAATATTCTGACTGCAGTAAAACTGCATCAATGCTTCTAACAGAAACGTGACTTATCCTTATTTCACATGCCCTCTGAAGCGAAAGGCCTTACCTTCACCATGGCAGCACTAGGAGGTGCCGGTTTCATTGTCAAAAGTATGGGCAGACAGTTTTTTGCGACGTAATTTGCGAGGCGGCCAACAGACGTTGCAACCAAGCCTGCTGCAAGAGACAAGGTCAAGCTTTCTTTGCACTGGACACATTCTCGGCTGAAATCCAGAATCCAACCCGCAGCGGTCACTAGGTATAGCGCGTTAGGCTGGTAATCCCGGCCACAAAGGCTGCATTTGGCTAAGACGAAATGCAAAACACGCGCTTGCGCTCTTTGACATCAGGGCACTGTAAGCAAAAAGGGTTGACAGAAATTAATCTGGAACCTTCTCCTAAGGCGTTTCTTATGCGCAAGTGGAACTGCGCGACGTCAAACCAACTTCTAATATAATATATTACCGGAAGGGCTCGAATAATTCGCCTCAAGTTTTCTCCACTGTGCACTGAAATCTTGACGTTAGGCAGAAAACTCATAAACTTTCTTGCTCGAATAAAATTAACCGCAAGGTAATGAACGTCGCAGTGAGAAAAAGTTGCCTGTAAACGAACGAAAGTTTGTACCTCCATCTTCAAGCGTACCTGCATTTTGAACAAAACTTACTCAAGCTTTGTAACATTCCTCTGAATTATCCGAAAATATTTTCAAGAGCCGCATTTGAACTATCCTTTGCTGCTTGTCACAAGGAGTATATTTCTCACATTTTTTTTTCTTAGTACCGTTTATAAAACATACTATACTTCGGAACCTCCAGGTAATTCCTGGATACGGGCATCTAAGATATACGAAGACAGGTCGTTATTAGCAAACACGATGACATGACATAAAGGATATGGGGGCACGATGAAGAAAGCATTCTTCAGCGCCGGTTTCAGAGCCATATTCACGCGCAAGCTCTTACACATACAGCGTACGCTTAATGTTCGCTCTTCACTCAAATAAAGCTTGATCCTAAGTGTCGCTTCGCGCAATGAAAGTTGTCATTTATCGATAGAGTGAATATACTAGGGTAAAAACTAAGCGCAGAGAGGCTACATACCTACACAATCAATTTCCTGAATTGTTTAGCGACTCGCGTCACTGGACTACGATATCAGAAACTGTCTCATTTATTCCGTGCCGATCATGCTCTTTTGAAGCGAAAAGCTTCACTAGGCTAGTCAACATCGCGCTTCGCGTGAGCCGGAGGCCAGATTAGCCACTTCTGCGCGTGCGCGAAACCGAGCGACGCCACGCACGGCGCAGGTGGCCGCCGCCGCCGCCGCTGACTCCGTCGCCTGACCTTTCGCCACCGCCGCGCGCTACTGCGCATGTGCGCCGCCGCTTCTCCTCCTAGCCACCGTTTGACCTTTCGCCGCAGCCTTGCGCAGTGCGCATTTGAAGGAGGTGTGTTTAAGGCGAGCTTGCCCATAGAACAGGCGCAGACACTCGCCATCGAAGGAGAAGAAGCAACAGTCGGACGGCGCAGAAACACCGATCCAAAAGTGGTAGCTTCGGAGATGGCTGAAAAGCAGCGAGAGCTTTTCGCTTCGAGATATCCAGGCTTAACCTTAGCTACGTCACAGCCAAATTTTTTCACTAGTCGCTAAATCATTTTTCTGGAGTGACATGTATTAGCATGCCACAATATTTATTTGGTAATGTTGAGTTTGGCGCTTTCTTTGATTTTTGCACTGGCACCGCCTTCCATAAGTCGTCCGGTGAATTGCGCACCCTGTTCGTTTTTGCAATTCGCCACTCACGTCTTTTGTAATACCCTCTTTTGTTTTGGCATCATATATAACTGTGGATTTCTTTTTGATTCGAGAAATTTCTGCCTTCGGATTTGTTTGTATAGCTAGAGTAACATCGCATTTGTTTAGGCATTTTCTTTGGTTGTCGCTTCTGATGTGTCGGTATTTTGTACTACTACTTACCTCTGAATGCTTTTTGGGATCCGCGGTAAAGAAAATGAAAACGAAATATAGCGATAGCATCAAAATAATCTATGCGATCTCATTTCTCCACTGGCACACGGACAAAAATATTGCAGTTTGCTAACGATATAAAAACACGTCTTTCTCTTTACTTGAAAAAATGTTTGACTTCTGCTATATGCTGTATGTTCAACCGCTTCTTTGGCCCCTTAATGCTCGTGATATTCAGATTAAAGGTGTATATATATATATATATATATATATATATATATATATATATATATTGTATTCAGTAGGGGTTCCAATGGCCCAGTTTACTAGTTTAGGTACAGTATTACGACAAACGCGACTGTTCTTTTAACGTTTATTTGCCAACAGTTTCGGGAATGGTATTCCCTTCGTCAGGGCAGGCTTACAATGAATCCGTTTCGTCAATATAAGGACACAGAACAAGCGAGGAGGTATAATCTCCGCCCTCTAAACAAACTTGAGAATGAGGGCAGGGGACCGTCCCTTACGAAAATGGCAGATATGGGCCAGATATATTTTATATATGGCTGTATATACTCATATATGGGATCATATAAAGTTAAATAGGTCCATATATGCTCGTATATACGGCCAGATATGACCATAGGAAACCTGATATGCCGCTATATACTACTATATATGGGCGTATAAGACCACAAATACGGGCAGATACGGCCATAAGGTACCTTATATAGTGCCATATACTGTTATATATAGTCGTATTTGCGTCCTTATATAGATGCTCTTTCTTTATATGGGGACCTTCAAATCCTTATACGGAAACAATCTCGCAGATATGGAACATATCCTACCTCATATATGGGATGCTTGTGCCATATACTTCCGAACTTAAATAATTAGCTTTGTGTCAAACATGATATTGTTGGTCAATTAAGATGGTGAAACACACCGCACAACAAGGTACTAAGCTTTGTATGATTGAGGCTTCAATCAAGTTAGACTGCTATTACATAGCGGTGTTTAATTAAGGTGAATTAAAGTACAGTGATATAAATCACCTTCAACTTTTCTATGATTTAAATGCACTTATACATGCATATACGCGCTTTATATCTTGGGTGGACTTCGAACCTTCCTGACGAACTGAACCTTCCTGACTGGGTCTAAATAAGTGGATTACAAGTCCAGCGAGTTGGTTGCGATCGAAATCATAGTTTTTAGGAACATAGATAGATTATAGAGTCCCGAACGTACAACAACCGCTTGGGGATCGAACTCAGCCCCTTCGCAAACGTGATGAATACTCAAACCATCAAGCCGGTGGTGCTGTGTACGTTCCTTCTTTGGGCGCTGTTCCCCAAAACTATGTCGTTCTGAAGGACTGGGAAATCTGCATTAATTGTTTGCGGTAATGCCGTACAACAAACGTTTGCAAAACCGCTGCAGCATACAGCCATTTCTTGTCCAGGAGCGTAAATAACACATCGCTCCTTGCGGCACAGGGATGAAGATTAAAACGCTCTAGTATAATTATCAGAGAAAAAATACAAAATGTTTGTAAATTCATCTATCTAGAGGTGCCAGCAAAACGTTTACAATGCAGACGAGAAAAACTCCACACCTACACGCAAATCTTTTACCTATCGCCTTTTCCGCGCCACCGAGTCTCCGTGGTGTACTGACCAAGCTCGCCATTCTACTCCGACTGTTGTGCCAAGCTGAACAGTTTGTAAAAAATCTTCTGCAAATAGTTCTTGATACTATGCGCGTTGGTCTGTTTCTTTTCGCCTCAACTTTTTCTTCCCTTGATAATCCAACCTCCCCTGCCGGCCGATATTCAGATGCCAGTTCTGAGACCGACCGTCACGGGAACGCAAGACATCCCTTATTTGCGTAATAAATGAGTCGCCGCTGTGTCCACGGTCAGCCACCACTCACGGCAAAATGTTCCTTACCCTACTGAGCGAGAGATGGCGTTGCTGAGGCGGTGAAAAAGCAGACCTTCGAGACCCGCCCAGAATAGCAGAAAAGCGACACATTGCCGCCTTCGGCGGTGCTCAGAAGGTAGCTGGAGGGTGGGTAGTCCAGGTCCGTGTCACTTTCCCCCTTTCTTTCGCTCCGAAAGGCACGCCGAGGGTACCGAGGGAACCAGAGCTTTGCAGAGGGGCGTTGCAAGCGCGAGTGAAAAGCACCATAGCACCGTCTCCCGCGACTCCCCACAATTGACCGGACAGACCTGTCACCCCTCCCATTGAGAAGTTGCGCGTAACACGCTTTCTCTTGAAAAAAAACAGTTCCGCACATACTTTGCACGTGTTGGACTAGCTGGAAATCTGTTTGCGCTGACGCTTGCTTTTTCCTTCGTGCTAGAACGCTGACGAGATTAAGAGGATTAGGAAAATGTACAAGGGCGATAGAAAATAATGTGAACAGCATGTTGCCTACGCACTGCGAAATTGGAATTCATGTCTGTAGCGTACTTGCGTTCGAATTAGGCGCCGCGCTGTTCGCATTTCTTTCTATCGCGACAGTACCCTCTTAGGTGCAGGTTCCAAGAAAGAGTGGTCAGCGATTTTTTTTTCTGCGCCGAACCTGAAAAAAAAAAAGAGAGAACTGACAGTGCATCAGGTCCACTTCGTGGAGCAGATTGCTGACGAAACCGCCGTTACCGTTGCGGCGAAATGTGTGTCGCAAGTAATTGGCAAGTTCATTTAAGACGTGTAATTCGAGCCTAATACCTTTTTTTTGTGGCCGGGACATTTTCGCAAAATACTTAATTTTTTTTGGGTAGCTGAGCAACTTTTTTTGCCAAATAGTTGGAATTTCTTTACGTTTTTCGCTGAATAATAACGAGTATGTGTTTATTTGGACGTAAAATGAAAATATTCGAGGCTGAAAAGAAAAACGAAAATACGCGCGAAATGCGCTTACCAGCTGCTCGCTTACGGCTAACCGAAAAAATGCTATAGTTTGGTCGATCACTACGCAGTGGTAGGTACATTAAATTTAATGCCGATTGCAGCGCACGTGCATTCCCAAAACAATTTATTTGCAAAGCCATCTCTTATATTCAAATGCTCACTCATGTGCAAGCTAATATCTTTACTACTTTTACTTTGAGACATTTTTTACATCTAGCAAAATAACTTCGGAAATTGAGCCGGGCGTCACACAAAGGAACAATGAGGCGATCATTGACCTTGCCTCACACGCGTCTGCCTAACGCAGCTGTTGATGTCAGCCTCCAAAATATTTGTTTGCATTACCTTACCGGCGGAGGGCTTTAATGGCAAAAAAAAAATAGTTTCGTTAGCGCGAGCTCTACGACTAAACACTGCATGCTTAGTAAATTACAATGAAAGTTCGTCAGAAATAATATACACGCGCAACATACCAAACCAATTTAGCAAGAGAAAACCGCCTACTTCAGCTTGCGCAAAGAAGTTATCCAGGCTTGCCGTCTCTCGTTCTCAATCATTTCACAGACAGCAATT
Organism: Amblyomma mixtum; assembly: GCF_055824585.1. NCBI lineage: Eukaryota > Metazoa > Arthropoda > Arachnida > Ixodida > Ixodidae > Amblyomma > Amblyomma mixtum. The sequence goes on from NC_143021.1 coordinate 185,575,910, forward strand.
CCGGGGAAAACCTATTCTTGAATGGGAAAAAGTGCATGAACGTATTTTTTTTTTTTGTACACTCGAAGATTTCATCAGACATGGCAGTTGCGCGAAACACACAAGACAGGTTACTGATTTTATTCAAAATGCAAAGCACATATTTAAAGGAAGCAAATAGAATGCACTAGAATGGAAAATAGAATGGAAGATTTCACTACACCAACTTCCCGTCGACATAATTGCATTGTTTTTTTTTGTCTTGCTATTAATGTTTTTGTTATCGCTCGATGCGAGCGATGGAAAAGTTCTGCAAGATTTTGCTACACATCGATAAGATTCACCATTACCTCCAAAATTTCCTTGGCAGGTGGTGACAAATTTTGAATATTGAATTTTTTTTCCAGGAATGTGGGACATATGTCCAGGAAATCTATAGAGTTGCACGGGCTGCTCTTGGCCGTTGATGTTGTGAGAACTGTTTTGGCAGCACCCGAGACAACAATACGTTTCTCCACTCTCTCAACGTAGCGGCATTCCAGTCATGACTCACAACGAGCGGCAACCCCTCTTTTGTGCACCCACGAGCAGGAAGGCACGTGTTCACAATGAAAGAAAGAGTGTCAGCAGCGCGAGCAGCACGCGGGTACCAGTCGAGGCGTTGCTGACTCCATGCGCTCCGCCGGCGACGTGCCCACACAGAATTTCGGAAATGACCAGCAGGCATAAAAAAAGTGCAATATAATCGCTGTTTTACATTCCGGATACATTACAAGTCCGGATAGCGAAGCTGGTTGACTTGCTTTAGCATTGTAGTGAATTAAAACGAGGACGCAGGGATTATATTGCAGTTTTTCGTGCCTCACTCATTGACGTCCCACTCATAGTTAAGTTATTGAAATTTAAACAGCAAGAGAAAAAATCGATAACAAATTATTTAGCAGTTGTAGGAACACCACGTGGTACTCCATGTATAATAATGCCTCATGCATGCAAAGAAGAAAACACGCATCCAAAAGTTAGGTGTCCATACTCCTTTAAGTGCCCTTACAGTTTGAAGAACAGGTGTCTAATTGACTCATATAATGAAATCAACCGCATACCTAACATGGTCGGCTGGAATTGCGAAAAAAGCATCGTTACTATACACAGACAATGGTAGTGCTATATACTGGATGTCTTCAGGATGAACACTGCTTTGCTTTATGTAGATGTATCCCGCTCAGAGAAGCATGGGTGTAAGGAAACAAAAAGTCTAAGCATTTCTTGCTGAGTATGTTACAGGACTTTTGTGTTAGGTATTTACTCAGGGCTTAGGGGACAGCAATTAGGGACAGCAAAGGAATTTTGCCGTGGTGTATCGCATTGTGATGGTAAACTTCAGGAAGGGTTTAGCGATAGGACATGCAATAAATTACTTTACAAAATGTAATGCACTTTCTAGTTTTCTTTCTATTGATCCAGAAAAAGGTTTTACATGGCGGGAATTCACCAATATCAATATAAGAATTTTAAACCGCTCTATGCAACGTGATAAAAATCAATACAGAAAAACTTATAAGCGAAACATCGTGAAAAACTACGTAAGCACACACAGAAAAACGACATCGTACCCACAACGCGCACGCACGCATGTAAAAAAAACTGCCCTAACCCGCTGAACCACACAGATGTATAAAAAACCGTAGTCTGAAACTACACATGCCCGCTCCAAGAACGCCCCAAAAAACCTTCTCTTTACACAAAGAAACAAAGCAACTCCTAGGACTCCTACCAGTGATGGCTCATTGAAAACACCCCAGACTATGTAAATCCGTTCCCATTTTGCTCTCATGAATTTAGTTCCAAAATAGACTCTGTCTCCATAGAAAGAGATGAAATTTTATCTTCGATATATAAACACAGCAGCAGGTTGAGCCACCCATAATTAGCGAAGTTTGTTTTCGCTTTCGGAAGGAATATCTTGGCGCTCTCCTAGCTGACTGCAAACTGAACGAGAGAGCGACGTCCACCTCCCCCCCCTCCCCCTCCCTCTTCCCTGTTACCCAGATGACGTCACTCGTGCTCGCCAAACTGCAGCGCATGGAGCCTATACCTAACTTCGACACCACAGCTGTCGTTCGGCTATTAAAACCCTATTCGAAACACCATGTGAAAAAAAAAATCCAATGTAAATTATTTACTGGTCACATGTTAACAGTTAAGCCCACTTTGTTCCGTCTACAGCAAGGCAAGCGAACAGCGCATGGGAACAAAACAAAATATTTTGCCTCTCTACTTTAGCTGTCGTGCAGAACTAGCCTGATTCCTGTGTCTGGGTGAAGGGTCTACCGAAGTATATATTTTTAAACTGGCTGCAAGTGAACACCTCTCTGCAATGTAGAAAAAGAAGGCGATATGCGTGTTCGCGTTTCATTCCGGCTGGATTGTACATCCGATCCTACTTATAATGAACCTGACGCTCACGCTCATTATGTTTGCTTCTTAGTATGATGACTCCCCATATTACCGCAAAAAATACTAAATCAGAGAAAGGTAGCTTTTGTGTCTTGAATTGAAGTCCATTGTGCACGCAACCAGAACATATCACGGCGCTTTCCGAGCTCTCCAGCGCCGTCATGAGCTGCTTCGATGAGACCCTTGCTTTCGACGAATAAGCGCTAGCCCGCATCGTTCGCGTATGTGGTCTCGGCTTTTGTGGAGTGTGAATACACAAGTTTTGGCGAATGCAAATTTTCACAAGTGAAGTTTTGGAAACTGTAACCCTTAGCGGAGGATTGCTGATATCGCAGGACGAATAGAACGAGCGGGAAGCGCCGGTGTCACCCGGCATGCCGAGCATTGCTTTAGGGAGCCGTCAACAGTCGACCACTGGCGCCGCTCGTGGATAACAAATGAGATCCTTTTCGTTGATGCGATCAATCGTCGAACATGCTTCTGGATAAAGCAGTTCAGCACCGAGTATTTGTGGTATGGAAGAAAGCGGATCTGCCACGACCGAGAAGCGCCAGTTCTCCGGCTATCAAGTGTTTCGTCGCAATCATCCGGTCTTCTTGCAGTGATCATGCTGTGTAAACAAGTATAGTTACAATCCGCGCATCAGAAAGAGAATATTTAACATAGCTTGCCTTTTATGCCATACAAACGATCACAGGCAACGGTGGTACTGCAGTGCAGTCGACATTTGTGTATTCCCGCTGAAATTTCACGCACACCCTGTAAATGCTGAATGACGAGTCATTAACTTGAAGCACTAAATTAGCGACAACGCAAGGAGTGTGCTAAACAAAGAGGAGAAGAAACAAGTCAGCAGCAGATGTCGAAATCAAGAGGGCCGAAGCAGTTGCGGGACGCGGCTCTGAGGCAAGATAACGGCCACCGCCAATGACAGGGGCGGTCTCTGTTCGCATTTCGTAAGCATTTGAAACCGTCGAATGTCGGCCGGACACCGAAGAGCCTCTGAGTGCTCAACTTTCCGCTAAGATATCTTTTTCCCATTTTCCGCAAAGCTCTGTCGACTCGAGTGGCGATCGGTTCGACGGGATTTCAAGCAGCCGTGTAGCACGCATTGGGCATGGCAAGGAAAATACTAGCGATAACGTCAAGGGGAGCGATTAGAGTATTACTGAACAAACTGGTGTCATCCATATCTTAGCACTAACAAAATGCGGAAAAATGAGCTTAGGGTGGCCAAGTAACGAGCCGAACAAAGGTCGGCGTTTAGAGTGGCAGAGTGGACTCCAAGGGCAGCGAGTCACAGTCAAGGCTTATGGAATGTCTGATGAGCAGATGTGAAAAAAAACAAGGGTAGCCTCACCCTGCCCCACTGAATTCAACAGCAGCTAATCGGTGGTCGATGGGAGGGTTCTTTGTCTTGTAAAATTGATCACGGATGACGATGATGGCGATCCCCGTCCTCAACTTTGGAGTGAAAAGCGACCCTCAGATCAGGCAATTCGGTTCTTATAGCCGTTGCAGCCTTCTGCTTCTCTTTAAAGAACTACAACATGTTGTTGTGTGCTGCAATGGAGTACAGCGCACACAAATCCCCCCCCCTCAAAAAAAAAAAAATTCCGACCCAATCCGTGCAATAATGCATGCAAAACAGTATATACCAGCGATCTAATTTTTCCAATGAAGTATGCTAACTGCTGTTCCCTGGTAGAAGGCATTTGTTGCTGATTTTTGTGTGTTCATGACGACGAGCACTAGAAGAAGCTGAAAAGTGTTTTGTTTCATTCTAGGCAAGAGAAATCGAAGAAACATCACGAGGTGCACCTGGTCATCACACCAGGGAAAAGTTTGGCGCCCTTGGTCACTCTAGTCAGGTCGTAATCACGTCGATTTAACCGGACATTGAAGATACCTCAGAACGCCGTCGTTTTTTGAAAAATTCAGGCAAAGATAACGCACTAACACAATGACTGCCTGTGTTTTCACAAAAACAAGCACTTAAGCCTCAACAAGTAATTAGAATTTTAAGAGGTTTGTTAGGAAATTAACGGTGATAATTCCACCACACTATACGGCCGCTTGGCCGAATAACTTGCATACAGAAACCGCTGTGGTGTACCGCTAATCATTTCTTAATATAAATTGTGAAACCGCACCTTCACAACATCATTTATGTGTGCAAAAAACACATGAAACCTATTTGTCCAAAACGGAAATTGCCGTTTGACTAGCTACATATTTGATAGAGAAGGCGCGCCGTTACCTTTGATAACCAGCTGAAACTTTCCCGTAATCTACCCTGTCCTAAAGCAACAAACATGTAAAATGACGTGATTATGTGCCACAACGGGCAGCTAGTATAGGCATTCAAGAAGAGAAGACCGCTCACGCATGGGGTGCCGAATCTGCGGAACAAGCAGATGCTAAATCTGCGAGCGAATGCAAACGTCAAGCTGCGCATCGTATCAATCTCTAGGAAAGGCGATTGGGACCTTTGTGATGTATCTGACGTGATGTATGGTCGAATTCATTGCGCAGTGTCCAGCACAAGGAGCAGAGAGCTAGCGATTTTCGAAATTCGCTTTAACAATCACTTCGAATATAACAGGTTTCAATCAAGCCACTCTTTGGTTTATGTAGATAGGACGAAATATTTATTCGGTTCAGTTTACATAATACGTCCTCCAGAGTGATCCGAAAACACGACGCAGCAGGGGTATCGTTAGTTATATTTATTTTGATAAAGATACACGCGATATAAAGCCCCATCTCGATGGACACTTCCAAGGCATACACGCGAAGCGCCTGCGCGCCCAGCACGCACCGCGACGGGCGTCGAAAAGTGGCATGAACCTCCATGCTCCTGGTGCTGGCTCGCTCTCCCTCGGGAGCCGACTGAAAAAAATGTCAAGCCGTGAACAAGAGATGGTTGGGGAGCTGCAAGGATTCCAAGAAAATTTAGGGGAGGAGAGCTTCAAGCCATGAAGAAAAAGAGTCCCCGACAGCCCCCGCGGTCCTCCCATTGTTGTAAACCGGACCCCGCTTCTGACGCGCGCGCGAGCGCCCGTGCGCAGGTGCCTGCCGATATCTGACATGCACAGATATGCACAGATATCTGCTAAGGAAGGCATTGGTGGCGCCACCCTTGACTGTCGTCTGTTGCACAGAGCTAGAAGCCGGACTCTGCAGTGTGCTACGCACTTTCGTGCCGGGCGAGCAATTTCCGGTTATACCCGTTGTTGCATCCACTTGTTTTTCCTTTGAAATCATGGTACAGCGCCACACTTGTGCGTTTTGAGGAAGAAGACACTTTTGGCGTCGTGAAAATGACCTGCGCCAAGCATGCATGGGATGATGAGCCATCGGAAGGATCCAGGGTGCAAGTGAGCGGGAAATACCAAGGTTTCTGTGAACCTGCAATCATCAATATTTCAGGTAAGCGTGAACAACCATTTACTGTTTTTCCCGTATTGCTTTGTTGGTTACCTTTGTCAATGCCGTCGGCAGTTTTCGATGATAGGGCTATAAATTAAGCTAAATGCTATCATAATGCATGATTTATTTCTATGTGCAGTCGGAGAGTAATCTCTCATTTTTCAGTAGCTAAATTTTTACCGCCACCGAGTTGCGTTCCTGCCAGCGGTAGTTCAAGTGCATGATATGAATTGTGTAACGCAAAAAATATAGACTAACCTCGCTAAGCACATTGCGGGGCTAGTTAGGGATGTATTTTCTAAGTAACGAGACGTAGACCACAACCTGTCATGGATTCTGTCATATGCACGTATCATTGTCGTAAGTAATAGTGCTAATTCTATTTTAACACGGGATCAGCATTGCTGCGTTCTGCGTATCCAATTAGGCTACAATGGCCCCTTTACATTTGCCACAAGGCTTGCGCTCTACAGCTAAGCAGGAGCAGTGGAATGAAGAGCTGGTACGCGTTTTATTTCGGGTGGTTAGTGCGAACGAACGTGTTTCAGAAACAATTGGCGTATACCTGTTTCCGTTCGCGGTTGTGCCAGGAAACTTTAATGTTAAAGCCCCCAAAAAAAAGCATGAGGCTAAGCTTTTAAAGGGGCATCGCGATGATATATTAAATTATTAATTAAAATAATATAAATAATATAAAATAAATAAAAATAATATTATTAAATAGATTCATCATGCGTTCCAGAGACCAGAGCAAAAAGAATTATTGAAATCGGAGCATGCAAGCGAAAGTTATTCCACTCTAAAAATTCGAAATGAAAAGCTGAGACGAAAACGCATTTCCCTCTCCCATTTCACTCACCCAGTACCGAGATTGGGCGCTACAAATCAGAACCGCGCCTAGCGCCCACGCAGCGGAAGCGTGCATGCAGTTGTTGCTTTGTCGGGGCTGTAGACAGCCGCGCATTTTGACGGCGTCTTCCCCCCGTGTACGCGACACCGTACTAAGGGCAGGGGGGACTAACGACAAAGGAAACTTCCCGAAGTTTCTTTTTTAGTCGGACTCTAAGGCTGTCAGCGGTAGCCCCCCTCCCCCCCAAACTCGAATCCCGTCTCCTGTCCCGCCTTTCTCTTCACATTTTGGGCAAGGTGTATCGACTGGCTTTTTTTTTCGCTGCCGTCTTGGTATGGTCACGGCCGGTCTCGACGCGCGCGCTTTCTGGTCTGAGCCAACGTTTTTTGAACAGCGCTGGCCGCCATGAAGGTTTGAAGCGGAATGGAAAGTGTCGCCCCTAGCTGCATTCTTGTTAGTTTTCGTTCGCTTTCCCTGCTTCTTTCCAGTTTTTGTGGCATGCGAAAAAGCTTTCAGTACTCAGAGACATAATATTTTGGATTCATTTCACAAGTATGAAGGAACAATATGCAAACTGGACGCCCAATCAATGAGAAAGGCAGCGCTCTATCTAGATGCCACCTCATTTCCGCTGCCGCAAATGGCCGCCGCGTTGCGACACCATCGGCTCGAAACAAGCATTTCTAGCGAAGATTAAAATATCAAATATTATGATTTCGGTGATCTCATTGCGCGTTCAGGACTCACAATGTCCCTTACTCTGCATACAAAGATTAAAGAACCCATGCTTTATGTACGTCGCAGGGCACCTTTAATATCCCACAATGGATTTTACGGTAGGGTGTCTCGGATTCAGTGCATAATTCTTCAACTTATGCTACTGTGGCCATGTGCACAAGTTCTGCGCAGATTTATATCATGATCGCTCTAAATTATCTCCCACGCAGCCTACACAACGGCCCTGCCGACCAAAAAGGGGCGGGAGCTCTCCGGAAAGCTGCTGTTGCTGGCCGTGGGCACTAAACTCAGCGAAATAAGGAGCGAGAAAGAAAAGCATCGACGATAAGAAGCATACAGAACTATAGAACCACAAGAGCATTAAATGTACCCCAATAAAATTTCCTGCGCAATTTCTATGTGGTAATTGTGTTACTTGTGTTACCTATGCTATATGATTATCAGGAGCTTTAGAGCAGCATAAAACCGAGTGGTTTTTCAATTTAAAGCAGCACTTCGAGATATGTATTGGATGACATTTTTTAACGTTTACAGATTTTTATTTTACAAAGTGCGAGAGATGTCGGTTTGGTCAGTGAAGGTGGACCGTACAGCAAGACGGGCATTATGTGCGTAATAGAGCTCAATAATCTGAAAAATGATTAATTATATTTAACTAATCAGCTTTCATAATTTTGATTTTGGGGCGTAAGTCTGTATCGCGAAAATGAAGGCCGTCAGTAAAAAAAGATAACCTTAGCTTTTAAATTTTCGTAATCGTTAATGTGGTTCGAAATACTGAACATACACACTTGCAAGCTCAATGAATTGCCTTGTCCGCTTCGGATATTCATAAACGCGTCGCTGCGCGTCGTATCGTCGCCGAATTCAAAGAAACTTTTTCTACATCACAAAATACACAAACGGTGTCCGTGTTTGATGCATAAAAAAAGTGACCGAAAGTTTTATGCATTTTCAATGCGGGTAAACCAACTCAGCGAGCTTTGAAATGCGCAAAATCTGGCACTCGATATTTCAAACCCCTATACCAATTAAAAAGAAAGTTAGAAACTGGGCTCACCTTTTACGATGACGGCCTTTAATTTGGCAACATAATATTGCCCCTTAGAATCAAAATCAAAGGTTCATTAGTTAATGTTAGTTAATTAATCGTCTATTAAATCAGGTTTATCGCTTACATAATGTTAACCATCCTGTATAACCCCCCTACACAGCACCAACGTATCTCTCAAAGTTTTAAAATAAAAATCTGCGTCAAAAGTTTAAGCTGTATTACATATACGAAGTAGTAGCGGTAAGGACGTACTGCACAGTCGCTTACGTCTGCATGTGGCGATAACGGCATATGTATGACAGCATTCTGCAATGGTTGTAGCTAATTTCATTACATATTTTGTTTGGCCGCCCTCCATCACTGTTTGGAGACGCCACGCCCCAGGCTCACTCTTTATTGGCTAATGTGATAGAAGGCCGCGTCGTTGTTGCAGGCAGTCACTGAGAGCGAGCAGTACAGAACTCGAATGAGAAAAGTTTTACTGGCTGTGATGCTGGTGTTGTTCTAAAGTAGCAGCCTGCAACATTGGAGAAGGGGAGCCTAGGTGCTTGCAGAGATTGCAGATGAAGCGCGCCGCAAATCGTTGGATTTCTTCAATTTGTTTTTTGTACCGTCTCCTTCGGTAGATCTCGCCGTATGAGGGCACATATACATAGGCTGCCATTTATTATATATTTCCATATGAAAGCTTATAAGGTTTTAATAAGGGAGTAATCACTCATTTTCATTCCGCCAAGCAGTCACACGGCTACAAAGGGACCCGACACAGCTTCCACAGAAACTTTTGCTGTTTCGTACAAAGATTCGTCCTGGTCTGGGGACATGGTGTATGACTGTGCTTGGATGGATGCGAATAAGTAATTAATAACTTAATGGAAGTCTGCTCCGCCTTAGGGGAAATTTCCCTTCAACATTTAACCAAAAGTATATAAGGTTATGTGCATATCTGTCAGTATATGTTCGTATATAGAACCAGCTCCATATATAAGCTCCAACCAAATATGGACATATACAGATTTATCTATATTTGGCCATATATAGCCCATATACGTATATTCATCCATATATGACTGTTCGCAGATATGGCTATATACGGATTTGGCCGTATCTGGGTATATAAAGACCATATATAGAAATCCCATATATGGGCTCCATCAGATATGGTCATATAAGGATAGGACATATCTGGCTATATAAGGACCATATATACATATATTTCCATATATAAGTTCAATCCATATATGAATATATAGGGAATTGGGCATATCAGACCATATATGCCAGATATATCCATATATGAGTTCAATCATGATATGGATATATAGGGAATTGGGCATATCAGGCCATATATGCAAGATATATCCTTATATGAGTTCAATCATGATATGAATATATAGGGAATTGGGCATATCAGGCCATATATGCCAGATATATTCATATATTGTCATATATGAGTTCAGTCATGATATGGATATATAGGGAATTGGGCATATCAGGACATATACGACCATATATACATATATTTTCTTATATGAGTTCTATTCAGATAATGGTATATAGGGAATTGGGCATATCAGGCTATATATGCCCATATATTCATATAAGACCTTATATGCCCAATTCCCTATTTGTTCATATCTGGATTTTTTCATATCAAACCAGATATGACATTTCCGTACGGGGTATAATAGGCAGCACGACAAGTCTCAAACGGGCCGCGGCTGAACAACAACCAGAAAAAACAAACGGGGAGGTGGAAATGGTAAAGTAGTAGCAAAGAACGAGCCTGAACAGCACAGCGATAGAAGGGGCAAAAGAGCGTTAGACCCGGCTCTCGGCGCACACGGAAGCCGCTACCCCCCCCCCCCCCCGCCCCCCCTTCCAAATACGCGCACACCCCCGCAAGACGCCGCCGGGTCCGAGCGGGCGGCCCGTATCAGGTATCCTGAGACGCTTGCAAGGGACGCGTTCGAGAGACGGCCAACACACACTTGTTAACCGCTGCAACGGCAACTTGCGACTGTGCCCTCTGTGTATTTTTGCTTCATTTCGTCGCTTTGCTCTGCTGTCGGGCCTTTCTACCAGACAATCTGGCGCCCCTTTTCCCATAAATATACTAGGCGGTCCAAAACCGTGTCCCGCAGTGAGCTTCCCGTGAAAAAACAGCGTCCGTCGGGTAAAATACTGAGCTAGCCCGAGCGCGTAATGGGAAGGCAAAGATGAATTTGGGGGGAACAAAACAAAAGAAGGGAAGAGCAGAAAAAAAATAGCTCTAGAAATGTTTAAAGAAAATGTAACACAGAAAATGTTAACGCACACACAGGAAGAGAAAAGAGAAAAAGAAAAACTTCTGATTAAATGTGGCGCCAGACAAGTATGACATGGTGAGAGCACTTTGATAAAGTTGGGCGCAGTGCATGTGGTTTCGAGATTTGCATGCACACGCAGGTTAAATCATTCTGAGATTATCGAGTTGAGTCGATGTTGGTGTAAGTAAATAACAAATGACAAGAAATATGTAGAAAAATGAAAATAAGAATGGCACGGAGAATAAAAAATTGAGCACAAGAAGTTATACAAAGGTTAACAAATTAAAAATAATATAATACATGTGTGCGGAAAACGCGAAAGGTCTGCGGCCCGCGGAGCTGCCGCGTGGTCCCAATGGTCTAGGTGATATATCAAAGGTGTCTATTTGGAATGGAACGTGGATGCTGGCAGGAGGTTGGACAAAAAAGTACTCAGCAAATAAACTGCCAGATTCCCGGCCATTTCAAAGTGTGTCTGCAGTTGTCAAGAAAAAACAAGTTCAGGCGTATTCTGATAATAACGCTGTCCAAGGCCTATGACCTTCGGAATTTCCTACGTTGGCTCCTTTAAGCAGGAAAGTCTCCCGGGAGTAGCGTTCATGCCATGAGAGAACGTGCCGAATTTATGAATGAAGTACGATTCCCTTTGTTCCCTGTAATATGTGTTAGGGAACCCGGACTGGAGAAGGATTACACGGATGTTTTCAAAACTGTGCAGGGGCAGACGCAGGTGCCTGGAAAGGGGCAAGTTGGGCAGGGATGACACATGCGCTTTGTGGTTGTTGAAGCGGAAACGAAATGTTGTCTTGGTCTGACCAATGTACCCCTCCCCACACACCTCGCATTGAAGTTTGTAGATAACATTGCTCGAATCGCAGTCGAGGTCTTCATTTATGTGAAACGTAAAGCCATCGGACTTGGATTTTGCCAGTTTGGTGTCGCAAATGTGCGGACACACCTTGCAACGGGGTTTTCCGCATGGGTGGCATCCACCTCGGGCAGCGGTCTTCTTAGTTTTCGCGTTGACAAGCAAGTCTCTCAAATTCTTGTCCCTGCGGTACACCACTCGGGGTGGTTCCTGGAATATTAGTGACAGCCTATTACTCTGTCGGATTATATTAAAATGTCGGCTTAGTATGTTGTTTACCCTGGGAGCAGTTGCGGAGTAAGTAAGGATTAGGTTTGTTTTGCTGTCTTTTTTCACCGTGTTCTCTGCCAAGATGGAAGAACGATCTAGGCTGCGAGCGCGTTGAATCGCGTCTTCGACGAAGTAACCAGGGATAAGACCAAAAAGCTAGAATGTGACCGAATTCCGCTGGCTTCAAACAGATATACAGAAACCAAACCGTCCGAGCTAAGCGCTAATGGTAGGTTGGAAACTGTCGACCGTGAGACTGCTGTCCGAGCTCCAGGGAATGACACAACTGCTCATATTTCTCGGGATGTTGTCGATACGAGGTCCGCGGCTGAGAACTATGAAACAGCTGGTGGAAACACAAACGTGGTTAATTTTTCACAAAAGATTCTCACACCTGCCGAACTCAGCCTCCTTTCCAAAGGTTTAACTTTTTGTCCAGCATCTGGTGGGTTCAATGAGTTTCAACTTTTTCAGGATCTGGACAATTTCGCGCGAAACCTCCGGCTTAGGGAGTATTTCCACGAAAACACCAGCGACAGACAACAAACGATTCCCACCGTGTCAGAAAAGTTGTGGACACCGAGCGAACAACGTGACAGACACCTTGATATGTATATATCTGCGGTGCAGAAGGACATAATAAGGGCGTATGGAAAACAACGTCCGGTTCGCAACAATCTCTCGAACGAAGAACGACAGGCTTTGGAAACGTTGCGTAAAGACGAAAACATAGTAATAAAACCGGCTGACAAGGGTGGAGCTATAGTAATCCTGGACAAATCAGAATATTTAAAAGAAGGCCACCGCCAGCTCAATGATCCTCAGTTTTACAGAAAGCTTCCGAACGACCCCACACGCCAACTGGGGACAGAAATAGAGGACTCTCTTGCTGGACTCGCTAAGGACGGTAGAATAACTCAGGCAATGTTAAAATCAATGTCGCCGAGCGATCCAGCTCCAGGCCGGTTTTATCTCCTCCCTAAAATACATAAAATTAACCATCCTGGCCGTCCAATTGTGTCCAGCAACGGGGCAGTGACGGAGAACATATCAAATTTCATTAGTTTTCTCATCAAGGACATCCCTCCCCGTTTTCCCTCGTACATCAAAGACACAAGCCATTTCCTTCGGGAGATTTCAAACTTGACCATCCCCACAAGAGGCCTTCTGGCGACCATGGATATTTGCTCCCTATATACAAATATTCCGCACGCAGACGGCATAGCAGCAACGCTGGCAGCATTCGAAAGCTCAAACTCTTTGGTTGATTTGGACGGTGGAACCCTTTCTGGCCTTCTTGAACTGGTCCTAAATTCCAACAATTTTGAATTTGATGGCGAGCACTACCTCCAAACAAGCGGTACTGCGATGGGCACAAAAATGGCCCCTAGCTATGCCAGCATCTTTATGGCGTCACTAGAAATTCCCTTCCTTGAGGAACAGCCAAAAAAACCACTTTTCTACAAGCGTTTCCTAGACGACATCTTTCTTGTATGGGAACATGATGAAGCGAGCCTGCTGGACTTCATTGCGCACTTTAATACCCTGCATCCCTCCATTAGGTTTACCCACTGTATCTCCGACTCAAAGATTAACTTTCTCGACGTGGAAATATCGGTAGACGGCAACTGCCTTTCGACTACCCTATACAGAAAACCAACGGATAGGCAGCAGTATCTCCATTTTCACAGTAGCCACCCGAAGCACTGCAAAACAAGTATTCCATATTCTCAGGCTCACAGATACCGAAGAATATGTTCTACAACCGAGGAATTTGATCAGCATACGGGGACTCTCAAGGACGCTTTGTCACGACAAAAATACCCGGGGGAAATAGTCGAAGACGCGATTCAACGCGCTCGCAGCCTAGATCGTTCTTCCATCTTGGCAGAGAACACGGTGAAAAAAGACAGCAAAACAAACCTAATCCTTACTTACTCCGCAACTGCTCCCAGGGTAAACAACATACTAAGCCGTCATTTTAATATAATCCGACAGAGTAATAGGCTGTCACTAATATTCCAGGAACCACCCCGAGTGGTGTACCGCAGGGACAAGAATTTGAGAGACTTGCTTGTCAACGCGAAAACTAAGAAGACCGCTGCCCGAGGTGGATGCCACCCATGCGGAAAACCCCGTTGCAAGGTGTGTCCGCACATTTGCGACACCAAACTGGCAAAATCCAAGTCCGATGGCTTTACGTTTCACATAAATGAAGACCTCGACTGCGATTCGAGCAATGTTATCTAGAAACTTCAATGCGAGGTGTGTGGGGAGGGGTACATTGGTCAGACCAAGACAACATTTCGTTTCCGCTTCAACAACCACAAAGCGCATGTGTCATCCCTGCCCAACTTGCCCCTTTCCAGGCACCTGCGTCTGCCCCTGCACAGTTTTGAAAACATCCGTGTAATCCTTCTCCAGTCCGGGTTCCCTAACACATATTACAGGGAACAAACGGAATCGTACTTCATTCATAAATTCGGCACGTTCTCTCATGGCATGAACGCTACTCCCGGGAGACTTTCCTGCTTAAAGGAGCCAACGTAGGAAATTCCGAAGGTCATAGGCCTTGGACAGCGTTATTATCAGAATACGCCTGAACTTGTTTTTTCTTGACAACTGCAGACACACTTTGAAATGGCAGGGAATCTGGCAGTTTATTTGCTGAGTACTTTTTTGTCCAACCTCCTGCCAGCATCCACGTTCCATTCCAAATAGACACCTTTGATATATCACCTAGACCATTGGGACCACGCGGCAGCTCCGCGGGCCGCAGACCTTTCGCGTTTTCCGCACACATGTATTATTATTATTTTTAATTTGTTAACCTTTGTATAACTTCTTGTGCTCAATTTTTTATTCTCCGTGCCATTTTTATTTTCATTTTTCTACATATTTCTTGTCATTTGTTATTTACTTACACCAACATCGACTCAACTCGATAATCTCAGAATGATTTAACCTGCGTGTGCATGCAAATCTCGAAACCACATGCACTGCGCCCAACTTTACCAAAGTGCTCTCACCATGTCATACTTGTTTGGCGCCACATTTAATCAGAAGTTTTTCTTTTTCTCTTTTCTCTTCCTGTGTGTGCGTTAACATTTTCTGTGTTACATTTTCTTTAAACATTTCTAGAGCTATTTTTTTTTCTGCTCTTCCCTTCTTTTGTTTTGTTCCCCCCAAATTCATCTTTGCCTTCCCATTACGCGCTCGGGCTAGCTCAGTATTTTACCCGACGGACGCTGTTTTTTCAAGGGAAGCTCACTGCGGGACACGGTTTTGGACCGCCTAGTATATTTATGGGAAAAGGGGCGCCAGATTGTCTGGTAGAAAGGCCCGACAGCAGAGCAAAGCGACGAAATGAAGCAAAAATACACAGAGGGCACAGTCGCAAGTTGCCGTTGCAGCGGTTAACAAGTGTGTGTTGGCCGTCTCTCGAACGCGTCCCTTGCAAGCGTCTCAGGATACCTGATACGGGCCGCCCGCTCGGACCCGGCGGCGTCTTGCGGGGGTGTGCGCGTATTTGGAAGGGGGGGCGGGGGGGGGGGGGTAGCGGCTTCCGTGTGCGCCGAGAGCCGGGTCTAACGCTCTTTTGCCCCTTCTATCGCTGTGCTGTTCAGGCTCGTTCTTTGCTACTACTTTACCATTTCCACCTCCCCATTTGTTTTTTCTGGTTGTTGTTCAGCCGCGGCCCGTTTGAGACTTGTCGTGCTGCCTATTATACGGTCCCCTGCCCTCATTCTCAAGTTTGTTTAGAGGGCGGAGATTATACCTCCTCGCTTGTTCTGTGTCCTTATATTGACGAAACGGATTCATTGTAAGCCTGCCCTGACGAAGGGAATACAATTCCCGAAACTGTTGGCAAAATAAACGTTAAAAGAACAGTCGCGTTTGTCGTAATACTGTACCTATATATATATATATATATATATATATATATATATATATATATATATATATATATATATATATAAGCAAACAAGGGAAGGGGAATGAGGGGCTCGTTATAAATATGAAAGAAGCCAACAGCCACAGAAACCAAGGGGCACAGAAGATGTTTTAATTTTTTTTTTGTGTGGTGTTGATCAATTTAGATATCACTGAACATGTTATCGCTTAAAGCTAATTGATTAGAAAAGCAGAAGAAAAAACAACCACTCCCACCGGCGGCAGTGGTTGTTTTTTCTTCTGCTTTTCTAATCAATTAGCTTTAAGCGATAACATGTTCAGTGATATCTAAATTGATCAACACCACAAAAAAAAAATTAAAACATCCCCTGTGCCCCTTGGTTTCTGTGGCTGTTGGCTTCTTTTATATATATATATATATAGGTTGCGAAAGCATCAAGTACTAGACTGCTTATAAGAATATATAGCGAAGTATACGCTTCGTTAAAGGAAACATATTTATTCGACTCGACGTTTCGATCGGAAGACCGATCTTCTGAAGAAGATCGGTCTTCCGATCGAAACGTCGAGTAGAATAAATATGTTTCCTTTAACGAAGCGTATACTTCGCTATATATATATATATATATATATATATATATGTACAGTATTACGACAAACGCGACTGTTCTTTTAACGTTTATTTTGCCAACAGTTTCGGGAATGGTATTCCCTTCGTCAGGGCAGGCTTACAATGAATCCGTTCCGTCAATATAAGGACACAGAAAAAGCGAGGAGGTATAATCTCCGCCCTCTAAACAAACTTGAGAATGAGGGCAGGGGACCGTATAATAGGCAGCACGACAAGTCTCAAACGGGCCGCGGCTGAACAACAACCAGAAAAAACAAACGGGGAGGTGGAAATTGTAAAGTAGTAGCAAAGAACGAGCCTGAACAGCACAGCGATAGAAGGGGCAAAAGAGCGTTAGACCCGGCTCTCGGCGCACACGGAAGCCGCCCCCCCCCCCCCTCCAAATACGCGCACACCCCCGCAAGACGCCGCCGGGTCCGAGCGGGCGGCCCGTATCAGGTATCCTGAGACGCTTGCAAGGGACACGTTCGAGAGACGGCCAACACACACTTGTTAACCGCTGCAGCGGCAACTTGCGACTGTGCCCTCTGCGTATTTTTGCTTCATTTCGTCGCTTTGCTCTGCTGTCGGGCCTTTCTACCAGACAATCTGGCGCCCCTTTTCCCATAAATATACTAGGCGGTCCAAAACCGTGTCCCGCAGTGAGCTTCCCGTGAAAAAACAGCGTCCGTCGGGTAAAATACTGAGCTAGCCCGAGCGCGTAATGGGAAGGCAAAGATGAATTTGGGGGAACAAAACAAAAGAAGGGAAGAGCAGAAAAAAAATTAGCTCTAGAAATGTTTAAAGAAAATGTAACACAGAAAATGTTAACGCACACACAGGAAGAGAAAAGAGAAAAAGAAAAACTTCTGATTAAATGTGGCGCCAAACAAGTATGACATGGTGAGAGCACTTTGATAAAGTTTGGCGCAGTGCATGTGGTTTCGAGATTTGCATGCACACGCAGGTTAAATCATTCTGAGATTATCGAGTTGAGTAGTTGTTGGTGTAAATAAATAACAAATGACAAGAAATATGTAGAAAAATGAAAATAAAAATGGCACGGAAAATAAAAAATTGAGCACAAGAAGTTATACAAAAGTTAACAAATTAAAAATAATAAAAATACATGTGTGCGGAAAACGCGAAAGGTCTGCGGCCCGCGGAGCCTGCGGAGAAGGACCGTCCTTCCTCAGGGTGTATACCCTTGTGTATTCTTGTGTATACCCTGAGGAAGGACGGTCCTCCGTCCGAAACTGTCGGTATTAAATTAAGATAATTGCAAGGTTGTGACCCCTTCTTCTACAAGTCTTCCTGGCCCATTGAACGACAAGACCTCCTGCAACTACTATATATATATATATATATATATATATATATATATATATATATATATATTTGCATTCGCGTTGTGGTAGCTAGAGTACACATTAACAAACAAATATCAAGGATTTGTTAGCAACGCTGAAATATCAGGAATCGCTACGTCGAGAATTTCTGATCAGGACGTTGGATCGACTTGGTGCAGGTAGTAGGAGTTGTTTTAGCCAAACTCGCAAGCCCAAAGAGTGCACACAATTTTTATTCTACTAGCGTATTTCTAATTTCCATTTCACAGTTTTCCGAAATTTAAAGGATAGGATTTGTGTGATGCTGGCTGGAAGTAGGACATTCACGCCTCCTTTTTTTTACCGAGTTTTCTTTAGTGAGCTCTAAGTTATTTATGGGGAAATCACTTGGTAGTAAAACATCCAGACACCAAGCGTAGTATGCAGGCTTAGCGTTGTAATAATCACATAAGGTGGAAACGCCAAGCAGCAATTTGTGACAATGAGCGTTAAATAATTAATACTGCGTCGTCTGTAGAGGCTCTTCTTCGTGGTTATGTTGTCAATGTGGACTCACGCCCTATTAAAAGCATGGTTTTAAAATAAGCAAAAATAATTGCTTTTATTTTTATAGGTAACAGCATGCTGACGTAACTAAACGAGCGCGTGGCAGCTGTATTATTTGATTCCTCGTGCTCAATAAAATTGAAGGGAATACAGACCGGTGAAAGAAAGCGCACAAAAGTATTACTTGCCAGAAACATGCGATATAGGGTGGAAAAGTGTCCACATTATTCGGTGTCTTCAAAGGTATCGTGGTTTCATTACGTGGCGTTGAATATTCACTCGTTGGCCAAGATTCGAAAAGATAGCTTGAAAGTGATGCTTGCGTAAAATTTGCTCGCCTGCACCTCCTAGAGACACCCCTTTTTTAACACGCTGAACATTCAAGGCTACTTACCATCTACGGGGTCAGATGGACAGGATGGTATCGTGCTTACGGTCGTACAAAGCAAGAACCATACAAACCAACTGCTTGCGTGTACCATACCTTCGGTAGTCCTTAGAACCGCCGAGATTTTTAGGTTATGAGCAAGCAATATGCCGGGACAGATACACCAGTATTAGGTGGGAACATTAGCATTCCAGCTGTTCTCACTCTCGCGAATTCATTCACGAGAGCGCTGCACAGCAATTACTCTTCCTTTGCTCGACAATTTTTTGTCCCGGTTTTCAGGGCTCATATGAAAAATTGTGCGCGTTGTTCTGAGTTTCCTTGAAAACAGAAACCTGCCACCTTGGTTCGTTACATTTTTTCTTTGTCCCCTGCGAATTCTATGTTCGTAATTCGGTGTGCGGGTATGAAAGCTGCCACAAAAATTGGGTTCAAGAAAAAAACAAGGCTATAGAATTTGGTTCCATAACGCTGCGATGAGCACCTTCATCGCAAATAGCAGATCAACGAGAAAAAGGGGCTGCATGCACCACGCGCAAATAAACCAAATTTACAATTGTTGCAAAGAACAAGCTGACCACTGAGCAATGGAATTGCTTCGCAGTGGTGTCCTGCAGGCAGCCAGCTCGAGTAGCCAGTGAGTCCAATGTCCAGTCCGTCAAATGTGAAGTAAAAGGGTGTCAGAGTCAGCAAGAAAACGCTACTTGAGGAAAGCAGCGCGCTAAACATTAAAACTGTGCTGGGAACCCCTTCGACGGAGTAAACCATTGCCCTAAATACCACGTATTTATCGAGAATCGCCGAATTCCTTCCCCCTAAAGTCCGGTATAGGCCCCGGTCCAGCGGGAGGGTACACTTTCCTCTAATAAATTATAACAAGAAAAGAATCGAGGTGGTAACATGAACAGCGAAGTTTCAATGACAACCGCGGCTCTACCTTTCGCGAAATACTGGTTCCAACCTCAAACCTTTCAATTGTGTAAATAATTAAAGTTCATTTTCAGTCCCACGAATTTTTCTTGCGAGAAAATTCCGAACTCTACTAATACACATCCCCAGTATTACAGAGACAGTTACAGCATTGCAGTTGCCAAAGGTTGACAACCAATGAACATAATATAGCAGATAGCATATGTAAGAAATGTTTTGCCAGTACTCTAATAAGCTTATCCTACATTGGACTCATGTAATAGCTTGAATGCTTTCAAAATCGCGCTCTCCGGCTTGTTGCTTATAATTGAACCTTGAACAGCCGTATTCAAAAAATTAAAGATATATAGTTTGGGGAATGCTAGCACACACGATTAGCGGCAAGATATGAACATTGCATATGAACAGTGCTGTGTGTGTCTACTCGTTCTTGGTCCCTAGTCCTTTTCGCGCTATTGCTCCGAGTATGAACCAACAAGCCCGAATTTCAACGTTGTTAAAGCATTTTTAACGACTTTAGTTTCATTTCAAAGGAAAAAACAAGGAACTCTATTATCCCCTCCCTACGTCACCTCTAAATGATATGAACAGGGGATGAAAATTCTTGAAACGCTCGGTCGCACTTATGTCTCTGCGGAATTAATTTATCGGAATTCGTCCACTCAGAACCCATGCATCCAATTTCTGAACACAACCTCAACCCGGCCTGCACACCCTGGACGAGGGCCATATTACACTCGGCCTCACGTAATCAATTGGCAACTGCGCTCATCAGGCGATTCTCAGCAACCTCTAACTTCTCAACCCGGGTGAACGAATCTTCCACTACATAAGAGCGTTTCTCTCCGATCGCACAGCGGAACTGGCACCTAGCAACATCAGATCTCACCTTATCCCTATCTTCTGCCGAGGAACACACCAAGGCTCAGCACTATTCCCTCGCTTCTTCAACCATGCGCTCACTACACTACCGCATAAATTTGCACAAATCCCCCCAACCTTCATGATTCACTCTACGCGGATGACATCCTCTTCTGGGTATCCACTGGTAGTGATCCACCGGTAGAAGCCAATCCGAGACAACATAGGGGGAGTCAGAATTTAGGAAGGGATAACTATATTGGTACTGGAGATGCTTCTGCAGAGGAATCGCCCAACACGCGATTGTGTTGGCCCCACTAACTACTCACGCGCGTCACAAAATCCCAGGCTCGTCAAGCGCATCGCCACTCCCCACAGGGCATGATGGGACCTAATCTGCGGCGTCTTGGCAAACAGAAGGACAAAGGAAAGGGCTTGCAAACAACTTTTTATTTTGTAGACCAACACCTGCGCTCACAAAGAAATGAATGACTTGATGACGGCGTAGCCACATGCGTGCTCGATTGTTGTCGAACAGAATAACAGTCGCTCTCGGGCGTGTTACTTATAAAGGTGGCAAAGTGCCGTTGCGAAACGGCGCCAAAGCAGCAACAGTTTCTAACAATGTGGAAGTAGTTTCGCGCGGCTGTACTGAATCGAGAGAAGCGTGTTCGCATCTCCTGTGGCAAACAAAATGATAAACCCGCATGCCGACGCCTCTGACCGGGAACCAACGAACAGCGCTAAGATCCGCGGCATTACAGGCCTAATGCTTGTGTTATTTCTCTGTGGGGCGGCCGGTTTTACACAATTTTTAGGAACTCTATATAGATCATTCCTTTATTACGAGGCTGAATACCAATGTAAAAAGAAATGTATTGTTAGCGAAGTCTTAGCAATCACAAAGCTATTGAGAGTTCATGCACCCGATAAAAATAGCCTTCATTAGCCGGAGATCCTCAGAAGATACGCCAGCCCGTGCTTGGCAACTCTGCTGGAGGGTGCCGCAGCCGAGGCGCAAAGCTGAAAAGAAATAAAAAAAATGGCGACTGATTAATTATTCTTCTCTTTGAAAGAAAACTGCCAAGTGGTACAGTCGATACAGCAAAATATCAGAGTCTATTATCGTTGGGCAAGTTCATGAGACTGAGGCTTGAGCAGCAGGGAAAGCTACCCATTGATTTATGCGCCCTTCAAGCCTCACAGGAGTCAAATGATAAGTGTTTGGGTAGTTCCTTTATTAATACCAAAGATGGCTGCATAGCTTTAGACTAGGCAAGTGACGATTCCATGCAGAATCAAGAGCACTGGAAATATTACGCATGCAAACCAAAAATAAAACTGAATGCATATA
This sequence comes from Amblyomma mixtum, assembly GCF_055824585.1. Taxonomy (NCBI): domain Eukaryota; kingdom Metazoa; phylum Arthropoda; class Arachnida; order Ixodida; family Ixodidae; genus Amblyomma; species Amblyomma mixtum. The sequence goes on from NC_143021.1 coordinate 185,597,820, forward strand.
TAATATAAAATTAACACATTGGGCAAAACATGTCTACACTAAGAAAAAGAAATTAGTTGAAAATTCAACCGTACAAAAATTTAATGCCCGCTTGCTCCCTTCAATAATGCGAACTTCAATGACAACATGGCTGGTGCGATAGACGGCGATGCCATAGGAGTGTTTCTTTTTTTACTCTTTCTTCGGGTGCTGTCTGATGATAGGGTTAGTGTAACTGTGGTGAGGAAGTAGTTTGCGGTACGATGGGTTGTGCTGAAGGGGAAGGGGGAGGCAGTATCTGTGATCTGCGGATAGGGGTAAGGCTTAAAATTGTGTCTGGCCGCTCGTCAGGTTTATGGTTAAGTGTCACACGCAATCGCGCGCTGTCGCTTATCTCTTCGTCCATATACATGCCTATAATGCCAGCGTCCGATGTGGCCGAAAAAGCGAGGAAGAGGCGAACTGGAAACAACGCACTATGAACTATACAATGCTCAACTCATATATAGCTAAGCATCGAACGGTGGCGGTAAGGTTTGTTTTTTAAACGTAGTGCAACCTCCGGGATATAAATCGCACTGGTATCTTGTTTCAGCAGCACTTACCTTTACATAATGCACTTACCTTTACATAATAATTACTTTCCGAATTAGGTTCTCAAGCGCTGATGCTGAGCGACCCATATGGCCCCAAGGGCCGAAGCAACAATAGGTAGTGTTCTCGGTTTGTTACCACTTCGAGAGAAGTGCTTAGGAGAGCTTCGAAATTGACTGTCATTTGAATACCCTTTTGAAAATATTCTTCCGCAGTGTTCTTCCGCACGCATTCAACCGAATTGTCATTTTCAACTCTTGATGCCCCTTTTTTGCCCCTGTTTTTTCCCCTTAGTGAGTTTTTCAGCTTGAAACTGCGATACGTAAACCGCTTCTAGTGCCAAAGAAAAACTGTCGTACCCAGCACGAGCATCTTCTCCCATCGCTAGGCAGTTTCCGCCGACCGCTCGTGCACTCATTCGTTCTGCCGAGCTCTTTTGCCTGTCACATTGTAAGAAGTTGCTTTCAATAACGAGCGGACTCCTGACAGTGGACTACTGTTTAGAAGCCATCACAACTGAAATGAATCCTGGAAACAATATTTTATGCAAGCCAACAAATTTTTCTGGGCGTTTTGTTTTCCGTTATTTGGTCTGTTGAGGCTAGAATTGCTCATTTTTTCCGCATGCCCTTTAATTTCAGGGCAGCTGAGAGACTACATCAATTCCGAATTTTGGGTCGATGTTCTTTAAATTATGAAAGACTTCGTGAGCGTAAGATAGCGTAACAGGCCTCAGCTGTTTCATCTGCTGTGGTGGCTCAGTGGTTAAGGCGCTTGTCTACCGAGCCGGAGTACCTGGGTTCGAACCCGCCCGCGGCGGCCATGTTTCTATGGAGGCGTAACGCGAAAAGGCGCCCGTGTACTGTGTTATGTAAGTGCACATTAAACAGCCTCAGGTGTTCGCGTATATGCATTGCTACGTGACTCAAGTGGTGCCTTGATTTCTGAGTGACGTTCGAAGTGGAAGATATTATGTTCGGCTTATTTATGATCTTCGAATATTGATCTCTGAGCCTCATTCAAGTACATTGCCACTCGGTGAACGCCTGCAATTGCGCTTCTTTAACAATATTAAAACATTAAGAAAAAGTATCCTCACCCATGTTTTCTCAACAATCCGCATTTGCTCAACGGGAACAACATCAGTCCCCAGCTGAAAATGAAGACGAAATATTTCATGACTTAAGCCTAACCGACTTCAAGGCAAAACACTTTCTTTAGATATACACCCTAGTCAATTAACAGAAGTATATTTGGCAAAAATATTTGAAAATCAAATTTCTTCGCAAAAATTCAGCCTAAATATTCGTTGCACCACTCTTCCATGCATTAACGCGAATTAGCCTAAATTTTTTATCGTAAATATATTAATAGAGCATTTGGAAGGGATTATAGAGTACTGTTCAGCGAAAGGATAAAAAACCGCACTGAATCAAGTTGCGTTTACCTGTAAATTTTAAATACCAGTTATAAATGGCTGAGTGATGGGCGAACTAAACGCGAACAATTTGTAGGCAAAGAAAGAGAACTACTTATATTTAAAAAAGAAGTAGAGGTACCACCAAGCGGCAGACATCATGGTGTTACTTGTCAGCCATTTGTTTTTAAAGTGGTCTACAAAATTCGATCAGGCCTTCCGCGTTCTTAACAATGCAGCCTGTCGGTTACTGTCAGCGTCAAGACGTATTGTCGCGTCCTCAAAATTACTGCAGTCGAGAAGGAATATAACTATACTTTGCAAAATATAACTACATTAGTCAAATGTTTAGGGAAATCCCCCAAGGTGGAGTAGATTTGTCATAAGGGAGCAATTACTCATACACGTCCACCCAAGCGCAGCCATACGGCTACAAAGGAAAGCTTTTTTGACCAACACTGTTCCCACTTTGAGTTATTGCTCAATTCGCTCTCGCCCTACCGTAAGCTTGCGGTCCCGGTTAGCTGGAGAAAGACGAAGACGGCGTTCCGAACATATCAGCCAGGTTACGCGATCCCCTACTAAATACTGCTGATTATCAGCACTTAGCGTATAAATGGAACGTCCGTTCGTGTAAAACCAGGCAGTGTGAGGCATCAATGACGCGACTGCGGTGCAGGATTCCCAGTTTAAATTTATACCTATGCAGATGTGGGTGGTCTCCGACAAACCTATGTGACTCATGCGGGGTCGTTGAATCTGTGGACCATTTCCTGCTCTACTGTCCAAAGTTCCCACTTCAGAGAAAGATTTACCTGGAGGTCCCTCTCTCCAGGTTAGGGCTCACGTTATCTCTGCCAGTGTTGTTATCGTTCGGAGCGAGCGTCAAAGGATTTGCTTTGAGTTAAATTTGTGGGAATCTCCATGATAACATAATTGCAACTGGTAGGTTGATTTGCTAACTCCTTTAAAAGCCTCGGAGTTTTTTGTTTTTTAATTATTGTTATTCCTGCCAAAATGTTCTTTGTTATTTCACTTCAAATATTCTTCTGTCGTTTCTCATGAATACATTTTTCAAAATTCACGTTTAATCCTATGAAAATTTTCTTATGTATATCACTACACCTTGGCCAATCGCCCCACGTGGGTATGTGCCATTATAAAGAGGTGAGGAAGAAGAAGAAGAAGAAGAAGAACGGTCGCGTTTTTGATGCTCTCCGCAGAAATGGATAAATCGGCCCTAGGCCGAGGTACTGTTGCAGCTTCTGCTGCCAGTAATACTTACCGTACTGTTCTTCCCCGTCTGCCTGCTGGTAAGCTGGTTTTTAACTCCGTATTTCTGCATGCGGACCTTGCTGGTCGTCCCTATCGTGCCCACGACTTCAGAGATTCCTTACGGGGTGTCGTTGACCTCTGTGACATCAGCTCTATCGGACAGTTTCAGATGTCTCACGTATGGATGATAACATGCAAGACCGCGTTAGCGAAAGCTAAGCTCGTGAGCACTCAGGAGTTACAAGTGAAAAACCGCCGTTGTCTAGTGATTGACCCGGAACCGAAGACAGTAAAGCTCAAGATACTTTGGCTCCCTGAACATCTTGAAGATTTCTACATTCGGGACGCCCTTCGCGCTTGCGGAACGATTACGTCCATCACAGTGGACCACTGGTGGGTTCCAGAAATGGAGGGCATGCATACCTTGAATCGAGACGTTGCCTTGACTCTTGCTGATGGCGTCACTGTCAATGACGTGCCTCACATTTTGACAATTTGCGGGTACAATGTCTGGTTTTAGTGCCAGGAAGGCCACCACTGTGTCTCCGTTGCCACAAGGTTGGCCATATACGCCGTCATTGCCGCACTCTTCGGTGTGATGATTGTCGGCGTTTCGGCCATACTACAGAGGAGTGCGTAGTGTCGTATGCTGATAAGCTACGCGGTGGCACCCGTGCCATGGACGACGCTGCAGGAGCACTTGATGGACGCAACAGAAGTTTTGGATGCTGCTGGTGGCACGCCGGCCGTTGCGCCCATTGACTCAGCGACTACTGACCCGCTGTCTGGCCCCGTTCCTGCTGTTCAGCATGAGCCTACCTAGCCTTCACAGATGGAGCAGCTGTCTGCAGATGATGAGCGTCGATGCCTGGCGGAGCAGGCTCCAGCTATATGTAGTGTCAGTGATGGTACTCTTGGCGCACGTGCCCGTGCTGTGCGTAGGCCAGAGGAAGACTAGGACGACGGTGTGGCTCCCGCGCCGAGTGTCTGCACTGCTACATCTTCTGAGGCTCCTGCCGGATGTGCCACACAGGTAACAGAGTGCCAACCTGGCACTTCACTACCCGACGGTAACTGTGATGCCGATGAGCAAATTTTAAGTTCGGCCTCGAAGCGCGGTGTGTCTCCGAGTTCTGCCTCCTCTGAGGAGGACACTGTCCCCGCCAAGCACAAGTCCCGCCGTCGAAAGTCAAAGAATAAGAAACCTCCTCGGCGCTCCAGATCAAGGAGAAAAAGCGTCAACTCTAGGGAGGTCTCACCTTCCGGAGTGATGCCCCCAGACACCGTGGATGCCTGATTGAAGCTCCAGTTAGCCACCATGGCGTCTAACCAGCAATTTACTGTCGCAACACTCAACATATGTGGACTCCGTTCAAGGCAGAAATAGGTACAGCTACGCCGATTGCTTTGGGGCAATCGGCTAGACATTGTCGCTATTCAAGAAACTAAGATAGAAAGTGAAGTGGATACAGAGATAGCCCTGCGACCTTTCCTAACAGATTGCAACGTCTGTGTGTCGCACTCAGCGGGTCTTTCGGCAGGTTGCTTTCTTTTCTTAAAAAAGAGTCTACCTATTTCTGACTTTAAGTACCAGGTTGACATAGAAGGGCGTCTAATATGTTGTGACTTTCGACTGCATGGTGAGTCGTGGAGGGTTATCAATGTGTATGCTTCAAATAATCCGGTGCAACGTACGAGCAGTTTTTTTTCATGCCATTGCAACTCTCCTAGGATGTGATCGTTATGTCGTTTTCATGGGTGACTTCAACTGTGTGTGCGACCCACGCGATCGCACAGGTCCTAACCAAAACGCCGATAAGAGCTCTGGTGTATTATTGTCTATTACCAAAACGCAGGTTTAATTAATGCTGGATTGCCATCCGCCTTCACATACATCAGAGGAGCCTCACATTAACGCCTTGATCGCATTTACGTTTCCGTAGATCTTAAACGGCACATTTCATGTAATGTCAAGCCTGTTTCTTTCTCAGATCATGCTATGGTCATTGCGCGGATTGGAGAATGCGGCCGTCCGAAATTTCAGCCGCAGTGGGAACTGTGGAAGCTTAATTCCGAGCTTCTAAATGACGAGCATTTTCAGTAGCGAGTGATGACAGCTTTGGAATCTTGGTTGGTCATGGATGTCCCATTATTTGCAGCTTGGGAGATGTTTAAGCTAGAAGTTCGTAGCATAGCTATTGAGATCGGCTCCGTGAAGTTTTATCTTAAGTATGGTGAGGAGAAACGGTTACTTCAGAGTCTTTATAATCTGCATGCGCTTGAATGTGAGGCTCCTGGCTTGTACAGAGAGGAAATTGGTGCTGTTAAGTGCAACCTTGAGAGGTTTGATGCAGAACGCTATCGTGCGGCCCGTGTACGATCCCGCAGCAATCGTGCTCTGCACTCTGAGGAGCCTACTAGACAGGCCTTGCTAGATGAGCGTCGTCACGTGGCTGCCAAGCGAATTTCTGAGCTCTACTATGGTGGTTCCCTGGTCACAAGTACAGATGTCATAGTTACCGAGTTTGAAAACCACTATAGCTCTCTGTTTGCTGCCACGTCTAGTACTGCTGATGATGATCACATAGCGCGATTGGTCTCTATGATTAACCCACTCAATGAGGATAAGTGCAAGGCAATAAGTGGCTCTTTCAGCTTGGGTTAATTGCAAGATGCAATTGATCAATTGCCGCTTTCGAAAACTCCGGGGCCTGACGGCCTCTCAGGAGAATTTTACAAGGCATTTAAATTCGTTCTAGCCCCTGTCCTGCTCCAAATATTTGAGACAATATTGATGTTGAATTTCTGCCTCAGTCATTTACAAAAAGTCATGTTGTCTTTATACCAAAAACCGAGGATAAGGAAAATCTTCGATTTGTAGATGGCTACAGACCAATCACGCTTTCTAATGTAGATTATAAGATTTTTGCTAAAGTACTGTCAAATCGGCTGCAGCTTGCAATGTCTACTTTGATTGGGCCTCATCAAACATGTGGCTTGCGGGGACGATCAATACAATCTAACCTACATGTAGCGCATACGGTGTTGCAGTATTGCAGTGACGCTCAAGAACCATTAGCAATGCTGCAGATTGACCTGGCAAAGGCGTTTGATCGAGTGTGCCATTCATTTCTTTTTGCACTTTTAAATCACGTCAATCTCGGTTCAATACTTTCTACTGGCATACGCCTTTGTTACAAATCCTGTACCACGCGCTTGATTGTTAATGGCTGTCTCTCGCAACCAGTCCCAATTCAGTCTTCGGTGAAACAAGGGTGCCCACTGTCTCCGCTCGTTTTCGCATTATACTTGGAGCCACTTTGCATAAGTGTTATAAACAGTAGAGCTGTCAATGGTTTCCGAATAATGGGCTACGAACTGAAGGTATTGGCTTATGCAGATGACCTTGCGTTTTTTTGTACTGATAAGCCAAGCATCGATGAGGTTATTCGTTTAACGGAGGACTTTGGTTCGGTGTCAGGAAGTCGGATTAATCGCTCTAAGAGTTGCGGTATTTGGTTTGGTAGCTGGGGTTCGACACCTGCTGAATATGCTGGTATAACATGGACATGCAGGCCACCAAAGTACCTTGGCGTCCCTTTGAGTGCCTATACGCGTTTCATGTTTTTCCGTGACACTACACACCCAATAGTACGTTCATTCCTGCAAACAAATTTAGTTCATGTTTTACCCAACCTCATTGTGTCTTCCAATGTTTGTGACCGTCCGTGTTTGTGGGGCATAATGCAAGAGGTGTATCTGGCTGTCCGTTTCCTACTTTCTCGTTTTTCTCGCTCTTCCCTCCGCCCATGTACCGCTCTCTGTATTTTGGTTTACCGTGGCATGACGTACTCAAAAGAGTACATAAGATGCCAGTCTCGCCGTGTACAAAGACCTTTTTCTTTAAGTTACACACCGCTACGTTGCCCGTTAGAACATGGTTAGATAAAAAGGGCATTTTTGTGTCTACCGTTAATTGCCGCCTTTGTGATGAACCAGAAACAATTGAGCATTGTTTCAGCAGTTGCAAAGATGCAGTACTCTTCCGGGATATCCTGCAACGCACATTTAAAAAAAGAATTCATCTGACTCCACATTCTGTTCGCTATCTCACTGCGCTGCCATTTGTTGATGAACCGCTGGACATGTTCTCTCTGATTGGACTGCACAGCCTCTGGAAAACCCGCATGATGGACAGACACTGTGAACCTGTTGTGTCTACAAAGGATCCCTTCAGTCGAATGGTTGTTCATCTAAGAGACGTGTATGCCCAGACTGAGTACGAACCGGAGTGGCACTCACTATTAGTGATGTGCTCTGCATTGCCCCTTTTCTAGTGCATGGTCTTTTCAATATGTATTGTTTACCACTGTTTTCATATTGGCTTGTATATAGTTCATGTACATAGCACATTACATCACTGTAATAAATACCATGTTGAAGAAAAAAAAGTCCCGGTTAGCTCAATTGGTAGAGCGACTGCTCCTGTGAAGCGGTGGTCCCAGGTTCGAACCCCGGACCAGGGCGAATATTTTTTTAACTGCGAAGTTTCTGAGAAAGCTGTATACCTTTCCTTTGTAGCCGTATGGCTGCGCTTGTGTGGACGATCAATGAGTAATTACTCCCTTATTACAAATCTACTCCACCTTGCGGGATTCCCCTAAACATCTTACCAACACTGTTCCCACTTCGAGTTATTGCTCAATTCGCTCTCGCCCTACCATAAGCTTGCGGTCCCGGTTAGCTAGGACACCAGGGAGACACAAACACGACACTTAGAAGTGTCGTGTTTGTGTCTACCTGGTGTCGTAACCCTTTCGCGCAGTGAATTCTTTAATTCAGAAATGAACCAACTAGCGCTGCAAATCCTTTTGTAACTTATCACCAGCTTGCCTGCGATACTATGCACCGTGCGCCGGGGATCCCATGGACGAGTCCACCGACGGAGCAGGCGGTCAGGGCTTACAGACAAACTGTCGACGAATACTACACGCAGCAAAATTGGACTTAGCTGATTTACCACCACCACACCCATCCTTATCGATCCGTGAATCTCGCATTCTTCGCCGAATACAGTTTAGTCTCCAAACTTTATCTGTAACGGCACACTTCCACACTTCAGTGCCCAAACTGTTCACACCCATGTGCAGACATAGAACACTGCCTTACACAGTGCAACGCAGCCTTCCAGTCCCCTGCTTATCCTCCCCCCCCCCCCCCCTCCGTGGCCCATCTGGCTCGCACCCCTGAATCCGAAACTGCAACGCGCCCTCGTCACCTTGGCCCAGGACCTATTGAATGCCTAACACAAAGGCTGTTAATAAAAGTGTCACACCACCACCACCTCGGGCTTTAGGTACCGTGTGGAGAATATGCTATTCAAAATCGATCTGAAAGTTTTGCATGCAGAGATGTCATCACTTTTGTATCCTGGCGTATATTTATTCTACGCTGGCATCGATGATTTTGCTTTACATCTGGCGTGCATTCTTTGACAAGTGTGACGACAGCAGTGAAGACTACTGCGTGCAAGTGACATACTGCTACACTTCAATGTATCGTCGTGTGGAATAAAGGTTTTAGCAAATAAAGGCTTTAGTTGCGAGTCAGCGCCTGTCCTGTGCCTTTCTTACTCTGGTTCCTCGTCTTTCGCGTTTCACCGTGAAAGTTTTCTCATTCAAGGACTTACTGCCTATTAACTAGAGTAGTACAACTTTATAGGCATATATATAGTTTCATCGTAACCAATTTCTATTCAAACACATAACTATATGCTAGAGTTTTCGGTCTTTTTTTAAACTTCGGCGGTCTGCTCCTGGTTTTCGTTTCAATAACCAGGGCTCGGATTTTTTCGGGGAATATTATTTTCGACCAATGAAACACTAAACTTTTTCGATGAATTTAGTGCAGCAATCCTGTGTGGGCAAAAGCGAATTGTTGTCTATCTCATTTTTGGTTATCATTAAAAACATATTTGCCTATAATTAACGAGCAGGCGATACTATTTCGCGCTTTACTTGCAGATGACATTTATATCGTCATTACAAGAATAACTCTAGTTAAACAAAAACGTCAGCGGACAGAAACGCAGGTTAAAATTTACTCCCGAGAATATGACTGACTTGTTGTTGTTGGGTTGTAGCGCTCGGTTCCGCGCGAGGGCAAGGCATCACGTTATCTGCGTGCTAATGTCAGAGATTTAAGTGCCGCCATTTGTCACGGTGGCCAGAACATACTTTCTCAGTGAAAGCTCTACTTCATGGCCAAACCTGCGCAAGCCGTTTAACTGATGAAATCTGACTTTGAATTAAACTAGTGAGTTAAATAAATAAACGTTATTGCCATGGCAGTGGTATGCATGTTTTGACCTGGATGTTGTGTGTCTCTCGCATGTGTTTATGTGACTCACGTATGTATGTGCCTCACCTGGAAGCTGTCGCCAGGAATCCACTTATCGCATATGTCGATCGCTACGCAAGTGCTTTTTACAAACTGCAGCAGAAACAAAAGTTTTAAATGCAGCAAACATCAACAACGAAGAAAGGAACAGAAAGCACATACCCATAGGATGTGAAATTCACATGCGTTAGTTAAGTCCTTCATCGGCTCTGAGCTGCCGAATAGGCGTTCATGGAAAAAATGATACGATTCGACCACGCGCACCCGCCTAAGGAAAGAAAACATAGAATCCTGACAGGGGCACAGAGCCGGCTGCAACGGTCCAACATCGTCCAGAAACTCGGCTCTATTTTATGATCTCCCGCAAAAACTGGGGGCGGGCGCTTGCAGCTAGTTTGCAGGTCGCCCATGCAGCTCGTTGACATCATCCCGGGGGTGGGGGGTGTAATCTATTTACGAGCAGCGACTGTTAATATTGTTTGTAGGTTATAGGGTCCACAGGATGTTTCAAGTTTGACTCGTATACCTGCGAAGACCACCTCTACAGATCTGTTGCACTAGAATAGCCCATAGAAATCATTTCAGGCTCGCTTTAAAGTAATGATAGGATAAAGACAAAAAAGATCACGTAGGGAGGGCAGTACAAAGCATGGCTAAAGATAAAACTGAAAAACCAGCAAAACCCTTTGGTGAGATTCAAGCGAGTATATTACTGCGTAAAGAGAGAGGATAAATTCCGCAAGTAAATTTGCAACCACTTTTAGTCCATTCCTCAAGTCCTCGAGAGTACCAGGGCAGTGAAAGAAAGGCTGAGTTAGCCTCTAATCTGCGACAGGTAATGTGAAAGGCTTGATGAAATACTAAATTTTCAGCTTACTATCTACAGTTTTCAATTTAAGCAAGTATGAGCTAAGCGAATAAAGCAACCCTAAAATTCTGCTAATGATAGGAGAAGCTGTTTTCTGCAAAGGGAACAGAGAATGCCCTTCTTTTCTACAACAATAATGTGGTGGAAAGATATGCACAACTCCTCCAGATACGCTCTTCATATATTAGATCATTTTATTTATCCTTCATGAGGGTACTTCATATTCTCGATGTTTTCGTACCTAAAATTGCAGCAGAATATATATAGAGATTGCGCAGTGTCCACCATCTTTATGAATGCTGAACTCTTGTAAATCAGAAGGTTCTGGCTTCATGCGGTCATAACATCAGCTTTCAAGGAGAACACGTCAACGTTGTACATAGATATATTTGATAAACTGATGTTAATTAGTCTAAAGCATAATATTTATAGGTAGATGGTGCATGTAGAGTAATTTCAGCGCTCATAAATAGGTCAGTGCTCATAAGAAACAAAAACCTGGGTGTCACTGTCACTAGAGAGCAAAATTTTGCGGTGTCATTTCTTTTAGTTCTTTTCTCCGCTCTGTTTATAACATAACCTTTGCTAAATTTTATGCATTCCGAAACATATTTCTGCACATGGAGTACCTTATGCGTAAGAATTGTTTTTTTTTGGAACATGCCACCAAATTGAGCAATACAACGCATCTGTGGAATGCCAGCCTCAAGTCCACTTGTGACGCTTTGGTACGATATTGCTAACAGTAACGAGAACGTGTTATCTTTCCTTCGGGAAGGAAGGCTTTTTCAACTTTGCCGCCGCTTTGTTTTCTGACAGATATTTTTCCTCGAGGTGAAACACCGTTTGTAGTTCACTAGTAGTTCACTGTAAATTCCTACTTCACTGCAGTTCGTTACGTGTTTAGTAATAGATTGTTTTACCTCCGTGACGAGAGAGCCGGATGGGAATGGCTTCATTGTCAGGACAATGGGAAAGCAGGTCTTCACCACGTAGTTTGTTAGACGTCCAATAGATGTTGATACAAAAATTGCTGCAAAAAATACACAGAACTTTCAACACCAGCAGGAGGCTATTCATTCACTTTTCCCGAATCGCGGTGTTGTTTCGTACAATGAACGCCTTTTGGCGTTACGAAAGTACACTCCTTTAAACAAAGTAGCGTATGCTGACAATATTCAAAACACAATAGATAAGAACATAAAGATAAGAAAGCAACATATTATAGGCCAGCTGTGTTCTTTTTTCGGATAAAAACCTTCTAAGTATAGCAAAAACTTGCGAGGACACTATGCCGCGACAACTTCCGGTCGATATGACTTCACACTGTTTCCGTGGTTATATCGACGCCCGCACTATTTTGACGCGATTTCGACATTTCTTACTATAATGAATTAACTACTTAATCTTCATTCATCAAACTTGGCATCTAGGTTAATTTTTTCCTCGTCTATCTGGAGCGTTCATTGGTTTTCTTCTATCTTCTTTAGTTCCCGAGTTAAACGCGCGTGGCACGCTTTGCTAACGGACGCCAGTATGAGCCATTAAAGGTATTCGCCTTAAAATGGTCGAGTAATGAACCATCAAGTCCCAAGGTACACTAAGAAACTTTTCTGAAGAAACTCAGTTTTGTTACAGTCATGCCATCATCTTGCTGCTTTCCCAAACCTCACCACCTGTTTCGACTTTTCATACAGAAAAATTATCCATACTACCTTTACGGTAGCATTAATATTTATGCGACACGAAACTTCTGTAATCTGTACATACTGAAGCAAGACGGGCCGGAACAGTGATATGTAGTTAATGAAATGGTATCAGGCCTTCGCCTGGTAGCACTGCGGCGTTCCTGAGCAGTCAAGTGTTGAGATTCACTGGTGACCGATGACGTGGAACCACCCTGGGAGGTAGAAGCTTGTCGCCGAGCTGCATCCTTAGCACGACACTTTGCAAGACGTTCTTCACACTGTTCTGGAGTCTCTTGTTCACGTTGTCGCTTTCTCGCTTCTTCCTGACGCTGTCACTTCTCCTTAGACGACTGCATAGCCAAGCCACGGCCGCTCAATGGAGGCGCACTTGGTGCGGCCCGCCGCGTCGCGCCTCAATGGCTGGGGAAGCGCGTATTGGGAGAAGTTGAAGTTTCCGCCGCTATTCCCCGCGGGGGCGCCACCACTCCGTGACAAGCCGCCGATGCGCAAGGAGTGCGCTGGCTGTGCTGGCGCGTGTTTTCGCTGTAACTACTCTGCATGACCGCGTGGTTCTGCTAGTTCTGCGTGCTTTTCATCGGTGCCTGTGTCAACAGCGTCCTAAGCGCATGCGACACCATGCCACGCAACTGCTGCGTGCCGCTGTGCATCTCAAACGCAAGAAAAGATCCGAAGATCGGTTACCATGAGTTCCCGCAGAAGCAATGTCCGGAGTTGATTTGCGAGAGAGAAGACCGCAGTCACACCGAGGACCTCTGCAAAGCCTTTCTAGCAAAACTAATGCGACCACTGCTGACCGATTTGGTAGAAAACATCAGTCTAACGGTGGAAAAAATCATACTTGCTCATAAACCGCTTTTGAGGAAAGTTCTTCGCTTGTAAAATAGGCTTGAATTCCTTCGGTGCATCACGTGGCTTCAAAATAAAACGAAAAACATTGGCTGATCCTGCTGGCGTCTGGTTGAACTGGCTGTCTTTTGTTGTTTCTTTTGCAACTGTTTGTGACAGCAGTATATTTACGAGGGTAATCTTAAAAGTGAGGTCTCCAAAGGGCTGCGGCCGCCGGGAAACTATATGCGTGGCTGCTCGCTATACTGCTGTGTTCATTGTTCCTCGTCTTCCAAACAAGCCATGACTCAGAGCGAAAGGGACTGTCAGTTTTGGCCCGGCAACCATTTGAAATGGAGCTCCCGTTTGTCACTACAGCCAGGAGCGAAGTTCACGCAAATGGCGTTCAACCAATCGAAAATTATCGCCAGTTGACGGAAGTGTACGGAGAGTCTTGCATGGATGTTAAAAACTTCCCCAAGTGGTGTAGGAAGTTCGCAGCTGGTCGCACTTAAATTTACGACGAAGAAAGAAGCGGGAGGCCGTCAATCTTTGATGAAACAGTCGCGAAGGTCGAAGAAATGATGCAGTAATAACGGAGGATCACACTCGACGAACTCTGCATTATGGTTCTTGGCGTTTCTAGAAGCACTATTCATAGGAGTTTAACAGCAAAGTTGAAATATCGGAAGGTGTGCGCAAGACAGGTTGCGCGAATGCTCACAGACGACCATCAACAACAATGCGTTGACTCCTCCTGCGAATTTCTTCCGCGTTCTGGAGATTAAACGGAGATATTTGCATTCTGTTGTTACGGGTGATGAAACCTAGACATTCCACTTCACGCCTGAGACCGAACAAGAATCACGTGAGTGGCGGCACTCATCTTCGCCCAAGCCGCGAAAATTCAAGCGAACACAGTCTGCCGGCAAAGTCATGGCAACTGTGTTTTGGGATCGAAAATGGGTATTGTTGGTAGACTTGTTGGCTCCTTGCACCACAGTAAACGCGGATAGATATTGTGAGACCCTTAAAAAACTCAGAGGGGCGATTCAAAATCGCAGAAGAGGAACAACGCTCGCCCCCACGTTGCCTGTCAAACCATCGCTCTCCTAGAACAGTTTGTATAGGACGTCATCAGCCACTCACCCTACAGTCCGGACTTGGCACTAATTGACTACCACTTCTTTCCAAAGCTAAAAGAACACCACGCTGGAAGGCGCTTCACTGATGATGACGAAGTGAAAGATGCGGTCAAACGCTTCCTTAACGGCATAGCGGCGAGCTGGTATGACATGGGCATACAAAAACTGCCGCAGCGTCTGTAAAAATGCATAGACTCCAACGGCGATTATGTGGAAAAGTAGAATAATGGTGTCCCTTTTAAGGTTTGGTTTATGGATATTTAACGTCCCAAAGTGACTGAGGCTATGAGGGACGCCGTAGTGAAGGGCTCCGGAAATTTCACCTGGGGTTCTTTAACGTGCACTGACAACGCACAGCACACGGGCCTCTAGAATTTCGCCTTCATCGAAATTCAGCCGCCGCGGCCGGGATCGAACCCGCATCTTTCGGGTCAGCAGCCGAGCGCCGTAACTGCTGAGCCACCGCGTCGGTGTGTGTCCCTTTTAAGTGATTTGTAATTTGCTTAAAATAAAAATGTCTTTCGATTTATAAAAAAACTGCAGTCCTTAATTTTGGGATGACCCCCGTACGGGGTGGTACCCACTTGAAACTATTTCCAGCGAAAACGGAGCAACAGGCTGAACTATAATGCTGAGTGTTACGACCTCAAACGTAAGTTTACAAAAAGTGCATGTTCAATAAGTGGCCCGAAACCTTGTCCCGAGTTCAAGATTATAATATGTAATAACTTATTACAGTGGTTGAAACGCCTGTCACCGAATGGGTGACCGCTCGGCGAAGCGCACTTCTGCCTCGATTCTCGCTGTAAACGCACGGGCGATTCGGAAAAGCGCAGTGATGCTGACATGCCGCTATCACGCTATCAATAGCAAACTTGCACGTGGCACCACCATAATCTGTGAAACGCAGCTTGTAAATGCTAAAATTATAAAGCGCCTACCGCGCGGACGCCTAAACGAAAGCACTGCCTCGGCCGCTGCGCGCGGCTCTCCGCCCGGACTCGTCCCGGAGCGGTGGCGCCGCAGCGGTGGCGATGAGAACTAGGCGCGATACGGCTCTTTCGGGCGACGCGACGGGCCGCACCCAGTGCGCTCTCCGTTGAGCGGCCGTGGCCAAGCATTCACGGCAAAGCAAGCGCGCAATTTTAGACAGGCAGTCGATCAGTCCGTGGGTCTGCAGATGGTATCCAGTTGTCCTCCGGTGGTTGGTTTGGCTGTAGCGCAGGATGGCTTGCATCAGTTTAGCCGTGAATCCTGTACCTCTGTACGTGATGAGCACATCTTTGGTGCCGTATCGCAGAAGGATGCCCTCCACGAAAAATTTGGCGACTTGTGCTGCTGTTCCGTTCGGTAGGGCTTTTGCCTCGGGGTAGCGGGTCAGCTAGGGTCGCTATGATGAAGCACTTATTCCCAGACGTTGACTTCGGGAAAGGGCCAAGTGAGTCCATGCCGATCTGCTGAAACGGCTTTGAGGAGGATTTAATGGAGTTCAGAAGTCCTGCCGGTCGGGTGGGAGGGGTCTTTCGTCGCTGACAATCTCGGCAGGTTTTCACATAATGTGCGACATCGGCACACAGTCGGGGCCAGTAATACATGTCTTAAGGCGCCGGATGGTGCCAGAAAACCCAAGATGTCCAGCTGTCGGCTAGTAGTGTGAAGCCTGAAGAAATTCTTCGCGCGTCCCGCCGCGGTGGCTCAGTGGCTACGGCGCTCGGCTGGTGACCCGAGAGACGCGGGTTCGATCCCGGCCGCGGCTGCCGAATTTTGGTGAAGGCGAGATTCTAGAGGCCCGTGTGCTGTGCGATGTCAGTGCACGTTAAAGAACCTCAAGTTGTCGAAATTTCCGGAGCCCTTCACTACGGCGTCCCTCTTAGCCTGAGTTGCTTTGGGACGTTAAACCCCAATAAACCAAAAAAAACCAATCCTTCGCGTAGACTAGCAAGTACAACAAGGAGGTAGGCTGTTTTCACAACGAAGTTCTTCACGAGGACATAATTCTGTGCACGGAACGAAAACAATTCTGGCTTGAATGAGGCGGAGGGTGAAGAAACCATGCCTTCCTGGTATTTGATGAGGCGTTTTAGATGGGGGTCCGAGAGTTGTGCTGTGCAAAAGAGCTGGAGCTAATGGGTCCCAGGAAGGCGTCCTCATCGTCGGCCGGCGGCGGTGCATCTACAAGGGCTCGTGACATGCAGTCGGCGTCACAGTTCTTCCGTCCGGACCTCTAAACGACGGTGACGTCAAGCTCCTGCAGGCGCAGGCTCCTTCATGCGAGGCGGCCGGAGGGGTCCTTTGAACTCGCCAGTCAGCACAGTTCGTGGTGATCGCCGAGCACCTTGAACAGCCGTCAGAATAGGTAGGGGCGCAATTTCGACGTAGTGCCAATGATTCCAAGGCACTCCTCAGTTCTCGAACAGATATATTCGGCCTTGGACAGGAACGGCTAGGTCATGAGATTACTTTCTCAGGTGCGTCGGGTTTGCGAACCAGGACAGCTAGGCCCACGCTGCTTGCGGTAGTATGAATTTCAGTCTCGGTGCTTTCATCAAAGTGCGCCAGAATGGATGGGGACTGTAAACGACGCTCAAGTTCTTTGAAGGCTTCCGCTTGCGGCACTTCCCATTTAAATAGCACTTCTGCCTTTCCCAATCGGGTCAGAGACTCGGCGATTCCGAAAATTCTTGAGAAATCGTCAGTAATACGCGTACAGTCCGAGGAACCTGCGCACAGCTTTCTTACCGACCGGCACTGGAAACAGTGGGATAGCAGCTCGGTTCTGCTTGTCTGGGCGTACTCCCTCCTTCCTAACGATCTAGACTAGAAAGAGCAGCTCTTCATGCGTAAAGTGGCACCCATGAAGAGCTGCTTTCAGGGTTAGGCTCTGCTTAGGCTCTGTTTAAGCTCTGTCTAGTACTGTCTGAAGCCCTTTCAGGTGCTCCTCAAAGTTTGAGGAGAAAACAAAAATGTCATCAAAATATACCAGACAAATTTGCCACTTTCGGCCTGCCACCAATGTTCCCAATTCTCTCTGAAACGTCCCTGGTGCGAAATAGAGACCCAATGGCGTCACCTTAAACTCGAAGATTTCATCCGCAGTGATGAATGCGGTCTTCTCGCGGTCTCTTTCATCGACCTCAATTTGCCAGTAGCGGTTCTTGGGGTCCATCGAATGAGAAATACTTGGCGTTGCACAGCCAGTTCACTGTGTTGTCGATGCGGGGAAAGGGGTAGACGTCCTTTTTTGTTATGCTGTTGAAGCGGCGGTAATCGACGCAGAATTGAAGCGCCGTCTTTCTTCCTCACTAGAACAAGTGTTGCTGCCCAGGGGTTTTGATGGCTGTATGACATCGTCGCGAAGCATTTCTTCCACTTGGTAGCAGATTGCTTGTCGTTCTCGCGGCCCCACACAGTAGGGGGATTGGCGAAAAGGTCCCTCGTGCTATTCCGTTACAATGCGATGCTTGGCAATCGGCGTTTAGCAGACTTCCGGCGATGACGAGAAACACTCGCTGTAGCTTCGAGGTAGACTGCAGATCTGGTCTGGTCTGTTCCGGGGCAGGGCTGGGTTGATGTTGAAGACGTGCTTGTGAACTTCCTTAGGTTATTCGTCTGGAGCCTTTCTGAAAAGGGTTAAGACATGAAAATTTGCGATAGTTCGTCGAAGAAAGCAATAGTCTTTGCTGTTTTAGTGTGCTGGTATTTTTCACTGAAGTTCTTCAGCAGCGCTTAAGCATTGCCGTTGTTGAAATGAGCAATGCCTCTTGCGATGCTGTTTCCTTGCTCGAGAAGCAGCTCCGAGTTCCCTTCGATGAGAGCTTCTATGATCTTGACACCCGTGGCACATACGGTGGTCATGACGCTTGATAGGTGTAGGACTCTCATTTGTTCATCCAGGACACTCAGGGTAACATGGGGCTCTATGGTTGTTATCGAAGGTGTGGCCTAGACTCTCCAAAGCGTGATAAACTTGTATCGCAAGTCGATGGTCGCCTGATGTTCATTAAGGAAATCCATGCCCAAGATCACTGCGCGCGAACATGGCTGTGGCACAACGAAGATCGCAGGATTGGTATGTCCTTTGACCGTCACCCGCGCTGTGCATCGTCCCGATGGTGTGATGAGATGTTTCCAAAACTGAATCGCTAAACAGTCAAGAATTGGCGAAATTGTGAACTTCCGTCTTAATTTCCAGAAGAGTCGATACAGACGGAAACGTATATCTATGATCTTCACCCAATCAATCACACATGAGAAGGTCACAGTTAACAAGTCAGTTAAGGTAAACATCTTTTGTGAAAAAAACTTGTATCATGCAGAAACCTTATACAGGTTTGAAATACAAGTTTCCTACAGTTAATTTACACATGTCATGCAACTTTCATTCATTCTTATAAACTCTCAATTTGTCATGCAATTGTAATGCTATATCATAAAAATGAAACACAGTTTTGTGACAAATTCGGCATGGGATTGTTATATCCTGATGCTTTTTTTCGATACGGAAAGCTTGCGCTATTCTAAACCATCCTAGAGTGACGAACATGAAGAACATATTTTCAGCTTATTGATTACTCAGCAGCTTATCATCCTTCGGGTAGTGAATGATAAGCTTCTAAGAGAGTTATCGCGGCGAAAAAGACCCATGCGCAGAATTTCTGTGCATTTTCCATGCTATTAGCTCCTGAAAATGCGGCGACATTCGAGCTCCCAGCTACCAACATACGCCATATCCGAAAGCTGAGTCAATATTATGAGTGACAGTGTGAACTGGCAACAATGTTTCTTTCGTCGGGTTTCTAGCACGAGATTCTAGAAAAAAAAATTTTCATTTTTTTTTGCTGCCTGTTTGTTTGTGCCGGTGAAAAGTTACAAGGCCAACTTGCAATTTTTCCAAAAAAAGAAGGAATAAAAAACAGGAGCACCAATTCCTCTTTAATTCAAGCACGCCAGCAGTTTTACTACCAGAATCTTTATGTGTGACTACTAATTACGACGTGTTTTGTGTACCGGTGTATGCCCTTGTCACTGCTGTTTGTTACCGCCCTCCCGGTGGTTGTATGACTGATTTCATTGACTTTTTGAAAAAACTACTGTCAGTTCCTATCGAAATTCAAAACAACCATATACATGGTGGTTACATTATTATTTACATGGGTTGCACCAGCACACCTAACATTGAATTTCAAATTAGGCTCTCATGTAACGGATGGGCAGATTTTATAAGCACTTCCACGCAAATCACTCTTTACTCACAAACTATCTTAGATTTGTTTATATCAAACTGCGATCCGTCTTCCATAAAAAAGCTGTGTGCTTGCATATCCTGTAAGCGACCACTTACCGTTATGTTGAACCATTGGCATAAATATTTATAAGGTTTCATCTTCATATCTAGTTTGTTGCTTTCAAGTTGTTTCCAATATAGCTGTCGGTCCTCTCTGTCTAGAAATAAATAAACTACGCTGGGACTGTATTTTTCGCAACAGTGATCCGAATACTGCTTATGAGGCTTTCTTGGGCTCCTTCTCTTCAGTGCACAAAAAGTACATCATTTATAAGCCTTCGTCATACAAAAAAAGCTGTAGAAAACCACGGATAACGCGAGAACTATTGCGAAAAGTTGAGAAGAAAGACAGTCTGTTCAAAATACTTAAGCGGACTCGAGAGGAGAGACATATTGCATGGTTTAAATCCTTTCGTAATTCTGTGAAGGCCGACGGGGTGGCTGAGTGGTTATGGTGCTCAGCTGCTCACCCAAAAGGCGCGGGTTCGGTCCCGGCCGGGGTGGTTGAATTGCCATGGAGGCGAAATTCTAGAGGCCCGTGTACTGTGCGATGTCAGTGCACGCTAAAGAACCCCAGGTGGTCGAAATTTCCGGAGCCCTCCACTACGGTGTCTCTCATAGCCTCAGTCACTTTGGTACGTTAAACCTCATAAGCCAGACCAAACCAAACCAAATCTTTGAACGAAGAGCTTAAGAAGTCAAGGGAGACAAGCTATTTTTCGCTGATTTTCTTCTTGTTCGTCACGTTCAGATGTCATGCGGGAGAAGTTAAATTCTCTGTTAGTGCGCCGAGAGCAGAAAGAGATGGTCGCAGAAATTCGTCATGATGGACGGGTGCTGAGTGGACAAAACATGGTCGATGCATTTTATGGTTATTTTGTGGATCGAGACTTTAGCGCAACATCACATAGATACTTGGTGGGAAGACAGCGCAAAAAACGACAACCACAGCGGAGGAGAAGACACAAAAGAAGAACGGGGCGAGGGTTCTGGGCAGGAGTTTATCCACAAAAGCAAGACTTCTGCTTGAAGCGTTCCATATTGACAAGAAGACGGACCACTGCGTTAGCGATCCGTCTATAAGCCTGTACACAGCGGAGCGCGCTTTTTTGGAAGAATTCTTGTAAAAATCTTTGTACTAGTTTTCTTACTTGCCTGGTCCTTTGTCATGCGTGGTTCTTTCATTCTCTTTTTTTGCAATATGTATCTGACTATAGCTACTTTTACAGCTGAAGAGGTGATAGCACCTTTCATATCTGTTAGTCCAAGATAGCTGGCACAGCAAAATGTGACATGTGATGTGACTGTCTGGTTATATAAATGTGACTTGATGACAAATAAATAAGTTGATAGTAGCGTTCTTTTGTGTCTTGTCCTCCCCTGTGGTCGTCGTTTTTTGAGCTGTCTTCCCACCAAGTATGAATTACCAACTAGACTAGCACCATGTTTTATTGAAGATCACATAGATCTTTTTTTCGGTTTTAGGCACAGAAAATCCACATAGCTTGTTCTTAGAGCCGACCGATGTATATGAAGTGTCTTCTACCTTCCTGACCCTAAAAAACTTCCACAGCGGTGACTCTAATGGCATGCTGATTAGGCCGATTAAGTACGTAATCGATATTTTCGGTACAGTCCTGTCTTATCTCTTTAACTTGTGCATTTCTTCCGGCGTGTTTCCGCCCAATATGCATGACCCACGTGTCATCCCTGTCGTTAAGAAAGGCGACAGACTGGACATTAGCAACCACAGGACTATATCTATTCTCCCAGTATTTGCTAAGGGTTTGGAGAAGATTCGGCCCAAGCGATTATCCTGCGACAAACACAATATAATAACACAAGCACAGTATGGTTCTAGAAAACATA
The DNA here is from genome assembly GCF_055824585.1 of Amblyomma mixtum. Taxonomy (NCBI): domain Eukaryota; kingdom Metazoa; phylum Arthropoda; class Arachnida; order Ixodida; family Ixodidae; genus Amblyomma; species Amblyomma mixtum. Next base: position 185,619,184 of record NC_143021.1, read on the forward strand.
TGTCACCAGAACTTGCCCTCTTGCGTCAAAAAGAATATATAGTAGAAAAACTAGTGGACCTCCCTCAGGCGTTCAACTACATTATACATTCAATTTTGCTTGGAAAGTTAAACCATTACAGCATTCGCGGTCTTCCCTTGAACTTAATAAAAAGTTATCTTTCGAATAGAAAACAGTTTCTTTCACTAAAATGAGTTCACATCCGGCACGAAAAACACGAATTATTGGGGGTGTGCCGCAAGGATGCATCCTCGGCACATTACTCTTTTATCTATATAAAATTGACGTCCTTCCTATTAGCGCCGGTCTTAAACAAATCAAACACGCCGGTAATACGAGTATCTTTGTCGTGTCGCCTTGTGAAGCTGAATTAACCGCGGAAGCAAATAGTGTGCTCGAAAAACTTGAAACCTGGACTACCAATAACCACCCAAAAACAAGCACTAAAAAACAACCGCGGTAATTTTTCATTCGAAGGGTAGACGCATTACTAATGACCGTGCTATCACCTTTAAAAATTAAAAAAAAAATGTATTTTTCCATTCCTTAAAGTGCTCGGCGTTTATTTTTCACAGAACCTGGAACGGAACGATAACGTGAATAACTTACTGCAGAAGTTAAGCTCTGTCACCGGAATGCTTAATCACCAACGGTATTCACTTCCACAATCAGTCAAACTAATGATTCACAATGCTTTATTTGTGTGCTCCCTGCATTACTACCTTCCTGGAGCACCACTACGGCGACAAATTTAAACCGGGTGCTGTATCTACAAAAGAAAGAGTTTTACATGTCATTGCAAATGTAAAATACGCAGAACCTTCTGACCCTCTTTTGAACCAATTTAACGTAACTATATCACATGATATATACCACTACATATTGTCTCGCCAGTACTATTTGAGTGCAAAACACTCTATCTCTCTTCTTTCAAACAGCGCAGGCTTATCACAAAATAATCTGGCGTATCTCATAAGAAGCACAGAACACTGGAAAGTTCATAAATGCCGTGCTAACTGCCGTAGGCAAAGGCTACAGAATGCGTTACCAAGGCTGCTAAACAAATAGAATAGTTAGGCCTTGATATGCGGAACTTAACCCTCTCCGAGTTTAAACAGCTATTCAAAATCTGATTGTACATTCCTGGAGGATTTTCTTCTTTGTGTACATATGTGTGTGTTTAGAACCTTCTATGATTTTTTCCTATACTTGTGCATGCTTACGCACCAATACTTTTGACAGTCTTTGTTATCACTAGGCTGAAATAATTTTCTTTCACTTTCGCTTCGTGTCTTCTGCTGCCACTGTAATTTTGAGGGCTTTTTCCTTGGCCTCCTGTACACCCTGGTGCTTGAATAAAAAGCTTGAATGAATGAATAAAAGCATGCATGTGGCAAACGAAGAATATGAGCAAGTACGTACTCGCTACGTGAGATTAAAATTACCCAAAACGATACGCGCACCTTGTGTTGCTCGCTACGCTACTGCGAAATCTAAGATTTTTTTTTTCAGACCTTTTGATGGTTTTTTCAAGAACTCGTTGATTATGCATGAAAATCTTGAGCAGAATTTTGACGCCATAATTTTTGTGGCAAATCTCAGCTGAGAGCATCCTGTTGGTAGATATCGTCAAGGCGCAGTCACATATTTTTTGCACACTTGCACTCTTGCAAAATTATCTTTCCTGAATATCTTGAATGTTCGGGCCATTCTAAGCGATCCTGGACTGACGAACACCAACAGAATATTTACTACTTATTGATTACTGAGCAGCTCACCATCCATCGGGTCTAAATCACAAGATTCTAAGAGAGGTACCGCAGCCAAAAAGACGAACAATGCGCAGAATTTCAGTGCATCTCCCATGATATTGTTCGCTTCTGGAAATGTCGCGGCATTCTAGAACCCAGCTACTAACTTATGGTATACCCGAAAGCTGGATCAATATCATCAGTGGCAGCGTGAACTGGCAGCAAGGTTCATTTGGCCCGGTTTCTAGCACAATATGACAGTCCGCGCAATTATTCTTGCAAAATGTACGCTTCTCTTTCCTGCCCGTTTGTCTGTACCGGTAAAAAATTTCAAGGCTTCCGTGAAATTGTTCCCAAAAAAGAATGAATAAAAGACACAAGCACCAATTTCTCTTTGTTTAAAGCATACGGAGGGCAACAACACCATGACTTTCCATTCTTATATTGCTTCGTGGCCGGCTGTGTACTCATTCTAGCTGTTTCTGACAGAGGAAATAAGAAATGATCGAAGATGAGAAAGAAGTGCATCGAGGTAATGACTCGAACGAAGTGCTGGAAAGCATGACCAGTCCCGATGTCGAAGGACGAGGAAATGTGTGTATAGAACGAAAAATAAAAGTCGACAGAAATGGTGCACTGACCCAAACCCATTGGCTCTATCCGCTGTTCGTATGCGCGCTGACACTGGTCGACGCGCATGCGGGAGAATGTTTCAATGTATAATAGCGTTGTGAAACGCGGTCTACAGTTACTACTCGCCAAACGCAATGAAGCCAAAAATCTTATTTTCTCGTCCATGCCAAGATTTTCGCTGCTGCTTGTTTTTGCTTCAGCTACGCGAATGCGCAATGAAAGTCAATCTCCCATGGTCTGCACTGTGCTTTATTTTTACTCTCGGGCACAGATTGCTTTAGCAGTATTGTTCCAAAGCGAGCGTGATTGCTTCTGACCAGTTTAGCTATTAACGATTGTTTTGCTTCCAACTGGCTATTTCTGGGGCGTTTGGGCGATCAAAAATGCGCCTTGGCCTACTGGGGACTTTTCGAATTTTTCATATTTATGCTTTTGTTAGGCTTAATGTGAGGGTTGTGCTTGGGGACTTGGAAAAATGCAAAGCTGTTTTTCATCAATATTGGCCTTTCTAATCAACATAACATGAAAAAATGGAGTCATGTTTAACTGCCGCAATAGCCGGGCGAGCAACATCGACTTTTCCAGGTTACAGTAACCGGCGCTCAAATTCACTTTTTGTTGACATTGCCTTGTGTTCTATAGGTCAGTATACTCGATTGCAGGCTGGACACAGAGCGGGGTTCAATATGTGGGGAGCACATCCTGATGGATTTACTGCAGGAGGCATGTTCTTTTGAATTTTCTCATGACATTCAATACTGTTCCTTTTCTACCTGTTAAGAATTAATCTAACCAGATTCAAGAAATAGTTGGTCCCCGTGTTGTTATAACAACAAGAAAAAATTCCAATAAAATGAACACTGTAATGAATTTATTAGAAATTCCTTTATAAATTTGTTTAGTAAAGCTTTTGAATGCAATCATTTGATTCTAATATGCTACTTACGAATTTCTTTAGAATTCCGGAAAAGTGTTTTGATGATTAATTGTCCAACGTATTATTTGAAGAAAACATAATGTGCTAAAAAACACTGTAAAAGCTGTGTTTTCAAACATTGAAAGAGTTATATAGAATTCAATTTCAATATCCTCAATACACCAAACGCGATAATCTTGACTGTGCAGAGGTTTGTGCCATGAATTTCAAGAAGGCCATCGTATTTTTATGCAAGCGCAGATAGTGCCTTTCAAAGGAAGCACTGTAATGGCATTCTTTAATTAATGTGAATGGATTACTTACGAACCCTTTTTCATCTACTGTTTTTTCTGTAGTGGGCTGCGTTTGAACGTTCAAAGAGTTTCGTAGCTTACTTGGACACCGCATTCCTCTAAAATGCGACTACGCATTCGTCTGCATTTCCCGCCGCAAAGAAAAAAATATCGTGTAATCGCATGACGCTATCGCTATTACAGCTGTCCAGCATTCCTAATACAGAGCGACTGACAAAGGACAGGGTTAATTAGAGGGACATGGGAGAGGCCTTTGTACTGGAATAAGCTTAGTCAGACTGATAGTTATGATGATGACGATGATACTTGCAACTGACGAAGGGATAGCCCGTGAGCATCACCGGCGCTTGTTATGGTAGTAGGCGCAACTAATTTTGCATTGCAATTATTAGCCCCCGCCACATGCTCAGCAAAGATTAAATATCATGAACCCCTTATGATGGAGAGAGAGTGGAGTACTGGTTAACGCAGGCGCTATTTGCCTTTCTCCCGAGATACCTGTCATATGAGCCTTCATTGTTTTCCTATTTTTATTCATTTACAAGCCGCGCAAGGTACAAAAGGCAGGCCAGAGTAATAGCAAATGCTATTGGAGTTTCCAAGTAGTGAGAATTCAAGTTAAAAAACGCGAAATTGTGTAGCATTATGAAACTGACAGCCGTCCTTGGATCTGGAGCAGATCAAACAAGCGAACATGATCAGATGGTCAAAGCTGTTTCAAACGAACGATATGAGAACAAGCTGCTTAATAACATAATGAGCTATGGGCCGTGTTAAGTCTTGCCTAGATTCACAATGGGCACCTTGTTTGCTACAGTCTAAAAATTCGTCTTAAACAGGCTACCAATTCCGCAGTCCAATAAAGACGCATATATGAACAGTGGGGACGCAAAGTGCACAAAGGGGAAAATAAAACAACGAGCTGCTTAATAACATAATGAGCTATTTAAAAACTATGGAAACAAATATGAACCATGGAAGAGTAAAGAAATACAACATTGTTGATTATATAGCACATGCCAAAACTCCTCGTGAGAGTGCACGTTGAAACACCGCCGAATGCCAGACCTTGTGCAAACTTAACAATTTAGGCTTAATACATAACGCTCGTTACTAAAATGGTGCCCCTTGGATGTAGTTAATGCATTATGCGGGTTGCAATAAACACTGCGGGCTAAATGCTGGAAAATCTGAGATCTCTGAAAAGACAAAACAATAGGGCTTTTGGTTTGTTTATAGCATATGCACTCATTGTCATTTGCTACATTTTTTCATGTGCAACCTAGTGAGAAAAAAAAAACTGAGGGAGGGTGCTCAGGAAAAGGCACTATTCGTTGTTAGGCTGTCTTCGTGAGATGACTACACAGACAGAGAATTTCTTAAATTACTGCCGCCATTCTTTTCCTAACAGTTGGAGTCAACAGACAACTCATATCAAATCTGAGAACAAGCACTTCTGGGCCGTGTTAAGTCTTGCCTAGATTCGCAATGGGCACCTTGTTTGCTACAGTCTAAAAATTCGTCATAAACAGGCTACCAATTCAGCAGTCCAATAAAGACGCATATATGAGCACTGGGGACCCAAAGTGCACAAAGGGGAAAATAAAACAAAGTGCCGCATCAGGTTCAGAAAAAAATCAGACTAGTAATGCTGTAACCATGACGTCGCTTCGTCATTTTGTTCCTTTGTAGTATACTATGCACACAATAAATGTCCTGAGACCTTAAGAATCAGCTCAAAGAAAACGTCTAAAATAAAAAAATACATTACTCAGTATCTAGCTTTGCTAAACATGCAGGTTTCAAACAATTTTTTGCTTCTTTACTTATTTTCTTTTCATGTAGCACATTAATCTCAAAATACTTACCTCAGGCAAAGGAAGGCTGGCGTATATTCATACCAAAACTATAATGAAACTTCATCATCATCATCTGCCTGACTATGACAACTGTGGAGCAAATGACTGTTCCATGCCTCTCCAATTAACCTTGTCTTGAGCCAGCCACGGCCACCCTATCCCCGCAAACTCCTTGAGCCCATGCGCTCACCTAGCTTTCTGCCTTCAACTGCTACGCTTCCCTTCTCTTGGAATCCATCCGGCTACCCTAACAGACCATCGATTATCTTGCCTTTCCATTACGTGCCCTACCCATGCCTATTTTTTGTGTTTATTTTGACTGGAATTTCGACTTGAGTTCGAAAAGAGCTTACACAACCTTAGACTTCAACCAACCAGATGATCAGGCTGGCTTCCAAAAAGTGCACCCAACAATAGAGCTTATACACACTATGAATAGGGTGATAAAGAATGCGCAGAGTGTAACGAACCCCTATATGTAACCTTTATAGTAGTAGTAGTAGTAGTAGTAGTAGAAGACGTTTATTCGGCCAAAATTTACAGGCCGAGCATCTCGACCGCCTGGGCGACCAGAAGTCGCTGTTCTTCCTCCCCTTCAGCTCCAAGCCAGTCGAGCCAGGTGGTGATGGATAAAGAAGGTGGATTACGAGAAACATCTGACTGGGGCTAAATTTCTGCAGTCATGAAGGAATTACGGAATCAAGGTGAAGAAGAACATTGCGTGTAATTACTGGAAGATATCCATAGCGGGCGCACAGCTACCATAGTCCAACATAAAGTCAGCAATAAAATTCCAATAATAAACAGTGCCAGGTAGGTAGACACGATCTCGTCAATGCTAATCGTGGCCTGTTTAGAGGAGGTAATCAGAGGCCTGGATTGGGACCAGTTGGAGGTAAGAGTAAATGGAGAATACTTAGTAATTTGTGACTCGCTAATCACATTGTCTTGCTAATTCACTCAAGAGATAAACTACAAAATATTATCAATGGGTTAGACGGTCAGAGCTGTACTGTGGATCTAAAGATTAATATGCAGAAAACCAAAGTAATGTTCAACAGTCTCGGAAGGGAACAGCAGTTTACATGGTACCCTGGTTTTGGAAGTGGTAAGGGAATATGGCTATCCAGGGCAGGTAGTTGCTGCAGATCGGGATGAAGAGAGTGAATTAACTAGAAGAATAAGAATATGGAGGAGCACATTTGGCGGGTTCTCTGATAAGATAAAAGGCAGTTTACTAATATCACTTCATAGAAAATACATAACAGCTTTATCTTACCGGCAGTAATCAATGGGGCACAAACATCGAGGGTAACAAAAAAGCTCTAACTTGATCTAAGAACAGCGCAACCAGCTATGGAAATAAAAATGATAGGTGTAACATTAAGAAACAGGAAGAGGAGAGTGAGTCAGGGTTCAAAAAAGGTTAATCACAACCTAGTCGCTAAAATTATATCCTTTCAATGGCTTGATTGCTCACAGGGGATCACTGCAGTGACCGGGCTGGTTAATTATTGGTGCGTCATTCTTGTCTAACGTGACAAAAAGGGGGGAACAGCACAAACACGTAACGAGGCAAGGACGAACGACGCAGGCGCTGTCTCTGTCTTGTCCTGTGCTTGCAGTCTTCCCTTTTTTTGCCATGTTCCATCAACTAGCCCACAGCAGCAGGGCCTTCGGGGTCTTCTCTGACGGTATTCTGAAAATATCTACCACAGGCAAAAGAAGGTTGGTGTACATGAACATTCATATCGGCACTCTCACGAAAGTGATAAGCTTTCAGATGCCTTGATTACTCCAAGAAGGCCACTGCAGTGACCTGACTAGTAAATTATTTAATGCGTTATTCTTGACTATGCATTTATGTCTTGGTGTGGAGCAGGTAGGCTCCACCTATGGCTGACAGTCTAGAGGGGGCAGACGACTGCATATTAACCAAAAAATATTGGTCAGTGAAAAACACCATGCAACGGCTTTCCAACTAATGCAAAGAGAAGAAACACCAGGTTAGAAATCTGCCGAATGTATCACCTCAGCTGTTCTGCTATTTAAAGAAGTGTAAGAAGAAGAAGACGACTCCGCAGTGGCGCACTTCGTCTTCATCGCTGGTGGTTCGGGCGCGAGTCTCGTGCTGGAGCTGCTTCTTTCGGCTGGTTCTGCCGTCCTGCTACGACCTGAACGCTGCGTGCTTTGGTCGCCGTGAGCCACTAATAAATCCACTGTTTACTTGGTGGAGGGTGCAACGATCCCAACCCGCGACGTCACCCTGGAATTCCACAGTCGCACGGTGTCCGTTCCCATGGAGGATCCAAGCCAGCAGCCCCCGACCCTGCTTCCTGCTTGCGGCGACCTGCTTCCAGCTGTCACCTGTTCTGGCCCCTTACGTCAACGCTACCGTGCTATCTTTAGTGGCAGCTGCGACCAAGATGTGGAAGATTTGGTTGTCAGCCTACGAACAGGTGAGCCGGCATAACAATTGGGACGACGCTCTGAAGCTTAACAACGTCGTATTTTATCTTACTGACGTCGCCAA